>NC_092580.1:31950000-32260000 GCF_037975245.1 Apostichopus japonicus
TACAGAAATTGTATATAGGTCATATTTACTGATCTCACACTGTATAATAATGACCACCTCCGCAACTTGGGTGCACGCGTGTATGGCAAGCCACATGTGCAATAATTCGATAAACCGAGTTTATCGCCGTTAAACTCAGTTAATCGCTCTATAAACCGAGTTCAATCGAAATATTGCAAATGAGGCGTGCCATATTATCGAACAACTGTGTTTTTCGGTCGATATACGGTTTATCGAAATCTGGGGGGCTTAAATATCGAAAACAGAGTTAATAGAATTGATTAACAGAGATTATCGATACACTTAGTTTATCGAGCGAAAAACATAGTTCCCATTTGATAAACTCGGTTTATCGCCGATAATCTTAGTTTATCGAGGTAATCCTGCTTTTCGCTCGATAAACTGAGTTTAACGGCGATAAACTCGGTGTATCGAATTATTGCACTCATGGCTTGCCATACGCGTGGCTGTGTTTGTTCCTTTTCGGTTGTTCATGGTGTTATGTTTTAGGCGGACAACACACTAGGTGGTATAGTCATGTGGGGAAATTCCGCGAGACCGAAGGTCCGCGAGACCGAAATTAAAGAAAGGTCCGCGAGACCGAAATTAAAAAAGGTCCGCGAGACCGAAATTAAAAAAGGTCCGCGAGACCGAAATTAAAAAAAGGTCTACGAGACCGAAACTATTACTAGGCCCCAAGACATCGACGCCAGAAATTTAAAGCGGGCACATTTTAGATTGATATGGGAGGGGGGTCTCTGTTGAGATTTGTTTGAAAAATTGAAGGTCGTTAGATGTGATCTGGTGCAATGTTTTGCCAGTTTCATCGGGGGAATTCCGCGAGACCTTCGGTCTCGCGGACCTTTTTAATTTCGGTCTCGCGGACCTTCGGTCTCGCGGACCTTTTTTTAATTTCGGTCTCGCGGACCTTTTTTTAATTTCGGTCTCGCGGACCTTTCTTTAATTTCGGTCTCGCAGACCTTTTTTTAATTTCGGTCTCGCGGACCTTTTTTTAATTTCGGTCTCGCGGACCTTTTTTTAATTTCGGTCTCGCGGACCTTTTTTTATTTTCGGTCTCGCGGACCTTCGGTCTCGCGGACCTTCGGTCTCGTGGACTGTAATCAGTCATGTATGTACCTACAAAGAGAGGGCGCTTGTGAGCGTCGTTACATGCTCAGAATAAGTTGCCTACGCAGCTTGCCTCTGATACTATATATAGAAAGTATTATTAACTTATTATATGAAACTATATAAACAGAGACTATATGACACTTTAAGTTTCAACGTCCAGTCATGTAGGTATCGTTCACTTGGCCAGTAATTCCAATATTGTAGCGCGCACGCGCACTACAATAATAATAAATCGCGCCTTGTTGCGCCATCATGTCGGGTGAGCGACCTTTCGACCAAACACCGTACCTCAAGATTTGATGGAAATATGACAGATTTCATAAATATTAATGTAAAATAAATTTACATATAATTTGTCTCTTCCTGGACAGCTCTCTTCATAATTATATATTGCAATGTATATATAGCCTTGTTATTAGCTGAACTATAATGTGTATGTACCACATGCACTGACTGTTACGTATAAACGTCGGCTACGGCATAACTATTATTATAATCAAACAACACATTTTAGACAGAGAGAGAGAAAGAAAAACAAAAAACTTTTGAATCAATGGCAGTATAGGGATATTTATGCCAACTACTGCCTTTCACCGAGCGCCTTTATGCCGGGTAAAGTGGCAAATCAAAACTGCCTTTAGTTTCATTACAGGTCTATATACCGGCCAACCTAAACCATTCTCATTATCTAACTACATATTCAAACATCTGTTGTCTTGGAAGCTACATGTTATTATCTACAACATTGTCTGTCATTATCTACGATATTTTCTGTGGGAGTCGGTTACTGTCACTTTGTGGCTGATGCCACTTTTTTAAAGGAAGTAAGGAGGGAGTGGCGGCCGGAATTCATAGGTTTTACGGGATAAATGTGGAGGAAATGGTAATGACCTGATAACGCTATTTGTAGATACCCGATATACTATAGATAGGTCAAGTTAGTAATACTGGATAGGCCTATGTGATTAAAAACAGAAAGTAAGTATTTCTACCCTCATTCAGGTTCACTGGATTAAAGTTAGCTATACTAAACTACACAGTGACGTCAATATAAAAAATATAAAAAACTCGTCCTGTTTTCAAATTGCAATTTATATGTCAAAGATACGGTACTCAGACGTAAGCAGTACACATCGTATTACTAAGGTTGAAAGTTGAAATTATACCACTGTTGTTTGAGTATTAAATCTAACAATGAACAAAACATGAACATGCTGTCATGCTATTGAAAATTAAAATTTGAAAAAACTCTTTGCGTCAAATGATAACAGGAGGACCCCGAAACAGGCTCAGTTGTGGTGGAGGGTTGGGGAGGGGGTGATAGAAGTCGTACCACTTTTCAGTGCAATTATACCGCCTGTGGTGGTATACGTAGATCGCGTGATAGTCATTCCTGTGAAAATTTTGTACCGCCATCCGCCCCGCCCCCCCCCCTGTGTCGCGGGTCCTAAATCATGCAGACCTTTGCTCCTTAATACTCCACCGTGTATGCTTGCTGTCCTCTCTCCCTTGTTTTCGGTAATATATCCTGACATCTCAAATGGGGACAACCCCACCTCCATCGTTAGTTGGGAGATATATTAATAATACCAAAGTATTTATTAGCACAACCATGCATTTAGTTTTTCTTTTCTTGTAAAGGACCCCCAAACTCCCTACATGGGAGTCGCATATATACAACGTTCCCACAGTAGCATCCATCATGCGTTTGGATCCGTCTACAGCCCCTCCATACAGGTCCACGACCCTATAACTTGAATTGGGGGGGAAATTTGTAAATTTCCCGGCTTCACTCCGTTTACTGCGAAAACGTGATTATACAGATTTATTACAGTCAAAATGCACTAACGATCCGAAGGGGAACTGACTCTATGCCAACACTCATAGCACCATTGACATTATATTTATTGTGTTAAAGTGTAGATTCGTTGAAAACTACCTCAGTCACAGGAAGGCGTTCTTTTCCTCGAATGGTTCTTCGAAAGGGCTCACCTTTCAGGTCGTCGAGTTTTGTAAAGTTTTAAGTTACAAATATCTGATGCTGACGTCACTCACTCGGTATTAAAAGCTAACTTTTCCCCCCCGTATCCAAACAACAGAATAAAACTTGTTTTAACACGCTCGGATTATCATCTCAGGATGTCAGTTATGTACTGCTTTTCTTAGTATAATAGAGTCCTATGAACGAATTTTAGCTCATCACGGACCGGTTTTCAAGGTATTACAACAATGGATTTGTCGATCCTTGAACTATCTTGCATGTTAGAATGGTATAAACCAGCAACTTATGCTAAGTAATAAGTAATATGGAAACAGAGAGAGCTTTGTTGATTTACTTGTAATCCAATATCCGTATCGCAAGATTCTGGGAATCACTTTGTGGATTGTAATGAGATATGGAGCTATAGCCTAGCTATAGTGTAAAGTTACCAAGTTTTCGATACAAAGTCAAATAGCTTTGTTCTTATAGTAATGCATTTCAAATTTCTGTAGAGGTGGCAGAGAAGAAATAATGTACGCAATCCCCCCTAAAATGATTGCTTTGTTGTCTCACTGTTCTGTTGTGATGAGTGACTTATATATGCCAGACAGTGTCATATGATGTACGGTGAAGGGACTGGGGTGGGGGAGGGCGGGGGAAGGGACTGGGGTGGGGGAGGGCGGGAAGGTGGTGATTGGGTTGAACGTGGGGTTACGGAGGAGGTGAGAGAAGCTTTCCCTAAATCATATATATTCACGCGTCGGTGCATGATAAAACTAGTTTAAAACAATTATAGGTTACAGATAAAACAAATGTGTTTGGTACGACTATAGGCCGCCCAAACTACAAATCGTTCGATGACGTCATCGAGTCTCGCCAATAAGCTAAGCTGTGACACAATATCACGAACGTAGAGAATTTTTTACTAGACCCGTACTAGACCGGTGAACTGATGGAACAGCCTAGCATGGAATTTTATGCTTAATTTTCAATATTCTCTGAAGAAGTTGTAGAGCTGTATACCCAGCAACACTATAAACATATATAGTCGGCCATTCCTACGATATGTCTATACAGATTTTGCGTAATCATAGGACTACGGTTTCATAACGCGTATGTGCAGAAGTTTCACAACAAACATTTTTATAAATGTAAAGATTTCAGTTGAAGCTCTAAAACGGTCTTTATCTCCCTACGTGTTCGATATTGGCTATTTTATCGCTGTATCAATTTTATACTTAATTGTGCGATGCTTTGGGATCATATTTTGATGTAAAACGCTATATCAATAAGAATATATTATTATTATTACTACTATTATTATTATCATTGTTATTATTATTATTGTCATTGTCATTGTTATTGTTATTGTCATTGTTATTATTGCATATATGAGGAACTGCTTAAACAGTCTACGTAGAACGGTATCAGACTATCATCCATGTCACTTCAATCGATAAACCTCAGTTTAATAAAACTAAAAAGGGTTATTTAAATACAACGTTGACTAATAACACGGTGTTCTGTGACACATCAAAATTAATGTTGTGCCTATATAGAGTCGTGCCAATCAAACATTTTGCGATAGAAATTTTCTGTACAAGTTTAATTAAATGGATGCGAACAAAAGCTATAATAAGAACACGTTTTATCTTGGAAATATGAATTATTAACAAGGTTGGTAAGTTTCAATTTATTAATTTATCTAAAAGAGAAGGGTGAGTGATATCACCATTATAGTAATTGCGTTGAAGATATATATTATACATTAATTAATGAGAAATAGGTTATGTTCTCAAAATAGGTACACACGCACACACACGCACACACACACACAAAAGAAGAGGGAAAATGGCAATTCAGATTACATCGACAGCCTGACCTGAATAAAGTAATACATGTATCACATATCGAGAAGGAATCTTAACAACCGTAATAAAAGAAAAGTAAAGTTTTGACGAACATTTTCCATGATAAACATCACAGATCACCAGCTGTGTTCAATGTTAGCAATTACCAACATTATATACAGTTTATCTGACAAAATGTTCAGATATAGCATCTCTCAACCATGCATTGCTTCTCAAAAGTCAGCATCAAGCATTTTTATCTAGTACCTTTTGAGAGTTTGTTGTGACATGCAGGGATATACATTTAACACGTACCCGTTATAGTATAATTTACGGCGCCCTATTTTAATTTGCTTAGAATTCGTTTCGTTTCGTTCCACCGAAATCATCAAAAAGTCAGTAAATAGATGCATTTTATTAGGTACTAATTTCGGTCTGTTGCTGTATTTATTCGTCTAACTTTATATGCAACCAACAGAAAGTGGTTAATGAAGGAACTTCGTTATAAACTAGGTATAAGAAGAAAAGTGATAAACATTTCGAAAGCGACAGCTTTTTTTACAATCCTCTTTCGAAGAAATCAGCAAGTTTGATACATTTATGGCTACAAACTATACCGCAGTTTCGTATCGACCGTGTAATTATAATGATGCATAATAGGCTACAAGAAAAATGAAGCTTGGATTCACCTCCCATGAGAAATGAACCTCATTTGCAAATGCAAAGTAGACAGATAAGTTGCGTGGGTTTAATGTGATAGGCCTAGTTGGTTAGGCTGGGAGCTAATGTTTGTTTTGACACATATTCGATCGTTTGTGTGTATATGTGCGTGGGTGCAGGCCTGGCAGCGAGAAGGGGGTGTGGTGGGTGGGGAATCAAGAATCTACAGTCTTAGTCTCGACCAGGTGTCAATTAGAGGGCTCAGGCAAATATATAGATAAAGACTAATGTAGCCTTTTCCAATTTTCATATTATAATTATGGCAAACTTAAACCGAAAATGCGGTCATACTATAGACGAGGTGACAGAAATGTTAAATGTCTTAGGTCTTCTTATGCAATATAAATATTTGCCGATATAATCTGTTGGCAACTTTGTGTGGAGTAAAAGTTTATAGAAATGGTTGAAATGAATAAAATATCTTCCTAAATTGAAGAGAGAGAGAGAGAGGGAAACGCGGAACGAATCGAACTTGGTATTCTTATTGTGTGGAAAGAAAAACGATTATGTCATGCTATAGGTGATTTTTTAGAAGAACGAGTTGTTAGTATCGAAAATGTTATCAGACGAAAACATAAACGGCTCTCTACGTTGAGTTTTAATACTGAATAAAATTGACCTCGTATCATTGTACCCATAACAAGTACGGTACTACATACCATTAACAACTGAAGTTGAAACACAGTACAAGCTTTACACGCAAACTGAAAGTATTAGTAACAAGAACGAGAACCTTTGAACTTAACCGATTCCTAGAAAAATACAATTCAAGTCCGTATTACTGGTATGGCAATCTCATAGTTATTGCCTAGCAACATGACCAGCTGGTCTTATGTACTCTTGAATCTGCAGGGTTCTTTCACTTTCAGCGGCAAAAGTCTCCCGAAACTTCAAAGATGCGTTGGGCATAATAGGTATGTGCAACTCCCCAAATTCTAGGAAATGTACCGTCACATGATTGTATATGTCCTGCCTGTGTAGAGTCTAGTACAACCGCGATATAGAACATTCCCGGTAAACCATATCATGGTCGAGAGCTCGGTGGCCAATTGGCTAAGGCGTCGGACTCGTAATCCAAGGATTGCTGGTTCGATTCGTGCCTAGTTCATTGCGTTGTGTCCTTGGGCAAGATGCTTTATCTCACTTGCCTCTCTCCACCCAGGGGTTAAATGGGTACCTGTGAGGTAACTTGTCATTGGGCGCAGTATATGACTGCTGCCGACTGGGGGATTGTCTCTGGGACAGGTTATCATTGACCAGGGGTAATACAACGTCTGTAAAGCGCTTTGAGACCTATCACTGGTGTAAAGCGCTATATAAAAATCAAATAGTATCATACATGATACAAATATCGTTAAATCCAGTGCAACGGAACTAAGATCGCAGCAAACTTGTTCTGCTTCCTGATTGGTTCCTCTCCCGAGCATTGGGTGGAGGTCGCGGTAGGAAGGGGAAGAGGAGGTGGGGGGTGTTGAAGAGGATTCATTCACCCCTTTTTTTGGGACCATCTGTCAACATTTCTTTTAACACTATAGGAAAGGTATAGAGATACAATGCTTGTACTATATGTGCGCAAACATTTTGTCGTGTTTTTGACAAATCTTAAACACTCGGGATTATTCACTCCTCATTTAACTATACAAATTTAGTGTTCTTCTGTCCATGGAGCTATAAACAGAGCTCCATGTTCTGTCTAATAATTATACTGTTGTCTGTCTCAATGCCTCCGATTATTGTGAGTTGGTAATTGTCTGTCTACTATTAACAAGGTGATCCAAAAACATTGGTAACCTCCTTGTCTATATGTCTGTGTATTACGAAAATTGTTACTGCATTGCAACCTGCCCTGAATGTATACTTCCGTTTTAATGGGCTACACGGGCGAATGCAGGATTTAAAAAGGAGATGGCGTGGCCCCAAGGTCGTTGATGCCTCCTCCAATTAAGGGAATTTGGTGTTGGGGGGGGGGGGTGTGGTTAGAGTCCGCCCGAAGAAAATAGTCGTGAAGTAGTGCATTCTTAGGCATATTAAGGTATTTAACTACACGCAACGTTGTGCCTATTGCTGCTTTGTGTTTTTGTGTGGGATTGAAGGGAGGTGGGGAGGGGGGGGGGGTTATACGCCACCCAATCCCTCCCCCTCTAGCCGGAATCCGCGTCTGGTTTGTATAATATCCACACTTTCAAACTACCAATAATTTGCCTAAAACGGGTCATATAGCCATAACGTGTGTCTTTGACCGCACTACATCGTAATTATATACAGTCTGTGTGTTATACAGCTGCCATGCATACATTCGCAATGACACAAGCTAAAGTACATAAAATCATAAACAGTTTCTATGTTTTTGCGATGCACTATATGATATTGTTGACATTATATGCGCATATTTAACGAATATATAATATCAACCAATGAACGACTTTCTGTTGACATTTCCCCGTTTTTTTTTCCTAGAAAAGAATCTACATAAACAGATCAAATATCTCATAACTAGTTGAAGGTATACCTTATATGATTACACAAAGAATAAAGTACTTATAGTAAAATATAAAAAGAGCCCATAAAACGGCAAAGTATAATCAATTTCGAAATCTTGATTATAACAAAGAGTTTTGGCTAGTATATAGCGATTCCACGAAAAATTGTTATTTATAGATAAATTTATCTCTATAGCGACATGAATAATCGAATAAAAGCTTGGAACTGAGCCAGTAATTTTACCTGCATGTTACATGTTATGCATGTGCTATAATTATGAATGACTTTAAAGTACAGGTTAGAATATATTTGATTTTCTTACTGATCAAATTATATTCAAATATAAATCTATATGTAGCAAGAGTACTAATAGAGTCATGGAAAGTTGTGGTCAAGTCGTTAAGGCAGTGGACTAATTGTAATCTAAGGTTTACAGGTTCGAGTCCTGGCTAAGTCATTACGTTGTTGTTTGTGTCTTTGGGCCTCTCTTCACCCAGGTGTGTAGATGGGGACTTGCGAGGTAACTTGTACATACAGCTGCGTGCGCCAGTTTGTGGCTACACCCTACGGGGGATCAACATGATTAATCTTCATAATCTTCATTGTACAAATCCTCGTTTAAGTTCACTAAGAGCTTCTTCCCTCAAAAAGAACCAAACGGAACCAAACCAATACAAAACAATACAAACTAAAAATTAAACGAAAGAGAAAAAGAAAAAGAAGGGTATGTGTGTGTTTTTGTGGGGAGGGGGAGGGGAGGAGGGGGGGGGGGGGGTGGGGTAGAGCAGGTTCTGTCCTCGTCTTTCCCAACAAAGAATAAAAAATCGTTCATCCTAGTAAGACGTGTAATGTAAATCTTCATTGTGTCGCCTATATCCATATTTGATTAATTGAGCAAGTCATATTTGATTGTCAAATCCAAAAGCAGCCGTGCCCAATTAATATTTCAAATAACGTCATAAAAAGACGAAGACATGCATAGTCCATATTCTTTTATCTTATGTTTATATTTAGTCATCAGTTTTCTTTGTCTCTTTGCTGCGATTGTGCATATGTTATAACCTGAATTTCCTGGAAATTCTGGCGTTCTTTTTCATTATTTTGACTTTAAGATCCCTTTGATATCATCAATCATTTCTTCATTATCCAGGTATCCCCTTGGCACTGTATGGTTGTGTTAACAATGAAATTTAGACGACTTAAACATTGTCACGAGTGTGGTGGAGCTGTACGCTATTCTCATGAGTGATGTATGTGCAAAGACTGAGGTGAATATTTTGCACCCGCTTCAACTTGTAGTGTCGTCTTAGATGTTAGCTTATAATCGTATTATCGGAACCGTCAATACCAGTTTAGGACTGAATTGGTAGCAGACAGCGCCTTCATAAGAGTGACTCCTCGAAGCTGATGCTCAGCCACGGTCTGCTGTACTACTGCTACTGGTATGGATACTGCTATTCCGACCATACCGCTACTGACAATTCTACCGGATCGGATATTGTTACTGTCATTGCCACTGCTATCACTGCTACTGCCACTGATATAACCACTGCTGCCATCACCATTACCACTGCTGCTTACTGCTATTGTCACTGTCACTGCCATTGTCACTGCCACTACTACCACTGCTATTACCACTGCCACTGCTGCCACCACCGTTACCATTGTTGCTTACTGATTTTTCCACTGTCACTGCCATTGTCACTCCCACTTCTACCACTGCTATTGTGATGGCTGCTGCATTTACTGCTTATACTGACGTTGTACCACGTGGTACGTGCCTCGGTACTGTACTACGCTATTAAGTGTTGCGCGCGTGCGCGCTACAAAATTGACAATATTGGCATTACTGGCCAAGTGAACGAGACCTACGTAACTGGACGTTGAAACTTAAAGTTTCATATAGTCTCTGTACATTTGTAGTTTCAGAGGCTAGCTGCGTAGCCAACTTATCTTGAGCCTGTCACGACGCTCACAAGCGACCTCACTTTGTCGGTACCTACATGACTTTACTCCCTGGTGTGTTGTCCGCCCAAAAAATAACACCATGAACAACCAAAAAGTTCTTCCTAATACTACAAGCACTCCACGCGCACTACAATACTGCGTATTTACATGCATATGCAGTTCTAGTTACCATTTGCCGTTCAATGATAAATAAGTCAACTTTATTGAATCTATAACTACTCTTGCAGTCTGGGAGGAAGGGGCAAACTCTATTAATCAAACATGAAAAACGTGCAGCTGATTAGTTATTTTCACCATTCGCAATGGTTCAGTTGTTGTTACATTGTGCCCAGAGCCTTAGGATGTATACGGACATCCCATAAGGGCGATGCTACGGTTCAACAATAGTTTCTTTCCTTACAAATATGAACATAAGTTGATGTAAAACATGAATGACGTTTCATTTACGTCAAGTAGTATTCTTTCTCTGATATATTTCGGAGAAATTTATTCCCATGTGACATCGATATCATAACATCCGTACATCAACAACAGCACCAAATCCTATATATATCTAGACGGTCTCTCCAATCAGAGCCTTTAAGCGACTGCTCACTTTGAGCCTATACATGTGCAGGCGACTATTTATAGTACACAAAGGGCGTTCTATAGTTAGTCTGGGTAACCATGGTCACTAATGAATATGAAATATCAAAATGGCACTAATTGTCACCGGAAGCTAAGGATTTTTACGGGGATTGCTCTCAAGATGTCAGGTGGAACATTGTAACAAAACTTTCGCTATTGAGTTAGCGATACTGATCATATTAGTCTAACTATGTAGGCCTTAAGGCCGGGTTAATAGTCCGTTTGGGAAGCGATCTTGACCAAAAAGCAGAAAGATTGCGTATCCTTACTAAAACTAGAACGATATGCAGTCGCCGGTGTATGATTAATTTTGATTTTCTGATCATCACAATATTTAAAGTAATACTTTTAAGTGCTACAAACCTTGCTAGATCTGCTAATACTAATCACATAGACCCAATTTAAAAAAAAAATATACTTTGATGAAGGATTAGACATTTGCGACATATTTTATTATTTATAATTTTATGACAGACTTGGTTATTTCAAACATTTACAGAGACATAAACAGTGCATGGTATTTTTTTTTCATGTCTGATACCAAGGAGTGATGTTTCTTTTTGATTCAGGCATCATGCAATCATTAATTAAACTACCACCTTCAGCCTAGAATGTTATATGCAAATTCGGTATGACATTTGGCTATCGCTAGAAAGAAAATGTGTTCTATGCCAAAGCTGTGTCAAAACCTGCGTTTAGATTAAGTAACGAACCGTCTCATACTGCCTTAATTGGACCAAATTATCAACAAAACCATTGCGTTTCAACCTGCGCTTATCCTTGTCAACGATATACTTTCACGGTTTCACTGATGTAGCAAATTAACACAACAGAATTTGGAAAGTTAACGTTGCACGCACACACAATGACCAGCTGCTTACAAGGAAACCAAGAGAAAATACCGAATAGTAGATTTAAATGACAGTTTCTTGGTTTATGAAAATCTGAATATATGCGATGTTTCATATACATGTCGGAGGCGAGACCGATTTTCATAACAAAGAAGCTAACACAAATGCCTCTTTTTTCTCTCTCTTCGATCGGCCTGATTCCCAATGGCGTAGCCAGGGGGTGGCCTGGGGGCACGTGCCCTCCCCCAAAAGTCGTGCCCCAGGTACCCCCCCCCCAGATGCGATTTGCAGTGTAAAAACATATTCAAACACAAACTTTATCTGCCCCAATTTAAAACATAAATATCGGACAGACTTATTCCGAAAATTCTTGAACATAAAGTTACAAGTTATAAAATAAAGCATCAGGTGCATCTAAGGACCATTTATTAATCAAAAACTTCAGCACCCCCCCCCCCACTTAGACCCCTCCTCCAGGACGGTATTCCCAAACAAACATTGCGCCCCCTAATTGAGTACTGTGCCCCCCCCCCCCCCGAAGATTGAAATGTCTGGGGACGCCACTGCTGATTTCTCCTTCCCGGCGCTAACACTCCTTATACCATCACATTGCAACATGAATGTGCAGTGAGAAAGCCTATACTTAATTCACCTAAAAGAATGGGTATGCGTTTGTTAGTTGTTTCTAAACGCAACGAAGAGAGACCGGTATCAAACGTCTAAAGGAGATATTGTGTGAGCATGTGTGTGTGTGTGAATTTGTGTGTGTGTGAATGGGGGAAGGATTGGGGGGGGGGGGAGGATCAACCCCAAAGGTGTTTCAAGTGTAGTGATGTGCAATACACTGGGACCCAGGAGTGTGCCAGAGGGTATTGATAGAATAAACGGAGGTAACTTCCGGAGGGGTATTATATAAATAAATGAAATGTCGGAGGGGAAGGCCATTTACCGTCAAGATGTGACCTGTTTTGATCGACCTTCTTCTATTCGGCTTATATTTCATAAACACTAAGACATGATGATCGAGTCACGGGGAAAAGAATTGGAATATAATCTAAGACTAACCGTGGGAACGAATGATGATGACTCATGAAAGAATTTAGGTTACTACGTCATACTCAACTTAAAATATATTATGTAAGCGAAAGACGTAATGTCACTCAAAGCGAGCGATAGAACCACGCAGTTATCAGTCCAGGACATACGTTACGTGTAACAAGTTCCTTATAACATGCTGCGCAAGACAGCATGTGTATAAGAACTACTTTTGATGCGGAAATGCCATATAGCCATTCCACGCGCATGCGTCTTTACGTCACACTTGATCGTGGAATCTTGTTTACATCCTATAGTTTCAACTAACAATCATAACTTTGGATGATTTCACGTACATTATGAATAAGGCGACTATTTTTAGTTTGGGTTGTTTTGTAAGATATCTTTCTTATTTGTGTTTCTGCAGGCATTAAAAAAAAAAAACTATATGATGTAAGAAATCGTTTATGTAGGCCTATATTAGGGAAATACGTATCACAAATGAAAAGTATTATTCTCGTAAAGAAAAAGAAAAATTATATAGCTATTGTTCAGGAACTGAAATTGATTTTTGTGTGTGTACGATATCACAATTATTACAAGCTCTAAAGATGCAGACCATTTACTAAAATCGATTGAAGCTTTCGAAACGAAACCTATATCTTATATTCCAGTTCAGTTCTTAACATTATTTCTTTTTATATTATGTATTTATATATTTATATGCGCATCGCTGCATGGTTAAGTGCAGAACTAAATAACATATAAGAAAACAAAGATTCTATAAAAATCACTGACAATACTGATGACATTAATTGTCAAATTCCTACTTTCACAAGTCCCCCCACCCCCTCCCCCTCCCCCTCCCTCGTCCTGCGGCATCTTCCCAAATCAATGAGAAGTAACCGGAACTTCTTTAAACTTTGTTTATATTCGCCTAGTTACGTGTTTAGACAATTTGAATTTTTGATCTCAAAGGACCAACTTACCTCCATGCTGACTAATAGTTATCTTATACGGTTAATAATAATCAAAATTATGGATGGCTTTTGTGGGGGTGGAGGAGGGGGGTGGTGGGAGTATGGGAGGGGTTTAGGTGTGGGTCTCCTGATGATTGTCGTCTGTCACTTTCACTGTTATGAGCGTGTGCTCCATTGTTTTTATCGTCTCGACATGAACTTGCCTAAGTCTTATCTTTCTGTCAAAATGTGTTTGCATTCTGTAGATTAACGCGCTTTTTAATGACGACCAGCGTTTGTCACGTAACTGCGCCATCTACCCTTCCCATGTTACTTTGACATTATATATTTTGAGTGCACATAATGAACAAGTTGCCATGACAACAGATCATTTCATTTGCAGAAAAACCTTGATTTTTGTAGTCTTTCTTTTTTTACCTTTATGATTAACATTACTCAAAAATGAGACTTAGTAAGCTACTAAGCTATACATTGTGCGTCATCGGTTGCTAAGCGCGTAGAAAAGTAGGCCACTCTTTGCATGTTTTCCATTGTGACATATATACGCTCTTAGCGTTCGTGTTTTGCACGCGCAAATATTTCATATATTCAATCAATGACTTTTAAACATGCAAACTCCTGCGTGACACAGAAAGTGCAGAATATAGTTAGCAAGAAACGTATATGTAAGCTGAAATTGCATAAATTATACATCCATTTCTTACACAGTGTTACTAAATTGGGGCGAAAATCTTTTGATTCGTTTATAAAATAAAATGAGAGAATTATTATGCACTGCATGCATGAATTTGCAGAGTGACTAAAGAACAAGTTAACCCAACCGACACTTAATTTGTCAAATTGTAATCATGAAGAGGCAGTCACTCCCACTATACGCCACCCATACGCTCACCCCACCCGAAACAAGCCACTATACGGTACTGAAGGAGAAGAAAAAACCCTTATCATGGTCATTAAACCAGGGAAAAGATATTATAAACAAATGAAGTCCTTTCGACTCTTTGTAGCGGTTTCGTAAGAATTATCAAAAATGCAATTCTTGTTTACTCAATAAAACGCCATTTCAGTTCAAGCAGCGTATAGTAGTAAACGTTGAAATTTATTCACCATCATCATAACCTGAAAATTCACTGCATCCAGGTGATAATAATAATAATAATGCTCACACGATGATAAACATCTAATAGGCTGCATGCTTTCAATTCATTCGCATCTCAGCTCCAGATATGTTTGTAAATGTTGTCTTAATACTAAGGCTATAACAAATGGTCGCCGTCTGCTTTTCTTTTTTTTTCCTCTCATAATCATTCTTTATTTGTAAGCTTATTTACATGCTTGATTTTGATAACAAGTGTAAAGTAACAACAACATCGCGTGTGAACCGAACAAAAGGACTTGGATATGATTAAGGACGATGACGACGAAGTTCATTAAGCGATAGAGTAAAAGCAGTGACGACGCTGCACCTTGCACGGCTCGTAAGTTACCATGGTTACCGGAGACTCGGCGATTTTGTTTTGCTATCGATCTTAGAATATTTCATATCTACAATGTTCAATGATGACTATAACTGTTACGCTTTCTATTAACAATGAAAAGACTTCCATCAAAGTATTGGACATTTTCGATGGTTGCCATGGATGTAGCATTTGTAGCCAGAGTTGGGGGCTTGATATAGCATGAATAGCCTCGCATGATAAGATGTGCTATTGTGAAGCGGCCTACGTACCGGCGTAAAACAATGCTTGTTTACTACAAATATACTATGTATGGATCCAGGCGTTGCCAAGGTTACGCGCACAGCATCTCAAACCCGTTCTTCAAGTTCTTGCTGTGTATGAACATAACAATAGATAGCGTGCATGGATTCATGTCCTAGATAAATAAATAAATAAATAAATAACGAGAACAGGCTGTTGGAGTTATTGGGGTCGATTTAGACAAATGCTATTGACAAACAATGGGTACCGTTAAGGAGGACTATTGTAGCCTACTCACTCAGAGGTGAGTCACACCATTTCACAGAGGCCTAGGCTGTTCTGGTTCCCCAATTTCTTCCATTAGCAACGAACATGATTGGTGTTGGGTACAATAGATCGTCAAGGAGCATAAAGGCTTAGTCAATAACCAATACCCATTCACTGATGCCTACACTACTTGAAAGTAGCGTTGGTTCTGATGTCGCTTCGTCCACACGAGTCCTCATTCCTGTCCCTTACACAGCCCGCCTTCATCAACAATAAAATGTTTTCATACGATTAGACTAAAAACTTACTGTGACCATGTAGGTTTTTGGAAAATGTCTTTATTTTTTACTATTGTTATATCTACGTTTTGGTAGTTCGGTTTGATCCTATACGGTAGGCCTACCTACAAGTTCACGAATGCACACCTTCCTGCTTCAAAACAATACAGTTTGCTGTCCTTAGAAAGTTTCACTTACTTGTAGGCTATATTATATCATTACCTTCAAAGAAAGGGAATTTTTTTTTCTTAAACTTCACCTATCCCAGATGGGGGTTCCACCGTTTATTGAGTACGTAGTATTTACTCAGTGAACGAGCCTACAATATACAGTAATAGAAATCTCTAACACAGCCACTCCCTCTCCGATTTCAAATACGCCCATGTTGGTTTGTATAATGGTTTCCAGGAAAACTTAAACTGTATCCGTTTGTTTTCTATAAATCAAGTTTTCACATGTAAGCCCGCCCGCCCCAACGACCGACCCCCCCCCCCCCCGCCGACCGACCCCATCCCATCTCCCAACCCGCTATCACTACACGCTTTGCATAAGTCATGATTTATGTTTACATAAAAATAAGTATAGACATGTTGAAAGTTTAAGGTGAGATATTCGTTTTTTTCACAATGTTTTTGAAGGCAACTGTGATGGCGGTGTTGTACAATACAGAACCGCATAGTTAGAGTATGGTGAGCTTTTATGTAATAGTATGTACATTATGTTATGTTTGTACGATGTTAGTGCATCTGTATAATGTAAGCATGATCCATATGTCTAAAATCGACCCTCAGTCGATCACATTCAGACCAAATACAATTTTAATCAATAGATGAGATGGCGACAGGAACTAGGCGTGGATCTAGGAGGGGAGGGCAGGGTGTGGAGGTGGGTTTCAATCCCTTCCCCTCCCCCAAAACAAAAGTAGTTATTAGGGCAACCTTGCAGGTTAACAGAAGTATTGCCAAACTATGCTTCAGAATGCATCATTTCATGTCTAACATTTCAATTTTCTCTGGGGAAGGACCCCCTAGACCCTCCTGCATGGGTGCTGGCGCCAACGACCCCCATAACCCCAGGGCGACACTTTGTTCTCTTTAAAATCCTGGACTTTCCCCTGGGAAAGGATGAAAGGAGGCGACATTTCCCAAACATTTTTCAGAGGAAAGGAGAAGGGAAGGAAGAGGGTAGGAGAAGGGTAAGAGGAGGGTAGGAGGTATACCCTGGGATTGTCTCCCATTAATCTTTCTTATGATGTAATTAAAGACGAAAAGACACAATAAGATATGCATTCATTAATTGTTAATGTAACACAGTCTTGTTGTCCCTTGTATGATAATGATACAAAGTAAATAATCACTACAAGACAAAACTACAATGAACTTGCACATAATTACTTCTAATTGTCCTCAATAAATGGTCCTAATACATTCTGGACCGATTTACAAGACTTGGAAGGGTATTTTA
This sequence comes from Apostichopus japonicus, assembly GCF_037975245.1. Taxonomy (NCBI): domain Eukaryota; kingdom Metazoa; phylum Echinodermata; class Holothuroidea; order Aspidochirotida; family Stichopodidae; genus Apostichopus; species Apostichopus japonicus. The sequence continues at coordinate 31,967,334 of NC_092580.1, forward strand.
GCTTGAAGAATGTACACTAAAAGGACTGAGAAAACCCCCAAAATAAAAAAAAGAACATAAAGTCTGAATGTTACCTCCAAGAAAAGGTATGAGGCAATGGATATAACAGACCTTGACTAGTGCAATGCCGCAGTGGATGGAACGAAAGAAGCATATAAAGTCATTCATTATTGCATGAACAGGCATTGTGTCTAGAAACACAATAACCCACCCACCCCCCACCCTCCCCTAGTCCCCAATTGTAAAAGAAAAGTAAAGAACATAAAATCATAATCTGTTAGTTTAGTCCATTAAAGTTGGAACGATGTAATTTAGACGTTAGGATCTTTGATACTATTAATTTCTTTGGGAATCTGTACTACTACTTTTCGAATCAAAGTCAGAGGAATGGACACAACAAATCTTCTAAAAGATCAGGGTCGATCGTCTGATGAATGAATCTGTATCCACCGTTCTACTTCCTTTATACTCTTCTCTATTAAATTGTGAAAATACTTTTAGCAGCACGTCTTCTACTCTCAACCATGCAGAGAATTCTACTCCTACTGACTAACGGCTTTATTTCTGCTGTGTAAATTGTGTGTATATCAAGATGTGTGAAGGTTATAGCTTGCTAGTGAAAATAAATAGAAGATATATAGGTGTTAAAGTAACTGGAGTAAGACCACGTTTTGGGTCAAGAAATACATAAAAATTCTGCTCTAAAAATCTTGATTACTTCAGAAAGCATCACGTTTGGTTTAGATGAACTTTACAAAACCTTTCGCCATGCTGCCCCTCCCCCCCATGAGAACTAGTCTAAAGTAGTTCAATAATTCTGGCAAAGATGGCAGTATTGGTAACTTGACCCAAATGCAATATTTCATATTTAAAATTGTACAGAAAACATCTGACATTTGTTGTTGTTGTAATTATCTGTTACCAAATTGTGTTTCACAAATACTGGCTACCTTACCTTTACATTAACCTTAATTCTCTCTGCCCCAGAAGCCGCATAAGGCCATACTGGCAAAATAGTCAAAATCTCAATTTGGATGATTGACTGACAATTTCTGCTAAAGGTTATATTCAAATTCACTCATTCACTCACAGAGGATGTAGTTACAAGGTTTTTGCAATGGCTATATAGTAGCAAACCTTACTGACAAATTAGAGAACTGCTTGCAACCTTACAACTTGCATATGAATTTTTTTTGACTCCTTCTCCATCTAGTCCCATCCAAATCCACCCGAACTGTTTCTCATTGACATATATTTCAATGCTCGAATGAGACATTTTTGGGTGAAGCTAATACTTTCCCCTTCCACAATCTGTTTTCAATCATTTAAATTCTTTTCTGAGAGGCATTCTTTGTTTCAATCTTTTTCTCTTTTGTAACACCAAATGTCGAGGCTTGTCTCGGCCATCTATTCCTCGACCGAACTTGGTTAAAATGAGTGACGACTTCTTTATCAAACTTTTCTGCCTTTTCAAGACTCATGATTTTCATAAAAATGTTTGGGCTTTCTTAAAGCATCAATAAAACAAGTTACACTTTTGAATAGAGACTGGCATGCTATCATATTTTAAAAACTGTCACATGAACAACGACAAGGTTTTTTCAGTAAAGTCTCCGATGGTATGATGGTGACATCATAAAGCAATCTTAATAATAGTAACAAAAACTGATACACAGATACACATACTGACAATCAGATGTACAAGTTTAAGTCTTCCAAACCCTTGCCACTCTAAAAGTAAATGACACTTATCATGACCAAAAGGTGTTCGTAGTAACCCGGACATTTCACAACGACCACACGGCTACGGCAAATAATATGGGAAAACCGAACGACTGTTCTCAACGGAAAAGACAAGCTGACCGATACGATGTTTGTTTTGTTTGAGTGGTTGAGAGGTGTTTGAGAGGTCAAAGGTCATGACGAGTCCTCATCCTCTTCCTCCTCTCTGTGGAAGGAGGGTTGTCTTAAGACATCCAAGTACTCCTGCTGTGATTGGGCAAGCACGGTGGCTAGGATAGCTTCCTCTGTGTCCCATGCAGACAGACCTGAAAACAACAGATACATATAATAGTCATTAAAATAAAATAATAATTAATGAAAAATAAACAATTAGCATGTGAAAAGTAACAAGTCAGAGAGCACTTTAAATGATGACCTAAAGGCACAAATTTAAACTTGATATAATGTAGACCATGAAAACCACGGTTATCAGTCCAGCTTGCATTTTCGTCTCACTTTTTCAGTTTTTTGAGAAACGACTCTCCTTAACATACAAGGCACGTCAATGAAAGTGGCTGGACTATCGAGTCAAACACCGAGTAAGACCATTTATAGGTCAGTTCCACTGATGCAACACAAAAATTCAATAGGAAAACAAATTTAACCAACATTTGATGGCCTCAGATTATATGTTCACAATGCAAGGAGGTTACAGGGGGGGGGTGGCTGTTTATTTGTTTGGCATATACCAGATAGAAAGTGCATTTCCATGAACAAAAAAAGAAAAAAACACTTCCAGCGCAAAGAAGAACATTTCCCATGGATATCACCTAGTGAGGGTTGTGGATAATTGTGCGAATATTACAGGGAAAAAAATCCCTGTTTTAAGTCTGTAGGTGAATGTATAATTTTAAATGGTTGCTTGTTATGCTTTCTACAGCTGGTTCCAAGTTTACCCTACCTCAACAATCATATTTATGTATATAGCTATATATATATAGCTATATATATATATATATAGCTATATATATATATATAGCTATATATATATATATAGCTATATATATATATATATATATATATAGCTATATATATATATATATATATATATATATATAAATGAAAATCGTAATGAGTTGGAAAATCAAGAACAGTGAAAAAACTTTCAGCCTCCACCAGGATTCGAACCACGGGCCTCCCGCTGTATACCATATCTTTATTATTTATTATTTTTATATATATATATATATATATATATATATATAAATAATAATCATAAATAATAAAGATATGGTATACAATGCTTAATTTGATTACCTCTTCAAGCAGAGAATACAGACTCTCTTAGTTAAATGTTGGAGAGAGAAACCTTGCAAGAAATTCGAAAGCCGCTGTCTGTCTTACTACTGACCTATTTTTTTTGAAAAGCAAACTACACTTTACATTAAAATTAGGGAGTGCGGTATCTTAAAACAAATTATCCTTAAGTAATGAAATGGAAAGTTCATCCATAGTTTAATTGTTATATATATGTTTATGATAAGTGCAGGTCAGTAATTTTAAACAGTAGCAGTACCTGCAGTAGATTTAACTTGAGAAAACACTTCGTTTTGAGTTCAAATGTTTCAGTTGAGAAGTTTTAATAGTGCCGTTGCGTGACAAGATTCCTAGTTGAGTATGTATTAAATTTTATGGATCAATCATATGGTATTTAGTGTGCAGAGAATCATTGATTATGTTAGAGAAGACACTCCCTGTACATACATGATACTACACAGTGTAAATTTCTGAGTCAAGAGTAAAAACACATTGTTGATTCTACTTTAATTTCTCGGAGAGATACATTTGACTGGTTTGGTTTCCATGGTTATATTCTAGATCTACTCTGAGAGATACATTTGACTGGTTTGGTATCCATGGTAATATTCTATATCTACTGGGAGAGATACATTTGACTGGTTTGGTATCCATGGTTACATTCTATATCTACTCTGAGAGATACATTTGACTGGTTTGGTATCCATGGTAATATTCTATATCTACTGGGAGAGATACATTTGACTGGTTTGGTATCCATGGTTACATTCTATATCTACTCTGAGAGATACATTTGACTGGTTTGGTTTCCATGGTTATATTCTAGATCTACTCTGAGAGATACATTTGACTGGTTTGGTATCCATGGTAATATTCTATATCTACTGGGAGAGATACATTTGACTGGTTTGGTATCCATGGTTACATTCTATATCTACTCTGAGAGATACATTTGACTGGTTTGGTATCCATGGTTATATTCTATATCTACTCGGAGAGATACATTTGACTGGTTTGGTATCCATGGTAATATTCTATATCTACTGGGAGAGATACATTTGACTGGTTTGGTATCCATGGTTATATTCTATATCTACTCTGAGAGATACATTTGACTGGTTGGTATCCATGGTGATATTCAATATCTACTTGGAGAGATACATTTGACTGGTTTGGTATCCATGGTTATATTCTATATCTACTCTGAGAGATACATTTGACTGGTTTGGTATCCATGGTAATATTCTATATCTACTGGGAGAGATACATTTGACTGGTTTGGTATCCATGGTTATATTCAATATCTACTCGGAGAGATACATTTGACTGGTTTGGTATCCATGGTGATATTCAATATCCACTTGGAGACATACATTTGACTGGTTTGGTATCCATGGTGATATTCAATATCTACTCGGAGAGATACATTTGACTGGTTTGGTATCCATGGTTATTTGCATTTAAAATGGCTGAATGAAGTACATTGCTTAATAAAAACACTGCAAATTTTCTTCAGTTCTAATAGTTGAATAACACACCCTTCATAGCATTTTGTGCAGTGATTATATATAAATTTTAAAGCATTTGGAGGTTATTTTGTGAATGCATCTTTCAACTGTAGAATAAAATGATGTCATCCTGGCAACTTAGCTGAAAAATAATTTTGTTTCGCTTTCAAATATTTCAGTTAACTTATTTTCACAGAGGAAAATAACAGTCTAACAAAATAGTTGCAATTTGATGAAATTCTATAAAACAGAGAGAACATTCACAGTTAAATTGATTATTTTAAGGATAAATCTGCAAGAAAAATAATGAAATAATTAAACTGACTGTGTGGAATATTATTCTATACCAGGTAAATGTCACATCGTCTACCAGTAGAATATCTCTTTACCAATGGAAAGCATATTCCGACTTTTACATAAAGTGTAAAAACCAAGCCAAAGCTAACTCACCAAATTCTGCTGGTGGAAAATTTTGCATGAAAGAAGCTGATGGGTTAATCATGAATGGATTTGAGAGGCCCGATGGTCCGGCAGGTGGGCTGGGGGTCTTACGGTCTTGTTCAGCCTCCTTAGACACACTTTCCTGTGCCCTTGGAGATACGTGGTTTTTCTGAAGTACAGGTTCTGAAAAATGATGAACAGGTGTTAAAGGAATTGTCTGGTGGAAGATTTTGATACATTGTCCTTGTAGTTATTGTTTTTCTCTTTCTAACCATGTAAAAATTGTCCCCATTCGATGTTTTCTTCTTGTAGAAATCTGGTTTTCAAATTCACCAGTTTCTCACCAAAAGTACCGTTTGTTCGAACGCTTCAATATGGTGATTGACGTAGTGCTTGCAGATAGGCAAAACAGGCGACTTGAAGATAGCACTCCCATTTCCGCAACAAATACACTCTCACGTGTAAGCACATTGGATTGCCTAATATAATGTACATACTCGCGAACGTATATCCTACGATGCCCAGATGGTGTACTTGTAAAGCGTTGCACATAATACACTCACACTCAAACCACAGTTCATAAACTGTTCTTCGAAATCACTGAAATAATATTCACGGATCAAATTAACGGTAAAAGGAAACTTGAAAAGTATTTGTTACACCGGAAGATGAAACTTGGCGGAATCGTTTTCAGAGCAGAATGTAGCACCGAGAAGCTAAGGCTTCGCAGAACTGTCCGATTGTTGACGTTAGAGTAGCCTATACGCACTAACATTCTTCGCGCTGGAGCTGGATAGCGCGATGTATAAACAACGAAGAGTCTGTTGTTAAAACTTATCTTGTGTTACAGAAAAAACACGAAACCACTGATCTACTACATATATGGCGGCTTAAGGAGTTGTTTAAATCATATCTAATTTATAGGAAATTTCACCGGAAAATATGGAAGAAATTTATCGGAATCGTTGTCAGAGCAGAATGTAGCACTAAGAAGCTTAGGCTTCGCAGAACTGTCCGATTGTCAATGTTAGAGTATAGCCTGTATGCGAACATTCTTCTCGTTGGAGCTGGATAGCGCAATGTATAGCCTAACCAACGAAGAGTTCGCTGTTAAAATTTACCTTGTGTTACACAAAGACCACGGAACCACCGATCTAGTACATGGCGGCTTAAGGAGTTTTTGAAAAAATATCTAATTTCTAAGAAATTTCACCGGAAATTAAGGAAGAAATTTATCTGTGTACAAACGCGGTTTTTGTTTTGATTACCGTATAGGTACTGTGCGGAGGGTGGGTTATGTCGCAATCTGCAATAGCATAGCTGACGTCACGTTTTGTACTGTTCAAATCATATTTGAAATGTCTATCCTTAACGATTAAAAAATCGTTTCTCTGTCAAACGCAATATTAACGTTCTCATACTTTGACAACATGTTTGGAAAATTATTTACTATTTTTTAAGGTAACTTCTTTGGGTCACCAGACAATCCTTTAAAAAAAAAGGATATCATATAACATGTTTTGGCAAGATTTCCTTAAAATTCAAAATTTAGCATGAAAAAAAAGGACATCATTCCGATAAGAAGTGTTGGTTCCATTAGCCTGATATGGAAAAAATCAAGTTGCTAAGCTGCCCCCCCCCCCACCCACCGATCATCTCCCCAAAAGCTCTGTAAAGGATACATAATTAATAATATTATTGAGGCTTGTCAATAAACAGTATCTGCAACCAACAATTTCTACTACAATCACTCTTTTGTTATCCTCCTTATGTCCCTTCTAGTATGTACCAGTAATTGCCTGAAAATTATTAAACTATTAAAATATTAAATGAGCAAGCAAGTGACTTTAAACTAACCCTGGTATCGTAATGTTGAAGGGCTATTCCTATAAATCGGACATTCTTGCTATCATGTCAGACTTAGGTCCTACAACATGTATGTTTTGTTTACCTAAAACTACTAGCCATTTCATTAGGGTGTATTCATTGAAGAGTATTAAATAACAGATGGCATAATTTTCTATGGACAGTCCAGACAATCATGTTGCTTTTAAGAAGAGTAAAGTTGTTTTAATTTTCTCACTTAGTCATAAAACAGAAACCGACCACTTCATTGATTGAAAAATTTCACCCGGACCATTTTTTATTATGAAAACTATCATAAACTTTGTATAGCGAAGCACTTCAAAATATTTTTGGTCAAACTTCACACAGCTTGACTGGACAGCCAGAGGAATTTTGATTATGAAACCCATGTGGATACTTTAGGCAGAAATCAAGCTTAGATCCATCTTCATAATGAGTGAAGTATTAACCAAGAACCATACTTCCGAACTCCAATGACAATAATTTTGTGAAATAATTTGAAATTTAAGTGTCGTGGCTTCGAAAATCTGTTTTCATTTTGTCAGAAGCTGGACCTAACCCCTTCATTAATAAGGTGTATTGATTTGGATTAACAACATAGGGCATTGTTTCTTATTAATAGGCCAGAGAATTGTGGATCATGCCCAACGAATTTAGTATTTACCACAACTTACTTCTGTACTCCCCAATGACAAAAAGTTTTGTGAAATAATTTGAAAATTAAATAATGCTACTGAACTGTTTGATTGGGTGGTCATTTTGCAGAGCCAAAAAGATATTTTATGTTCTTCTGCTTGTCACCTGACATTGTCTCTGGCATAAAATAAGAGACACCACAAACATTAGTTACATCACAACTCACGTACAGCAGTAGTAACACTTCCATTTCATTGGAAACTTGGAAATGAGACCCTAAAAGTAACTCTTTTACATTTAAAACAGATATCTCACATTCATAACGTGGCATGCTCAAATGTTCTAATGGAACGTACCATGTCGGCTACTGGAACTGGCTGCCTCGGCCGCTCTGGGGCTGTGGTGTGTGACCTCTGATGACCTGGGACTCAGGTACCCCTTTCGTATAGTGTCTGGTCTGTCCGGACTGCTCTGAGCAGACTTGCTGGTGCTTGATCTTTGGCGAGGAGAATGTTGACCCCGGAGTGACCCAGACAAGGGGGCGCTGCTGGCTCCCTCTCTATCTCCCCTTCCCGGAGAATTTTCCGAGAGCGTTGAACTACTGGCGGCAATGGCTGGACGCTGCAGAGAAGACAAACAAAGAAAGTAAAAATCGATAATCTGGTCTTGTTAGCTTTGTTTCTTTGAGCTGAATTTTGAAGGTCATTTAAATAGTTCTCAGCAGCAGCAAGTATTTAATCTAGATCATCTGGCCCTTCATCTGGTCAAACCAGATCCAATACCTAGCTACCTTTTGTAATACAAATCTGGACATGTGGTGTCAGTGTTAAAAGTCTAGTTAAGTAGGTTTTGATTTATAGCAGCATTCAGCTAACAGCTACAGCAGTCCAAGCACACAGAATAGAAATGCTAAAACACTTTACAACTATCACATTATAGGAAACACACTGCAATAAGAGAGCATTGTGGACAAGTGGTCAAGGCAGTGGACTGGCAGGTTCGAGTCCTGGCCAGATCGTTACGTTGTGTCCTTAGAGAAGGCGCTTTATCTCCATTGCCTCTCTTCACCCAGGTGTATAAGGTGGGGACCTGTGAGATAAATTGTCGGTTGGGCGCTGTTTAGCTGCTACCATAAGGACGGATTGCCTCTATGTTTGACAGGTTATCATTGATCAGGATAAGTCTGAGTTTAATCAATCTAAATATTATTATTATTTTTATAATTTCCTGTATATTAATTGTTTCAATTCCTGTAAAGTGCTTTGAGCAGAGTTGCTGATGAACGCGCTATATAAGTACTATTTTATTATTACTATAATTAATATTATTATTATTATTATTTACAGCTCATTATGATTGCAACTTATTGTTCACTGAATCTGTGTGGTCTCACCTCACTCATTCACCAATAACACCAATTACTAAAAAGATGTCTGAACCATTATCAACCCTGTCAATCGAAAACACCTAAAAGAATTCCAGATTTACATTTTGGACAACCTGCCATGTGCCTCTTTGATTACAAGTTAAGTCTCCCTAGTTGGAAAAGAAAAGTCACTTATTTCCATATTAGGCACCGCTACCCCCCCCATCCCCCTGCCCCCCAAACCAACTGGACATGGTTCACTTACCACAGCTGAAGTATATTTGCAAAAAATCATTCCCTGCCACATGATTTGTTTGTTTGTTAAGAAAAAGCTTCTCAAAGGTAGAATGTTTTATAGAACTTTCTTATTTACTATATCAATTACAAATACAGACGGGCAATTACGACTTGAAAATTTTTTCTTGACTCCTCTCCCTATTCCCCACCCCCCCCATCTCCCCCCCCCTAGGAAAGAAATCCATCATGTTTCTTCCCACTAACTTACATATTTCTTCCTGTTGCGCATCTCATTCTCTTTGACCCATTGAAGATATGAATCTTGGGCAACTTGTTTCTCCAAAGCCTCGTTAGTAGCCTCCCAGTCTGTCGCCCTCAGTTTGTCTTCCAACATGGCCTTCTCTATCTCTGAATTCTCGGACCGATTTAACGCATCCACCATCAACCTCTTGTCAGCTAGCTGTGGTTTTTTAAAAAAGAAATGCCAAAGTAAATAAATATATATATGATCATGGGTCCTTCAACACCTTCTGCCTTCTCTCAGAACACTGACAAAAAAGGATACAGCCGGGTTGACCAAACAAAACAAATCGTAAACACAGAAAACCTGATGGACATTTATCAGTTCTTAAAATGTCTGTGGTTTAATTTCTTATATGAATACTATAACTAATGCTATTATGCCTCTAGTATGCTTGGGTTATTTCTAGGCAAAGAGAATAATTTACTTTCAAAAACTAAAATGATATCAAATTTATAACCGATTTGCTTTTTGGTAATGTTTATAGCGACATTCAACAGCTTATTCTCAATTTCCAAATGGCACATCAGTTAATATCTGCATTTTACATTAATGATATAAAAAACAAGCTTTTTTTTTTTCTTCTTTTATTTCATCCCCAACACGGTCTTTGTGCTAGTAGATTCAGTTTTTCATTTATGGTTCACCACAGGTATTAAGATCATTTGAACTCTATTGTCGATTAAATTCAAAACGTAGATGAAGAAGTGGAAAGTATAAATAAATATTAATCTTACTTCCCTTCTGGCTGATCAATCATTTGAGCCAAATGATAATAAAAATATTCCACTCTTTTTAGACTTATTTTACAAACAGTTGAAAACAGTGGAATAATAACCAATGCTACGCCTCTAGTCTGGTTGGGTTATTTTCTAGGCAAATGAAAATAATTTACTTTCAAAAACTAACAGATTGGCATTTGGTAATGTTTATAGAACTTTACATTCAACAGTTTATTCTCAATTTCCAGTTGGCACATCAGTTAATATCTGCATTTTACATTAGTGGTATAACAAGCAACATTGCTTTTTTACTTTTTTTATTTCATCCCCAACAAGGTCTTTGTGCTATCGGCGAATGCCTTACAAAGATGTATGGCCGTTTTAAAGGAGCCTTTATACGAAGATGCAATTGTCAGTAACAAACAGGAACATATTCTTTGTTCAAGGAAGTCAACTTTGCAGACTAAGTGAAAAATTACAAGAAGGTTCTCACGCCACACATCGATAAGTTACTTCCTGTTCGCTTTTGTGTGGCTGCTATCAATGAAAGCCACATTCTGTTCCACATTTTAGTCAAAGAAAATGCCTCTGAACTGGACATAAAAGACAAAGTGGCCTTTGCTAAATATACAGCTGATGGAATAAAAGCATAAATGCATACATTAAATCCTATGAATAATGCAAAAAACAACATACATCAGAACTGAATAATGAGGTAAGAACTGCCGAGTCGGTTTTTAGATGCAACCTGGAATAGTGTCTTGTGATTTTATTTTGTGGGTTATCGCAAAAGCAGACCACTTAAAAGGAAAAACTAGGATGGGAAATTAATATTGCAGAAAACGTTGTACGTACCCCTGGATAAAACGAGGGCATTCCTAGCCCAACACCGACGGATGGTTGAGTCGGGTCCACCACTGAATTATAGTGAACACTTCGGTGATAGCTAAGTCGTATGGGATAATTCTCTTGTTTGTTGATAGTATGGAAGGTATTTATTGGTTCTGAAATAAAAAGAGACAAAAAATTTGTTGCAAAAAATGAAATTCATTAAAACCCAGTGACTGAAGATCCTGCCAAATGGTTACTTACCATATGAGGAACATTAAACCCCAGCATTCACGTACAGGGCAAAAATATCAATGGTCTTTCAGTCGTCTGATATGACCAAATTTCTCTTTGGATGACAACTACTGTAGTTTGTTTACATTAAATTAAGATTGCCTTGTAATTAAACACCCCCTTACATTAAATTAAGATTGCCTTGTAATTAAACACCTCCTCTCACCCCCCAAAAAGATTGCATTGTAATTAAACACCCCCTCCCACCCCCCCCCCCCCCCCAAAAAAAAAGAAGTTGGATTGAAAAATTTGTATCAGCCTCCAAGGCTTTGGAGATACTGATATAAAACAATATGCCTAGGATCCATTCAAAGTAGACTTTTACTGTCTCAAAGCTGGTGTTCTATTCACCAAACCTAAGTACACATTACTCCTACAGTGTACATATTTGTCATGCTTTGTCGAAAAGATCATTGAAAATTTGCCCTCATGCAGCTGGGTTCAGAAGGTAATTGTTAAAAAGAAAACCAATGGGCTTAGTGATGCATGCCAATGCCACATTCAAAATTATGCACCATTTTAATCGTAATTTCCTTTTATGGAGCAATATAGTTTTACCTACTTACTTTACACGAAATTCAATGTTTGTCCCATGTAAACATGTAGTGATCAACAAGGTTTTTCCATTCACACGTAATTACATACCAAGTATGAAATCATCTGACCTTGACGTTTGGATTTATTTTGTTTACAAAGTGATCAGAATTTGACTTCTGTTTGGCCTCACAAAAAAACAAACAATAATGCTCCTGTGCGATCAGTATAAAGTTGTATCCACATATCAAGTATGAAGTTCACAAGAATATCCTTGGTAGTTAGTGATTACAAGGCTACATCAGATACACATCCATAAACACACAAAAACAAGATTAACTTGCCTACAAATGTTACAAGAAAGACTATAAATGAAACAAAAATGGATGCCTTAAGAAACAACACTTCATAGATCTTGTGCACATAAGAATGATAGGCACATTACCTTCTTTAATGTACTTGAAATTAAAGTAGAAGCAAACCTAACCATCATTAGGCTATGTGATAGCACATGCACACACACACCAAATACAGCACAATGAAAGTCTCTCTGGATATATCATTGGCCTTAATCAAGTCTAAAGAAGACAAAACAATGATATACAGTATTCCTCTTTAAATGGCCTTCTCTCTTTCGTTTTTCCTGTTTTTGCTGTCATTGATGTGTTTTGAAACCTGAACAAGATAAATATTTGACATAACGACCAAGGCATTTTCATTCATTTCCATTTAACGGTTTTGTTGCAGAGCTGTAATTTTGCAAATTTTAATGTTGCATTCACTCCATTGTATTCAGATTTATTCCTATTAAGTGTAACACCATAAAGTCCCCCAGCAGTATATACAGCATACAGACAGTTTGACAAGTAATGACGAAAAACCTTCTGTAGATGAGAGCAATCAGTAGGCAACTGTGTGGAATCTGATTTTATTATGTACGCTAATGAGCACAACTGAAGGAGATCATGATTAAAACATAGCTGGCATGTCTTAACGAGGGGAGAGGAAGGTGTTACAGAGCTTAGATATGAAAGTTTGGGGTTATTGGGTCAAAGGTTATCAGATTACTCTGGTTGGGATAGTTGGAAGGAAGGTTTAATACTCATACTGAATACAAACAGAATTTTAGATGTTGGTACTGCTGCAGGAATGTCTCATTCTAAAATAACTTTGAATGCTACATGACTTTTGGGGATTTCAAATATTTTCAAGATATTTATACTTGCCCCTTTACAATTTCAAGAAACATGTGGTCTTTGTATAAATTTTATTCAATTAGAAATTCTTTAACCTTCTCTGTATTATTAGCACAATCTTGGACCAACAAATCTTCAAATTTGGCTTGAAAAAACAACAAACACAATGTTTCTCTAAATTGCTGATGCAGAACAGGTGGGCATGTGTAGAGTGGCGTAAGTGGTAGAGCAGGTAGGTATAGGGGGAGTGGGGGGGGGGAGGGTTAGCATGGCAGGTCGTAGAGCTGTAATTAACTACATGACAGGCCAGAGAGAAGAGCTGGACAAAATGGGCAGAGAGTAACAGGTCAGAACTTTATAATTTCTGTGGCACCTAGAGACTTACCATTACTGTACAAATAAACCTCTATGTTACGATTATACAGCTCAGAAATGGCTTGCATTTCAACATGGTTTCCATGGCAACTGTCCAGTCTTTTCCTTCTGATGTAAGTCGCAAAATCTTCGGTAACATACTGTGAAAAGTAGTCACAATTTTTGGTCTGTGAAACAAGGATTACAAAGTTAATGCATTGTGTATACCAAAAAGTGTTACGTATACAAAGAGTTGTTTCCTTTTCGGTTAATGTTATGTTACACTGTTGTATTCTCGACCTTACCACTCAACGTCAGGCGCTTCTACAAACAGACCATTTCCCACAAAGAAATAAACTATACAATTTGTTTAATAGCAAATTAGATAATGCAGTTAAAATTTCTCATATTGTAGTATCATTTTCACTTCAGATGACTACATGCAATGGGTGATTTTCAGCCTGGTCATTTCGCCCAACCATCCTGGTCATTTCGCCCAACCAGCCTGGTCATTTTGCCCAACCAGTCTGGTCATTTCACCCAACCTTGATTAAATATGATATTTCAAAAGGAAACGTTCGGGAATTGTTAACGTTACAGGATACGAACCGAATATTAAGGAAACTTGAGGATTGATCAGTGTGTTAGGGGTTAGGTTTGATAGTAAACGTTCGAATATTAAGAAATATTAAGGAAACTTGAAGTCCTTTACTTTGTATAACTTTAGTAAGGAAACGTTCGGGAATTTTTAACGTTACAGGATACGAACCGAATATTAAGGAAACTTGAGGATTGATCAGTGTGTTAGAGGTTAGGTTTGATAGTAAACGTTCGAATATTAAGGAATATTAAGAAAACTTGAAGTCCTTTATTTTGTATAACTTTAGTAAGGAAACGTTCGGGAATTTTTAACGTTACAGGATACGAACCGAATATTAAGGAATCTTGAGGATGGATCAGTGTTTTAGGGGTTAGGTTTGATATAGTAAACGTTCGGGAATTGTTAACGTTACGGGATACGAACCGAGTATTAAGGAAACTTGAAGTCGCGGTTAAATTGATTACATATGTGATTACATGTGGTTACATTGATAAAGTGGTTACATTGATTAAATATAGTAATTCAATATTACGGACGGGTTTTATATTTTTTTTTCAATTTAATAAGGAAACGTTCGGGAATTGTTAGTCAGTAGGATGGATCAGTGTTTTAGGGGTTAGGTTTGATAGGTTTTCATGAAGACTGATTCCCCTGTGTTTGTATAATAATATAACTCCCATTGTATGCGTAAACGCCTAAAGTAGTGTAATCCTCCCATTATACCCGAAATAACTGCTCAGACTCCGATCGATATCGAGCGGACCTCACTTTTTTATTTACCTATTACGAAGTAACCTAACCCAAAATAAATCAAATTGAACTAGTGGAATAGAAAAAGTAATATTATTCTGACTGAATATTAGTAAAAATAAGGTTGGGCGAAATGACCAGGCTGGTTGGGCGAAATGACCATGCTGGTTGGGCGAAATGACCATGCTGGTTGGGCGAAATGACCAGGCTGGTTGGGCGAAATGACCATGCTGGTTGGGCGAAATGACCAGGCTGGTTGGGCGAAATGACCAGGCTGGTTGGGCGAAATGACCAGGCTGGTTGGGCGAAATGGCAGTTGGGCGAAATGGTTGTTGGGCGAAGTGACTAGAAAGCATTTTCCTCAGGTAGTCTAACAAAGGAGAATGACTGGAATTTTTATATAGTTTTCTTTGGTTTTTTTATTAATACATTATTTGCACAGATGGTAGACCTAATTCACTAGCTCATTTAATGATGATGGTGATTGTTGCCAAATTAGTTTTTGCTATAAGTGTGTTACTATCAAATGTGAACAAGTTTTCCATATGGAAGGAATCACCACTAGTAGTAACAGATTAAGTGAAAGTTGCAGTATATTTGTCACCTTGTCATAGTAACAAGACTACAAACAAAAGAAGTATGTGTGTTATACCATTTTATATGGTAAATGTCACGAGGATACCCATTAGTCAACAGTTCTGATTGTAAGATGTATGGAATCTGCCACGTCCTTGTATTATGCTTACCATGTAGTCCAAAGGTAAAGGTTAGTACGATACCTATTAGTCAACAGTTCTGATTGTAAGATGTATGGAATCTGCCACGTCCTTGTATTATGCTTACCATGTAGTCCAAAGGTAAAGGTTAGTACGATACCTATTAGTCAACAGTTCTGATTGTAAGATGTATGGAATCTGCCATGTCCTTATATTATGCTTACCATGTAGTCCAATGGTTAAGGTTAGTACGAATCAATGGTTAAGGTTAGTACGATACCTATTAGTCAACAGTTCTGATTGTAAGATGTATGGAATTTGCCACGTCCTTGTATTATGCTTACCATGTAGTCCAAAGGTAAAGGTTAGTACGATACCTATTAGTCAACAGTTCTGATTGTAAGATGTATGGAATCTGCCACGTCCTTGTATTATGCTTACCATGTAGTCCAAAGGTAAAGGTTAGTACGATACCTATTAGTCAACAGTTCTGATTGTAAGATGTATGGAATCTGCCATGTCCTTATATTATGCTTACCATGTAGTCCAATGGTTAAGGTTAGTACGAATCAATGGTTAAGGTTAGTACGATACCTATTAGTCAACAGTTCTGATTGTAAGATGTATGGAATCTGCCACGTCCTTATATTATGCTTAACATATAGTCCAATGGTTAAGGTTAGTACGATACCTATTTAGTCAACAGTTCTGATTGTAAGATGTATGGAATCTGCCATGTCCTTATATTATGCTTACCATGTAGTCCAATGGTTAAGGTTAGTACGAATCAATGGTTAAGGTCAGTACGATACCTATTAGTCAACAGTTCTGATTGTAAAATGTATGGAATCTGCCACGTCCTTGTATTATGCTCACCATGTAGTCCAGGTAAAGGTTAGTACGATACCTATTTAGTCAACAGTTCTGATTGTAAGATGTATGGAATCTGCCACGTCCTTATATTATGCTTAACATATAGTCCAATGGTTAAGGTTAGTACGATACCTATATAGTCAACAGTTCTGATTGTAAGATGTATGGAATCTGCCACGTCCTTATATTATGCTTAACATATAGTCCAATGGTTAAGGTTAGTACGATACCTATTTAGTCAACAGTTCTGATTGTAAGATGTATGGAATCTGCCACGTCCTTATATTATGCTTAACATATAGTCCAATGGTTAAGGTTAGTACGATACCTATTTAGTCAACAGTTCTGATTGTAAGATGTATGGAATCTGCCATGTCCTCATATTATGCTTACCATGTAGTCCATACAGTGTCTCCTCACCTCGGTGTGCCATTCTTGGTCTCCATAAACCTGGTCAGCTAAGAGAAATAAATATAACAAAGTCATATATCTTATAGAACAGATGGCCACAGATTACTGAAGATATCATGCATTGTAAAGGAAGAATAAAAACTATAAGAAGAGACACTCTAGTAAAGAAATCTAGAAATAATTTCCTGCCATAGCTCTACAGGTAGCATGATACCATCATGTTAGATCAGTTTAGTAGCACAACATTAAATTTTTTTACCATGCTTGTGCAACAAAATTGCTTTACTAAACCTCACCATCATGGATTTGCATGTATAATTTTAAGAGATCACATGTAACACTCAAGATTATTCCCAATCTGATGATAATGATTCGTTTTTGAATAAACTGAATTAAGAGCCAACTGTGAGCTTTTCTATTGTTTGCAATTGTTCATGCATATGGAATCCTTGCAGAACTCGGCACAAACACCCCCTTTACGCAGCAAATATTGCTACAAGATAAGAACATTTCGCGCTAACTTTCTAAGTATAGCACTCAGAAAACTCTTTATTATGTCATTTTGAAGAATGTGTCGTTATTTATGATGCTTGTGAACTAAACCCTGTACTTTTTAATCTGAAAAAGTAAAAACCACTTCGGAATGCAGTGATTGTCTTCAAAATGTCCCTATCTCTCAATGCGTACATTGTGCTTGCTCGGAGAGTCATTGCATAACCAATTGCTTTCCTATGCCAATGAAAGTTTGTTGACTCCTCTCTCTAGTGATATAAAATTCGACTTGATTGGTCAATATTAAGGCTTGTATTTTTCACTGGTCAGCAAATCAAAAGCATCGTAAGAAATTTGTGAAGTCCTCCTTTACGAAGCTAATCTGAACACAGTACAGTGTGCAGTGATCTCACAGCAATTTCGGAGAGTGAAAACTGCAAAGCTTCCTGTGCGTATACAACAGCATTTAATTCTCCGAGTACGGGCCCTTTATAGAGCAAAAATGTCTATGTGTTGTAGCATACCTTTATATTGTTTGCAGGTGTACAAGGTGTAGTAGCGCACAAGGTGTAGTAGCGCACAAGGTGTAGTAGCGCACAAGGTGTAGTAGCACACCTTTCCATTGTTTGCAATTGTACATGGTGTAGTAGCACACCTTACTATTGTCTGCTAGTGTACAAGGTGCAGTAGCACACCTTTCTTTTGTCTGCAAGTGTACAAGGTGTAGTAGCACACCTTATTATTGTCTGCTAGTGTACAAGGTGTAGTAGCACACCATTCCATTGTTTGCTAGTGTACATGGTGTAGTAGCTTACCTTACTATTGTCTGCTAGTGTACATGGTGTAGTAGCACATCATTCCAATGTTTGCAATTGTAGTAAGGTGTATTGTCTGCTACTGTACAAGGTGTAGTAGCACACCAGTCTTTTGTCTGTAAGTGTACAAGGTGTAGCAGCACACCATTCCATTGTTTGCAAGAGTACATGGTGTAGTAGCACACCATTCCATTGTTTGCAAGTGTACATGGAGTAGCAGTACACATTTTACATTGTGGGATCACACATGACACGTATCACTGTACTCTGATAGTAAAATGAAATTTTGATGGATTGATCCTCCATTACTTGGAAGAACACCAAAACTTCCACTTTTATGCACAGATGCCCAAGAAGGGGTGAAACTGAAAGAAAAGCCCAGTGTTTCTTGCAACTTTTCCAAATAAGGTGAACATATATGGATGGTTGAACAGATAAACAAAGCTCTATAAAGCTCTCTTTGGGTGCTTGCAGACCCTGGGTATGTGAATCTTGCAAACAATACTAAGCTACAGGCTAAGTATGTAAATAGCAGACATTTTTCTGATAATCATAACTTTTTGAAGTGTGCAAAAATTTCTTACAGAGGTGTACACTTACTAAAATCATGTTAATTTTCTTTTTTTCCAAGACTACAAATTACATATACTTACCCACAGCTCTGAATAGACAAGCTCCATCTGGCTCCATTTGTTTGATGATAAAACCTTTCACCTCTTTAAGCATCTTCTCAAACAATGTTTCTCTCTTTAAAGATAAAATTCATGGGATTAAAGTAATCATTATCCGACTGTGTATAAATGTATACCATCAACTTTTATGAATGGAAAATAGCATGTACAGTAGGCTATGTGTATAGTATTAAACCTCTTCAAGATGTTGTATTTTCAAACATAATGTACATACAATCAAATTTAATTAGAACTAATACACTAAATATTAAACTTATTAATGTACAAGTGTTTCATAATGATCAGGTGCTTCAGAATTAAACAATAACCTCACTAAGTTTAAGATATAGAAGAACATAAGTGAAGTCGTAATGCATAACTCACCATACTTATATATTACAAGGTTATTCACCGTTGCACCACTATTGGGGGGATGCTAGTAGTTAAAGACATCATCTTATGGTGGTTTTGTACTAAAACAATCACGCTATCAATAATAGAAAACTACTTGTTGTGCCAGTCTTGATAAATATTGCCTGATGAAGACATTTTGCTTTGACTTCAGAGTCTAAGAGTAGGCTTAATTTGAAAGGTTATGCCTACCTAATACAAGACCTATTCCTTATCGACCCAACAGCTTGATATGTAGACAGAAATCACATGTATCATGCAACTCACATGTAATGGGTATAGATAACCCAACCACTTCAAAATTGATTACTTGTTATTTGTATGTGCAGAGTCAGTAGGGTAGATGTAAGAAGTGTGGTGGTATACATATATGTGAAGGCACCAAATAAGTTGATATGTGAGAGCGTTGTTGTGGTCAAGTGGCTAAGGCAGTGGACTTGTGATTTAAGGTTTGCTGGTTCAAGTCCTAACCAGATCATAACCTTGTATCCTTGGGCAAGGCACTTTATCTCCATTGCCTCTCTTCACCCAGGTGTATAAATGGGGACTTGGAAGGTAACTTTTAACTATAGTTGGGTGCACCGGTTTGTGGCTGAATCCTATGGGAAGTCCCCGCAGGGGAAAGTTGATGTGGTGCACTGTATTGCCTCAGGAGGGTTGGTATGAATTGCTCACACATTGGTATGTGACAAGTTACCAATGACCAGGCTTTAAGTTGTAAAGTTGTGTGAGGGGACTTTGGCCTCAAACAAGACTGTAAACCTTCAACTTTACAGTTACTACTATCCCCCAACTAATCTCTGCTCCTCTTATAACAACGTTCCATTTGCTGAGAGTTTTAAAGGTTCTCAGCACTGTGCTACTGAGTATCATGAGCTGCAATTGTTGTTTGATCTTGAATCTCCACAAGATGCAAATTGCTGTGTTGGATAAAAACTTGTAGAATTGTGCATTTCCTCATAGGACCTCCATTACTCACTTATGCTTCGAAGCACATATTCTGGCTAAAATTAGTATGTAAATATCAATCAAAGTGAACTTAAGCCTTTGTGTACTTGCTTAACTATCAACATGGGAAAATGATATTCCCTGCACTCTTACCTGTTTCAGTAGCTGCTGGACAAATAGTGGGTAATACACGGTTTTTCACCGAAGTGTCGAACAAAATTCCACCAGACATCTGATAAGCTTAAACTGGAGGTTATAAATTGCATTTACTATGTATCTAGGTCTATACAAGGCCTATATATGAAACTCCTTTCCTTGCCTTAATAATTACTTTGTGCTTCCTTTCAGAACCTTTCCAGGTCATGCAACTGGTTCTGATAAAGCTAGGCCTTGGCAAAGTATGGTACAGGAGGTTGTTGTTAGTTACTAGGTTGAGCTTAAACTAAAGTCTAAAGATGGTGAGTGATAAATGAATAGTTGATTGAGACACCTTGAATTGGAATGACTGAGACTTAACATTAACAATTTCTCAAAGCTCTATAACTGAAGTACCTCTTCAGTCTCTTCACTAGTTGTATGATCTACTTCATCCTCGTACTCATCACCACTATTGAAGTCAATTTCAACGGCTTCTGGTATCTGAACACTGTTTTGCCTTCCCAGTTGTAACCCCGAACCTGACGGCAAATCTCTGTGATGTTTTCGTGGAACTGGTCTCTTCGATCGTTCATGTCTATGTGGAGAAGATCTATGTCTAGCTCTTTTACTTCCACTATGCGAATTATGAGGATTTTCCCTCCTTTCAGTACTGTCAAAGCTTCCAAGAGTTTCATGAGTTGATATTCTATCATCCAGAGAACCTAATCCTACCCATCTTGGTGGTGAATTTCTTGATTTTGGCCGCGCCCCACCTCTACCAGATTCAACATTCGAACTACTATGGGCGTGATGCCCAGCAGTAAGGCTGTGACTATGAGTATGAGAGTGGCCGCCAAGGTGGCTTGTGTTTTCGACTTCGTTTGTCCTTTTTTCTTGAGAAGGTTTCTTTTTAGGTAGGATGGTCATCTTCGATAAAGTTCAAACAATCTACTGTTCGATATATACAAGCAAATGAATGGTAAATGGAACAATTATCCACAAAGGCCGACTGTTGTTCCTGACCTTAGTTTCGTTTACCCAACGAGATACATAACGTATTGCATACCAGTAGTAATAGTGCACATATATTGTTCGCAGTTAACGTATATTGTACGCAGTTGCACACATACGAACAGCTATGATGTCCTGTGCGCTGATTCAGATTGAGAACTGTACAGAAGAACAGCTGTGCTCAAATTGCAGTGTATATAAACACTGTTTCGGGGAAGGCATAATTATGACGTCACGGGGACTGTTATCTCATTCAATAATTCTTGCGGCAAACGTTGAAATGACGTGTAAGTGAAAGGTCGTTCATTGGTATTGCCCTCTTTTTAAAATTTGGGTTACGCTTTCTGAACCTCAGTGAAGAAATTTGCAACACTTATATAGTAGCCACCATCATTTTGTCAGGCTCATTCTTTCTCAGAGACATATCTGTCTTGTTAGATATGTTAGTTTTATTTAGTGTGGATGATTTTCCATTGCCCCTGACACAGTGTGTCATAGCACGCGACGGTGTCGAATTCCCCGCAGAGTCAAACTGAAGCATGATGAGATAAGAGAGCCAAACTTTCGATTATAACAAGACAATATTCTGATATTATAATACTATTCAACTAACAAAGCTAGACTAGGTATAAACTCGGAAGGTCCTTCTTCATTATCATTGTGTGTTTTCAAGATTTTGAACAACCTTCTTTGTTCGTGCCAAATACATTTTCGACTAGCTAGCAACCTCTCCAAACTTATGTTTATCTTTGTCATTATTACGGGTGTTACTAAAACGAATGACATTTGCGTTACACATAACGAATGACAATATGTTGTACACACTAAAAAATTGCGTTGACTAAAACGAATGACAGTAACGACAGCACAGACATTTGCTTCAACCGGATATCACAGTTCAGATTTCGTGGGTATCTAGATCTAGTAAAGTACGGACAAGATAAAAACGCACCTAATAGTAAGCGAAATTGTAAGTCTGATTTAAAAAAAAAATTAAACGTCATTTTTCCGATATTAATTGTTAGAAACTAACAATACTAAAATCTTGAAACGGCTTCAGATATATTTCTATATAAATCTACAGAGGTAAAAAGCACAGCACTCAAGCGCATTCTCACACACAAACTTTCCCTGTGGTTTCAATCCGTAAATTACACCAAAACCCTGCAACCACGTAACATGCGATTTTCCTCAAATCATTTTTGCGCAGAAAACCAATAAACCGCATTTACTCCACTCCGTTAATCATTCTATCTCCACTCAACACTGTCCTTCGTTGTCCTTCGTTGTCATTCGTTGTCATTCGCTGTCATTCGCTGTCATTCGCTGTCATTCGCAAATGATAATTAACCCTGTACAAAGTCAATTGTCATTCGGTCATTCGCTGTCATTCGTTTTAGTTTGTCCCATTATTACCAACACAAAATATCTTCGTATTAAGAAATCTTCTAGCCTACATATAGAATAAGATCATAAATGTTCCGAATTCCTTTCAACAAGCAATTGTACGTGTGAGTCTTCAAATTCATAAAATGGATCAATTTGTTGGTTAGAATGCCGTGAAAACATTGAAGAAGCGATAATATTCTACTCGAGTGGACTCAACTTACCCTCAGTTTCCCTAACCAAACGAGACAAGAATATGGGCCAAGCAAGCCAATAAAATAAGGAGCAATTTCTCAAATATTAATAGCGCCACTACATTGTTTTATTATTATTGTTGCGCAAGACACTGTGGTTAGTTTGAAATGCTCAAGTTTAACTCTCCGATTTGATCTATTTGGGAGGGGCCCATCCACGGAGGTGACCAGGACACCTCCCCGTCCTTGTGAATTTGTTGATATGAAAGCTTACTAATAAACATAATTTTGATCATTCTATGGTACATTGTGCAATGCCTTCTAGATATTCTGCATTCGCTGCGGTAGGAAACCGTATACCGCCCTTATAATTCTTTTGTTGTCTTTTATTTTTAAATATCAATGGTTTATACTGATTAAACTTTACTCAATTGTGTTTGTTAGGGTGTGTTGTGAATAGAGACAATGACGAGCGCTATATTACTATGATAGCCTATTCCTACAATGTTGTATTTTATGAATCCCCACGCCCTTCTTTCCCTTAACTTTCACATGCAGTTATTAGTTATCACTGTAAAGGCCGGATTTATTCAGTGTGACTGAACGTATTAATTGATTTTCCACTGGGGTGCGTGATAACTACCGATAATAATTATTAACAAAGGAGGAGTGATAATATAAATCAATTAAGTTAGATATTTTAAACTTTTCCTGAGATGTTTTATCCATCCATCCATCCATCCATCCATCCATCCATCCATCCATCCATCCATCCATCCATCCATCCATCCATCCATCCATCCATCCATCCATCCATCCATCCATCCATCCATCCATCCATCCATCCATCCATCCATCCATCCATCCATCCATCCATCCATCCATCCATCCATCCATCCATCCATCCATCCATCCATCCATCCATCCATCCATCCATCCATCCATCCATCCATCCATCCATCCATCCATCCATCCATCCATCCATCCATCCATCCATCCATCCATCCATCCATCCATCCATCCATCCATCCATCCATCCATCCATCCATCCATCCATCCATCCATCCATCCATCCATCCATCCATCCATCCATCCATCCATCCATCCATCCATCCATCCATCCATCCATCCATCCATCCATCCATCCATCCATCCATCCATCCATCCATCCATCCATCCATCCATCCATCCATCCATCCATCCATCCATCCATCCATCCATCCATCCATCCATCCATCCATCCATCCATCCATCCATCCATCCATCCATCCATCCATCCATCCATCCATCCATCCATCCATCCATCCATCCATCCATCCATCCATCCATCCATCCATCCATCCATCCATCCATCCATCCATCCATCCATCCATCCATCCATCCATCCATCCATCCATCCATCCATCCATCCATCCATCCATCCATCCATCCATCCATCCATCCATCCATCCATCCATCCATCCATCCATCCATCCATCCATCCATCCATCCATCCATCCATCCATCCATCCATCCATCCATCCATCCATCCATCCATCCATCCATCCATCCATCCATCCATCCATCCATCCATCCATCCATCCATCCATCCATCCATCCATCCATCCTTCCGTCCAGCCATCCGTCCAGCCATCCGTCCATCCATCCGTCCATCCATCCGTCCGTCCATCCATCCATCCATCCATCCATCCATCCATCCATCCATCCATCCATCCATCCATCCTTCCGTCCAGCCATTCAGCCATGCTGCATGATACTGACAACGACGTCAGCAACAATACTGCTTTTCCATATTCATCAAACAATATGGAAACTGTCATTTTATAGTCCCGATAAGAAGACGTAGCCGAAATAAAAACAAAATAATAATAATAATAAAAAAGAGAACAGAATATTTTACAATTTTGACATTTAATGACAAATTAACTGCAAAGAGTTACACATTGTATATAAAACCATATGACTAAATCTCCTGAACTCACCTGTATCATTTAACTAATACGCAATCCACGTATCACAAGTTTTTTTTAATTATTTTTTTTTATAGTAATTTAGTAACATATGAAAATACAGAAACTGAAAATTAAAGTTTATTCAATCAACAAATACGCTGTTAATATTTAGGCTTCATACACCAAACTACACAATTATACCGTTGTCATGGAAACCCAAATCCCAAAAGATGTGTATATTGGTATCGATATATTGAACGAGTGTTTGAAGTACCATTCAAATTTAACGAACAATCTGATAACATGTAAATGATGAGTAAGGGTAAGTAGGTATACCGCGTCGATATGTCATATAGTTCAACAAAATAGAATATATTTCATTGGCGAGTTATATTGCATTATATTTTCCGGAAATGTTCAGTACATGCAGTACCGAATTACTTTAAAAATCTGGAATTTTATCGATAAGACCGCCGATGATGACGTCAAGTTTTCTTTACGAGCCAAATTGTCAATGTTCGTATCTTTTCTGAAACAATGCCAATGAATGATAAATCTACCAAAAATGTTCTCTTGACTTAATATACATTAGTGCATGCCAAACCATGAATTAAAGAACCAGTTATTGCCTTTGACAAATTTCTCATATAATGTAAATATTTTGCTTAGAAACGATTTCTTGTTGTATTATATTATCTTACATTTTATGGAGTTTCTGTATATTTTTACGATACCTATACGGACCTGATGTTATTCAAAATACTTTTACTGAGGAGCCCGGCTCTGACGCTTGATAGTTTTTACATTTAAAGTCACGCAAAGTTAGAGCCTCGGGGGCACGAAAACCAAACAAAAGATAACCTCTCAACCCCATCAGTCCCCCCTTACATGTAGACCGTAACCTTGTCATCATTACCGTATTACGTCGAGTGAGCAATCATAAGTCCCTTCGAAAAGAGAACAGACCTACCGTATATACTATGTTTGGTCTTGCAGTTGAACGATCCGCTGTTTATAGTGCATCTGATCTATTAAGAACAGATACTAACACATGATCTTAGCCAAAAGACCGAGAACTCTATGAAGATCAAAGGTTCATTTGTTTGCATCTCAAACTTTGATAAAAAAAGAGCTTATACCTTCTATACAATTGCTTCAGATACCGTAGCCTGTAAGATTGTCAAAACAGACTCTTGAATAATTCAAATTGACATTACAAAAATACTATATTTTCTTCAGCGCAATTTACAGTCATAACCAATAAATCGATCTAAATTTGCATGAAATATTCATATGTTCATAGACTTTTTCTCCTTAACTAATAATCCATTGCACAAGCCATCAACGTGAAAATATGAAGGATCCGAGAAGAAGTTTCTAAACAGTTATTACAATTCTAATTCTTGGCGTAAAAATTTTACTAACGTAAATACATTTAATGATCAATATGCAAATATATTTAATACACAGAATGCATACATGCAAATATATTTAATGAACAAGTAATGTAAAACAATTACTTAACAACCAATGTTAATATATTTAATAAACAACATAAGTTGTTACGTTACATTTTTCGATATTCCGCAACATTTCACATATTCCAAAACCATTTCTCGATAGGTACGACTAGTCAGAGCATATGACATTGCGGTAATGGAAGCGTGAAAAGTTGCTAATATTACCAAAGATAATATGGCGTAAGACTTGCCTTCAATGTTACTGAAATAAATGAAAAACATAAGGATTTCTAATGGAATCCACAAACAAAGATACATCACAACGAAACAAAAAAGTCTTTTAACTACTTTGACAGTTTTTCTCTCATTTTGTTCTCTTCTTGACATTCTACATGGAATAACGTCTTGTGAATAATTAGCAGTCGCCGACGGTAGATTGTTGATTGATCTGAAATTGTTGTTTTCATCAACGGATAAATGGTTCCCTTCCAGTTTTACATGAGTCTCAGCTCTCAGACCAATCTGAATATCGAGTTCAGGCTGGTGTGATTTATCTATCCTTTCGTTTCTCTGTAGCTTTTCATGAACGTTGAACCCATTACATGATCCTAATTCGACTAGGGAAACATGTCTTGAAAATCCACCTTCTACTGTTATATGGATCTGAGATTTGCGTATGCATGACAATTGTAACTCAGCCGTCGATATGACGAAAACATCATTTGCGTTATTTGAAGAATCTGATACTTGATGTCTGTCGTTAGATGGTTTCAACCATGTCGATTCTTTATCACGTGATTCCATTCGTTGAAGACTTTTCTTTAATTGAACCACTATGGTAATATTTAAAACAGTTAGCAGGAAACATGGAATAAGAAAGTAAATGAATGCCGATAAAAGAAATACTAAATATCTGACTGATTTAATATTTTGACCAGCATATAATACTGCAATGACACTAAGAGTTGTACAACATATAGATACACTCACTGCAGCAATCCAACATAATATTACTCTTTTTCGATATTGTTTCTTGCTTTTCCCTTTGTGATAATTTATGGAATCGGTGACCAGACGATAAATATCATAACTAATAGTTATTGCCAAATAAATGGTTACATTATAAGTTATATTTCCTAGCCACACCAAAGTCAAAAATATGTAACCTGGTAGGTACCAAAAAATACTCATCGTATAGAGCAGATCAAATGTGACGGCATGTAAGCAGTATGTAATGGCTAGATTGTAAATATAGATGTTACAAACATGTTCCCGTATGGCTCGGTTGGTATGATACGCCCAGATGAGAAATCCATTACTTATGAATATTAAAGATGCAGAGACTGAAAACGTGATAATAAAGAGTAAAGTATCCGAAAAACTGCAAAATAAATTATCCCTCTGACAAACTGTGTTGTTTGAAATCTCTAGAGGGCTCTGTACTTCAGTATCCATCGTGCTCAGAAGGGTGTGAAGAAAACTGGTATCTTGAAACTTTCAGGACATAATCTTCTCATTAAGATCACAAAACTCCTAACAGGTATAAATACACTTCAATCATATAGAAATGCACAAATTACAGTTGTCTACAATGTCAAAATAAACTGAAAGTGTCGTTCGAAAATGCGAATTCTTTTTTCCCGTTGGCGAAACATCTTTCCTTCATTTCGTGTCAAAAATAAGCATCCATCTTCAGAAACCATACAATAGAAATAACGAGAAAGTAGTAATTTTATTTAATTGAATACTAATCATAAGGATCAAATTTAGGATAACGGTTCGACAACGTCCACAGTCGGACAATATTATAACATCATTACCTGCGTGTGTTCATGACGCTCGAAACAAACATTGAGTGTCTGAATTTTTTTCTTTCTCAAATTATTCATGTGGTTGCTTCCAAGCCTTCCCCCTTTTTGTTACAAAGCAGTCAAATATAAAACATTATTCGCTTAAACCCTCCTATTCAACAATGAAAGAAAAAGCTCAATAAGCGATTTTTATATATTTGCAGAACTGCCAGTAAAGTGGTTTTGATTGAAATATTGAAGCCTAACCGATCGGAAGCCAATTATTTTATTATACAGGACTTTTAAGGACCATGCATGCATGTATATGTGTAATTAACACATTTTAAGTGGAGCTAAGTCACTAATAGCTCATCTTCAATCAAATATTCTGTGATTACATTTAAATGTTAAAAGGTAAGAAGAATTAGCTTGGCAAATAAATGCATACACGGCCAGGGCGGCGGAAGCACTTTTAATCGGGGGGGGGGGGGGGCACCGACATCAAAGGGCACTTTGCAGAAATTCGATTGGACTGATGCAGCCTGTTAATTAGTACCCTTTATAACTCTTATTGTATTATGTTATTGGCGTATACACATCACTCAATCAACACCCCCCCCCCCCTTCAAGGAAGAAATGCATACTAGCACTGCAATGTGCAATTTGGGAAACAAGTTTTCTTTCCAGACAAAATGAGGTGAAATCATGCCAGTTGCTAAAGTAGGAATCTGCCGAATTAGAGTTTATTTCTTGTTAAGAGCTTAACAATTTTTTTTCATTCGAAATAGCTTTGAGTTTGATCCACAGAAATTCATTAAAAGTCAGGGGCGTAGCCAGGATTTGCAAAGTTGTAGGCACGACTATCTGAGCGGAGCGCCAACATCAGTTGGCGAGGAGCGTACAAGAAAATTTTGGTTTTACAAATCCCCCAGATGCCGGAAACGGCCCTTCCCGAGTGTTCATTCTGGTTCCCTGGCCACTTGCTAACTTGAGACACCTCATTCAATATCATGCACTTTAAACCCCCAAAAACAAACGAGTTAAATAGTACGTAATTCAATACTACATAATTTATTTAAAAGTAGCAAGGTACTCGTACAGAGTAGTCTTACTTTTCAACTCAGTCTGATAATTGTAGATACAAAGATAGGCCAGAAATGTCTTTGATACAACTATAGCCAGTAATTGTCTTTGATGCAACTGTAGCTAATAAATGTTTATCGAAAAGGCTGTTTTGGAACTTGGAACGCCGACCGTGACCACAACAGGCAACAAAGTGCTGCAGCTCTATACATATTAAGTCTGTTAATCAACGATAGGCTTGACTGTGGAATGTTTCTCAACTGAATTTTATCTGCGTAATCGGGTTCTTAACTAGATGTTAAAAAACTGACAAGATCGTATCCTAGTCTTTTTCGACGGGTAGAGTGTTGAATGAAACGGCTCGCGATATTAATGACAGCCTAGATGACAGAAGAATAGGTCACCTACTTTAGCCATATTCTTGCTACGTTCATTTCAATAGTTTTTCCTGTCTAGACTCTTAAACTCGTCCAGCAAGCTTATGGATTTGAATTATGGGTGTTTTAATAAAAAAGATACCTTGGCCAAAAGAAGTGTAGGCTGGGCCTGCAGTGCTACATACTGGCTACGCCCCTGGTAGTTCTAAATTAGGATTAGATCTCGTACTGTAAAAAATATCGCTGACCTAATAAAGTGATCAAGAGTACAAGTTTTATGTAGAAAAGGGCACATTTTTAACCTGAGGAGAAGTGGGGGGGGGGGGGGGCACGTGCCCCCTGTGCCCGCGGTTCCGCCACCCTTGTACACGGCGTTACCACCTCGTGCGTTAATATCTATTTATCCTTTAATCGAAAACTTAATGTCGATTTTGTGATTGTGGCTTTCACCCGAAAATAACTTTATAGAAAAGAAAAGTATGAGCTTTATCTCAAAGTAACTATATTATTCTAAAAGTTGTTTCTCTCAGAAAAATCGATCTAATTTCTTAGCGTTGTTAAAAAGTGATGTATTGATGAGTTTTCACAGTGCTTTAAAGTGAAGGAGATATCTTAATTTGTACCTCAAAAGCGTCATGTGACGCAGCAATTCAATACACATAAAATGAATTCGAAGAATGATGTTGTTCTCATTTTGATTAATTCATCGGTTTTATGTTGATGGACGCATGATCATACTATGAACTTCAAATGTACTCTCTTAATAAATAAATAAATCATAAAGTTCTCACTCAATTTACTGTTTGAGAGGGTTCAGAGTGATGACTTGTATTAGGAGTAAATTTCAATACATTATAAGAGTCAAATTTTACAAAAAGTATCTACATAAGCAAAAATTTCCTTGGTCTTTCAGTTTGTTGTGGTTGATATCACACAGTAAGTGAAGTTTACTGCTGAAGAGAAGAATTTTTCTGTACTTCAGGCATTACAGTGACATTATTTATATCATTATTTAAAAACTTTGAGATTATATTAGTGAGGATTTCCTCATTCGTATGAATCGTGGACAAACCAGCTCTTGATTCCTCGGAAGATTGACCACAACCAAATGAGAACCTTATAGAAATATGTGCTTTAAATTGACATTTATCGTCAAACCCCAACAAGGGATTAACGGCGGAATTGACATTCAGGAAAATGTGAATAATTTGTCACCTTAATATACCATCAAATTACATATTTAAAGTACACATGATCTAAGCCAAAAGGCCAAGAACCCTGCGACGGTAGAGATTAATTTTTTCGAAAGTTGTGAGTGTTGTACAAATGCCACCTGCACCGTGTGGAAGTTTATTTAAATTTTAATTGGCATGTTGAACATATCAAACTTTGATGAAAAGAACTTATATCTCCTATACACTTGCTTCAGATACCGTAGCCTGTAAGATTGTCAAAACAGTCTCTTACATAATTCAAATTGACATAAAAATCACCATATTTTATTTCAACGCATTGTGCTGTCATAACCAATAATTCGATCTAAATGCGCATAATTTATTCATATTTTCATAGACTTTTCCCCCTGAACTAATATTCCACATGCACAAGCCATCAACATGAAAATAGCCATCACCCGAAAATAACTTTATAGAAAAGAAAAGTATGAGCTTTATCTCAAAGTAACTATATTATTCTAAAAGTTGTTTCTCTCAGAAAAATCGATCTAATTTCTTAGCGTTGTTAAAAAGTGATGTATTGATGAGTTTTCACAGTGCTTTAAAGTGAAGGAGATATCTTAATTTGTACCTCAAAAGCGTCATGTGACGCAGCAATTCAATACACATAAAATGAATTCGAAGAATGATGTTGTTCTCATTTTGATTAATTCATCGGTTTTATGTTGATGGACGCATGATCATACTATGAACTTCAAATGTACTCTCTTAATAAATAAATAAATCATAAAGTTCTCACTCAATTTACTGTTTGAGAGGGTTCAGAGTGATGACTTGTATTAGGAGTAAATTTCAATACATTATAAGAGTCAAATTTTACAAAAAGTATCTACATAAGCAAAAATTTCCTTGGTCTTTCAGTTTGTTGTGGTTGATATCACACAGTAAGTGAAGTTTACTGCTGAAGAGAAGAATTTTTCTGTACTTCAGGCATTACAGTGACATTATTTATATCATTATTTAAAAACTTTGAGATTATATTAGTGAGGATTTCCTCATTCGTATGAATCGTGGACAAACCAGCTCTTGATTCCTCGGAAGATTGACCACAACCAAATGAGAACCTTATAGAAATATGTGCTTTAAATTGACATTTATCGTCAAACCCCAACAAGGGATTAACGGCGGAATTGACATTCAGGAAAATGTGAATAATTTGTCACCTTAATATACCATCAAATTACATATTTAAAGTACACATGATCTAAGCCAAAAGGCCAAGAACCCTGCGACGGTAGAGATTAATTTTTTCGAAAGTTGTGAGTGTTGTACAAATGCCACCTGCACCGTGTGGAAGTTTATTTAAATTTTAATTGGCATGTTGAACATATCAAACTTTGATGAAAAGAACTTATATCTCCTATACACTTGCTTCAGATACCGTAGCCTGTAAGATTGTCAAAACAGTCTCTTACATAATTCAAATTGACATAAAAATCACCATATTTTATTTCAACGCATTGTGCTGTCATAACCAATAATTCGATCTAAATGCGCATAATTTATTCATATTTTCATAGACTTTTCCCCCTGAACTAATATTCCACATGCACAAGCCATCAACATGAAAATAGCCATCACCCGAAAATAACTTTATAGAAAAGAAAAGTATGAGCTTTATCTCAAAGTAACTATATTATTCTAAAAGTTGTTTCTCTCAGAAAAATCGATCTAATTTCTTAGCGTTGTTAAAAAGTGATGTATTGATGAGTTTTCACAGTGCTTTAAAGTGAAGGAGATATCTTAATTTGTACCTCAAAAGCGTCATGTGACGCAGCAATTCAATACACATAAAATGAATTCGAAGAATGATGTTGTTCTCATTTTGATTAATTCATCGGTTTTATGTTGATGGACGCATGATCATACTATGAACTTCAAATGTACTCTCTTAATAAATAAATAAATCATAAAGTTCTCACTCAATTTACTGTTTGAGAGGGTTCAGAGTGATGACTTGTATTAGGAGTAAATTTCAATACATTATAAGAGTCAAATTTTACAAAAAGTATCTACATAAGCAAAAATTTCCTTGGTCTTTCAGTTTGTTGTGGTTGATATCACACAGTAAGTGAAGTTTACTGCTGAAGAGAAGAATTTTTCTGTACTTCAGGCATTACAGTGACATTATTTATATCATTATTTAAAAACTTTGAGATTATATTAGTGAGGATTTCCTCATTCGTATGAATCGTGGACAAACCAGCTCTTGATTCCTCGGAAGATTGACCACAACCAAATGAGAACCTTATAGAAATATGTGCTTTAAATTGACATTTATCGTCAAACCCCAACAAGGGATTAACGGCGGAATTGACATTCAGGAAAATGTGAATAATTTGTCACCTTAATATACCATCAAATTACATATTTAAAGTACACATGATCTAAGCCAAAAGGCCAAGAACCCTGCGACGGTAGAGATTAATTTTTTCGAAAGTTGTGAGTGTTGTACAAATGCCACCTGCACCGTGTGGAAGTTTATTTAAATTTTAATTGGCATGTTGAACATATCAAACTTTGATGAAAAGAACTTATATCTCCTATACACTTGCTTCAGATACCGTAGCCTGTAAGATTGTCAAAACAGTCTCTTACATAATTCAAATTGACATAAAAATCACCATATTTTATTTCAACGCATTGTGCTGTCATAACCAATAATTCGATCTAAATGCGCATGAAATATTCATATTTTCATAGACTTTTCCCCCTGAACTAATATTCCATATGCACAAGCCATCAACATGAAAATATGAAGGATCCGAGAAGTTTCTAAACAGTTACTATAATTCTTGGCGTAAAAACTTTACTAACATAAATACATGTAATGAACAATATGCAAATATATATAATACACAGAATGCACACATGCAAATGCATTTAATTATCAACTAATCTAAAACAATTACTTAACAACTGATGTTAATATATTTAATAAACAACATAAGTTGTTACGTTACATTTTTCAATATTCCGCAACATTTAACATATTCCAAAACCATTTTTCGATAGGCACGACTAGTCAGAGCATATGACATTGCGGTAATGGAAGCGTGAACAGTTGCTAATATTACCGAAGAAAACATGATGTAAGACTTGCCTTCAATGCTACTGAAATAAATAAAAAACATAAGGATTTCTAATGGAATCCAAAAACAAAGATACATCACAACGAAACAAAAAAGTCTTTTAACTACTTTGACAGTTTTTCTCTCATTTTGTTCTCTTCTTGACATTCTACATGGAATAACGTCTTGTGAATAATTAGCAGTCGCCGACGGTACATTGTTGATTGATCTGAAATTCTTGTTTTCATCAACGGATAAATGGTTCCCTTCCAGTTTTACGTGAGTCTCAGCTCTCAGACCAATCTGAATATCGAGTTCAGGCTGGTGTGATTTATCCATCCTTTCGTTTCTCTGTAGCTTTTCATGAACGTTGAACCCATTACATGATCCTTCGACTAGGGAAACATGTCTTGAAAATCCACCTTCTACTGTTATATGGATCTGAGATTTGCGTATGCATGACAATTGTAACTCAGCCGGCGATATGACGAAAACATCATTTGCGTTATTTGAAGAATCTGATATTTGATGTCTGTCGTTAGATGGTTTCAACCATGTCGATTCTTTATCACGTGATTCCATTCGTTGAAGACTTTTCTTTAATTGAACCACTATGGTAATATTTAAAACAATTAGCAAGAAACATGGAATAAGAAAATAAATGAATGCCGATATAACAAATACTAAATATCTGACTAATTTAATATTTTGACCAGCATAAAATACTGCAATGACACTAAAAGTTGTACTAAATATAGATACACTCACTGCAGCAATCCAACAGAATATTACTTTTTTTCGATATTGTTTCTTGCTTTTCCCTATGTGATAATTTATGGAATCGGTGACCAGACGATAAATATCATAACTCATAGTTATTGCCAAATAAATTGTTACAGTATAAGTTATTTTTCCAAGCCACACCAAAGTCAAAAATATGTAACCTGGTAGGTACCAAAAAATACTCATCGTATAGAGCAGATCAAATGTGACGGCATGTAAGCAGTATGTAATGGCTAGATTGTAAATATAGATGTTAAAAACATGTTCCCGTATGGCTCGGTTGGTATGATACGCCCAGATGAGAAATCCATTACTAATGAATATTAAAGATGCAGAGACTGAAAACGTGATAAAAAAGAGTAAAGTATCTGAAAAACTGCAAAATAAATCATCCCTCTGACAAACTGTGTTGTTTGAAATCTCTAGAGGGCTCTGTATTTCAGTATCCATCGTGCTCAGAAGGGTGTGAAGAAAACTGGTATCTTGACATTTCAGGACATAATCTTCTCATTAAGATCACAAAACTCCTAACAGGTATAAATATACTTCAATCATATAGAAATGCACAAATGACAGTTTTCTACATTGTCAAAATAAACTGAAAATGTCGTTCGAAAATGCGAATTCCTTTTTTCCCGTTGGCGAAACATCTTTCCTTCATTTCGTGTCAAAAATAAACATCCATCTTCAGAAATCATACAACACAAATAACGAGAAAGTAGTAATTTTATTTAATTGAAGGATCAAATTTAGGATAACGGTTCGACAAACTCCACAGTCGGACAATATTATAACAAAATTACCTGCGTGTGTTCATGACGCTCGAAACAAACATTGAGTGCCTGAATTTTTTTCTTTGATTTCTAAAATTATTCATGTGGTTGCTTCCAAGCCTTCCCCCCTTTTTGTTACAAAGTAGTCAAATATGAAATATTAGTCGCTTAAACTTTCCTATACAACAATGAAAGAAAAAGCTCTATAAGCGATTTTTAGTTATTTGCAGAACTGCCAGTTAAGTGGTTTTCATTGAAATATTGAAACGTAACCGTTCGGAAGCCAATTATTTTATTATGCTGGACTTTTAAGGACCATATAGGCATGTATATGTTTAATTAAAACATTTTAAGTGGAGTTAAGTCACTAATAGCTCATCTTCAATCAAAATATTCTGTGATTCCATTTAAATGTTAAAAGGTAAGAAGAATTATCTTGGCAAATATATGCATACACGACGTTATCGCCTCGCGCGTTAATATCTATTTATCCTTTAATCGAAAACTTTATGTCGATTTTGTGATTGTGGCTTTCACCCGAAAAAAAACCTTTATAGAAAAGAAAAGTATGAGCTTCATCTCAAAGTAACTTTATTATTCTAAACGTTGTTTCTCTCAGAAAGAGCGATCTAATTTCTTTGCGTTGTTAAAATGTGATGTATTGATGAGTTTTCACAGTGCTTTAAAGTGAAGGAGATATCTTAATTTATACCCCAAAAGCGTCATGTGACGCAGCAATTCAATACACATAAAATGAATTCGAAGAATGAGGTTGTTCTCATTTTGATTAATCCATCGGTTTTATGTTGATGGATGCATGATCATACTATGAACTTCAAATGTACTCTCTTAATAAATAAATAAATCATGAAGTTCTCACTTATGCAATTTACTGTTTGAGAGTGCTCATAGTGATGACTTGTATTAGGAGTAAATTTCAATACTTTATAAGAGTGAAATTTTACAAAAAGTACATGAAGCAAAAATTAATTCTTAGTCTTTCAGTTTATTTTGGTTGATATTATTGTGGTTTAATTGTGTTTTTATTGTGGTTGAAATTTACTCCTGAAGATAAGAACTCTTCTGTACTTCAGGCACTACAGTGAGATTATTTATATCATTATTTACAAACTTTGAGATTATATTAGTGAGGATTTCCCCATTCTTATGAATCGTGGACAAACCAGCTCTTGATTCCTCGGAAGATTGACCACAACTAAATGGGAACATTTTAGAAATATGTGCTTTAAATTGACGATTTACAGTCAAACCCCAACAAGGGATTAACGGCGGAATTGACATTCAGGAAAATGTACATAATTTGCCACCTTAATATACCATCAAATTACATATTTAAAGTACACATGATCTAAGCCAAAAGGCCGAGAGCTCTCTGACGGTAGAGATTATTTTTTTCGAAAATTGTGAGTGTTGTACAAATGCCACCTGCACCGTGTGGAAGATTATTTAAATTTTAATTGGCATGTTGAACATATCAAACTTTGATGAACAGAACTTATATCTCCATACACTTGCTTCAGATACCGTAGCCTGTAAGATTGTCAAAACAGTCTCTTGCATTATTCAAATTGACATAAAAAAAATCACCATATTTTATTTCAACGCATTGTGCTGTCATAACTAATAATTCGATCTAAATGCGCATGAAATATTCATATTTTCATAGACTTTTCCCCCTGAACTAATATTCCACATGCACAAGCCATCAACATGAAAATATGAAGGATCCGAGAAGAAGTTTCTAAACATTTACTATAATTCTTTGCGTAAAAACTTTACTAACATAAATACATTTAATGAACAATATGCAAATACATATAATACACAGAATGCACACATGTAAATACATTGAATTAACCACTAATGTAAAACAATTACTTAACAACTAATGTTAATATATTTAATAAACAACATAAGTTGTTACGTTACATTTTTCAATATTCCGCAACATTTCACATATTCCAAAACCATTTTTCGATAGGTACGACTAGTCAGAGCATATGACATTGCGGTAATGGAAGCGTGAAAAGTTGCTAATATTACCGAAGAAAACATGATGTAAGACTTGCCTTCAATGCTACTGAAATAAATAAAAAACATAAGGACTTCTGATGGAATCCAAAAACAAAGATACATCACAATGAAACAAAAAAATCTTTTAACTACTTTGACAGTTTTTCTCTCATTTTGTTCTCTTCTTGACAGTCTACATGGAATAACTTCCCGTGAATATTTAGCAGTCGCCGACGGTAGATTGTTGATTGATCTGAAATTGTTGTTTTCATCAACGGATAAATGATTCCCTTCCAGTTTTACATGAGTCTCAGCTCTCAGACCATTCTGCATATCGACTTCAGGCTGGTGTGGTTTATCTATCCTTTCGTTTCTCTGTAGCTTTCCATGAACGTTGAACCCATTACATGATCCTTCGACTAGGGAAACATGTCTACAAAATCCACCTTCTACTGTTATATGGATCTGAGATTTGCGTATGCATGACAATTGTAACTCAGCCGGCGATATGACGAAAACATCATTTGCGTTATTTGAAGAATCTGATACTTGATGTCTGTCGTTAGATGGTTTCAACCATGTCGATTCTTTATCACGTGATTCCATTCGTTGAAGACTTTTCTTTAATTGAACCACTATGTTAATATTCAAAACAATCAGCAGGAAACATGGAATAATGAAGGAACTGAATGCCGATGAAACAAATACTAAATATCTGACTAATTTAATATTGTGACCAGCATATAATACTGCAATGACAATAAGAGTTGTACTCAATATAGATACACTCACTGCAGCAATCCAACAGAGTATTACTTTTTTTCGATATTGTTTCTTGCTTTTCCCTTTGTGATAATTTATGGAATCGGTGACCAGACGATAAATATCATAACTCATTGTTATTGCCAAATAAATGGTTACATTATAAGTTATATTTCCTAGCCACACCAAAGTTAAAAATATGTAACCTGGTAGGTACCAAAAAATACTCATCGTATAGAGCAGATCAAATGTGACGGCATGTAAGCAGTATGTAATGGCTAGATTGTAAATATAGATGTTAAAAACATGTTCCCGTATGGCTCGGTTGGTATGATACGCCCAGATGAGAAATCCATTACTAATGAATATTAAAGATGCAGAGACTGAAAACGTGATAATAAAGAGTAAAGTATCTGAAAAACTGCAAAATAAATCATCCCTCTGACAAACTGTGTTGTTTGAAATCTCTAGAGGGCTCTGTACTTCAGTATCCATCGTGCTCAGAAGGGTATGAAGAAACCTGGTTCTGAAACTTTCAGGAAATAATCTTCTCATTAAGATCACAAAAATCCTAACAGGTATAAATACACTTCAATCATATAGAAATGCACAAATTACAGTTGTCTACATTGTCAAAATAGACTGAAAATGTCGTTCGAAAATGCGAATTCCTTTTTTTCCCCGTTGGCAAAACATCTTTCCTTCAATTCGTGTCAAAAATAAACATCCATCTTCAGAAATCATACAACAAAATCACGAGAAATGGTAATTTTATTTAATTAAATACTATTCTTAAAGATCAAATTTAGGTTAACGGTTCGACAAACTCCACAGTCGGACAATGTTATAACATCATCACCTGCGTGTGTTCATGACGCTCGAAACAAACATCGAGTGTCTGATTTTCTTCTTGCTCAAATTATTCATGTGTTTGCTTCCAAGCCTTCCCCCTATTTGTTACAAAGTAGTCAAATATGAAATATTAGTCGCTTAAACTTTCCTATACAACAATGAAAGAAAAAGCTCAATCGGCGATTTTTATATATTTGCAGAACTGCCAGTAAAGTGGTTTTCATTGAAATATTGAAGCCTAACCGATCGGAAGCCAATTATTTTATTATACTGGACTTTTAAGGACCATTCACGAATGTATATGTTTAATTAAAACATTTAAAGTGGAGTTAAGTCACTAATAGCTCATCTTCAATCCAAATATTCTGTGATTACATTTAAATGTTAAAAGGTAAGAAGAATTAGCTTGGCAAATATATGCATATACACGGCGTTACCGCCTAGCGCGTTAATATCTATTTATCTTTTAATCGAAAACTTAATGTCAATTTTGTGATTGTTGCTTTCAGCTGAAAATAACTTTATAGAAAAGAAAAGTATGAGCTTTATCTCAAAGTAACTTTATTATTCTAAACGTTGTGTCCCTCAGAAAGAACGATCTAATATCTTTGCGTTGTTAAAAATTGATGTATTGATGAGTTTTCACAGTGCTTTAAAATGAAGGAGATATCTTAATTTATACATCAAAAGCATCGTGTGACGCAGCAATTCAATACGAATAAAATGAATTCAAAGAATAATGTTGTTCTCATTTTGATTAATTCATCGGTTTTATGTTGATGGAGGCATGATCATACTATGAACTTCAAATGTACCCTCTTAATATATAAATAAATCATAAATGTCTCACTCAATTTACTGTTTGGGAGGGTTCAGAGTGATGACTTCTATTAGGAGTAAATTTCAATACTTTATATGAGAGTGAAATTTTACAAAAAGTATCTACATAAAGCAAAAAATTTCTTCTTAGTCTTTCAATTTATTGTGGTTGATATTACGCAGTAAGTGAAATTTACTCCTGAAGAGAAGATTTCTTCTGTACTTCAGGCATTACAGTGACATTATTTACATCATTATTTACAAACTTTGAGATTATATTAGTGAGGATTCCCTCATTCGTATGAATCGTTGACAAACCAGTTCTTTGTTTCAACCAAATCGGAACATTTTCGAAATATGTGCTTTAAGTTTACGATTTACTGTCAACCCCAATAAGGGATTAATCGCGGAATTGACATTCAGGAAAATATACACAATTTGCCACCTTAACGTACCATCTATTGGTTGAAACAATACCTCCCAAAGAAGAGATCCATAATATGGAAAGCCGCAGATTAGAAAACCGGCAACATACGCAAACAGCTTCGTGGCAGCATTTCTTATAACTCTTTTCTGATATGAATATTCACTGATGCACAAATGACGTACTTGTATGTTTCCGTAATTGCTTTTGATGTTGCTTGTTGTCGGAATGATCAGCGTTATACCCAGAAGGGTCCTTCGACGCTTGATGGAAACAATTTTTGTTGAGGAATCAGTTGGATCCGACGACACTGACTTTCGTCGCTTCTCATCTCTCATATTTAACTTTAATTCTTCATTTCTCTCTTCTCGACTTTTAAATACAAACAATTGTCTCTTCAAGGTGACAGCGAATGTTATGTCTACAATAAGCATCGTTAAGAGTGGTATAGTTGTGTTGAATATGAGTTGTACCAAGATATGATCAGTGTATATGTCAACACATCTTGGTCGTTACCTGATAACTTTAATGGTTTCAAAACTTCCGATAAAATATAGTACATAGACGCAAACATAGCTCTAATGAACCAGGTAATAAGTGTGTACAGGTGCTTTCTTTTGGCCGACTGATTGGAATTATAGCTAAGCGGATTGATAACCATTTTTAATCTATCGATACCGATCAATATGACAGTG
The DNA here is from genome assembly GCF_037975245.1 of Apostichopus japonicus. Lineage (NCBI taxonomy): Eukaryota > Metazoa > Echinodermata > Holothuroidea > Aspidochirotida > Stichopodidae > Apostichopus > Apostichopus japonicus. The sequence continues at coordinate 32,008,183 of NC_092580.1, forward strand.
AATATCGACATGAACAAGCATAAATCCCCTACCATATAGAAAGGTATAAAATAAGAAGAAGGAATGTTGTAGGAAACTATAGAGTTATCAAGAATGAGCCTAACTGGTTGTATTAAGGATCCGATTAAAAAATCGCAGAGTGCTAAGTGAATTATGAAGGCATTGAATGGTATTGTTCGAAGGTCTGGAGCGACGACAAAGGCCATAAGCAGAACACCGTTTGCAAAACTTATTAATTTATAAACTTATTAAAGACAGTTAACAAAAGGTTTATCCAAAAGATGAAATCAACTCCTTGCGCAGTCGTTGGTCGTCCTTCTGTGCAGTTGCAATCAAATGGGCTATTCATCTCCAAGGAATCGAAATGAACCGCTGTTCTCAGCATTCTTCTTGAATCAGAATGTTTTTTGGTAAAAGTGTTCAAATCGCTTCTGGATATTTAACGTCAAAATATTGACGATGTGACAACATTGATTGTGAGGCTATACATCGTGTTCTTTATTTTGCGTTCGAAATTAGTTGGAAATGATTGAAATTACCCAACCATTTGATACGTAGAACCGTAACCTAATAAACTGATGAAATGTCTTTAACAACGAAACAAAATTCAACAAGAAGTTGATGTTACATTGCCAGGTTGGCGCAAACTCAAAACTTCTCAAAAATATACCTTACTGCCATTCTCCAAGTTAAAACAATAAATTATATCGATCGAGTAAAAAAGTCCATCACACGAAAAACAGTTAGTATAGCAGTAGTTCTTAGCTTTCATATAATTATTTCACTTGTGTAGATATACGGTTTGTCCCATTTTGACGAGAAACTGAGGAACAATGTGAGATTCATGCAAAGGCAGAGGATAAGTCAAATTCAAGGTGATATTTAGTTCGAAATGAAAACTCAAGCAAATGGATTTACTCCCAAAGATTTTATCGTCGATTTGTAACATCAAAATGGTTGAAACTGCAGACTCATCGGTTTCACCAGCATTAAAAACTGTTCAAGATATTCCTAAATTTATATATAGTATAGGCTACATGTATTTTAGATAAAGGTTTACATTTTAGTAGGCTATAGGCTCATGTATATAGTCTTCGTTAGGCACCGTTTGTTTATTAGGAAACAAAATGCATTGTTGTATTTACTTATTTGTTTACATATTGATTTTATTTGATTTCTTAGGTGTCGGGAATCTTTGCAAACGTTGATGAAAATGGATACAGGCTGCATCCTTTAACAAAGAAAACTCACGATGCTGTTAATGGGTTTCAACCCAGGAAGTGGATTTTTACCTCAAGACATTTACCACATTATTAAGAACGTTGTATATTAGTTCAACTGTAGGCATGCTATAGTAGTATAAACTTGAAGTCCATTGTTTGGTCATACAATCATTGAAATAGACCTATTTTTTCATTCATCAAATGCTAATTGAGGTGACTGCGAAGTAAATTTCAATTACCGACGCATGACTGTTTTATCAAACTGATTTTAAGAGGTACACGCCTTTCTAGCATGGCTATACATGAGTTATACATTGTACTTCCAGTCACGAAATGGTTCTTTTTCTGTGGAATATACTTTAAAGTGATTCCGTGCATACCGAAAAGGAAAAAAAAAACATGTTTGTTCAAATCCAGAGGCATGGAGTAAGAGAATACATGAGTGAAATCTGCCTTCAGCGGATACCATTTTGGATACTATTATAGTATTACCGTAATATCTATGAGCAAGCTTCTCCAATGGGTCAATCAAAAGTTAAAGTGAGACTCATTTTAGAGTGAGCTCTGCCTTCGTTCTGGCAGTCAAGCCTTGACGCCTAAAATCGTAACGAATTAATTTAGCTTATATATTTAACCAGTGGCGTGCCGAAAGGCAGAGAGAGGGGGGGGGGGGGGGCATCTGCCATCGCCAGTCGGGGGAAATGGTTCAGTGGAGGGGAGAAGGGGTTCAGTGGGTAGGGGATGGTTCAGCTGGGAGGAAATGGTTTAGTCGGGGGGGGGTGTAGTTTGGCCAGGGGAATTTTTGCATTAGCCATTACTACGTACGCATCAGAATGCGTGATTTTGACTTCTAAATATTCCTCTTTTACTTTGTCGGGAAGGTAGCGAAGCTCCCTATATGGGAACCGGCTTCAGTGACCCCAGGGCAGCATATAAAATCTTTGATTCCCCTCTGGCCTTTTCATAAAGTTTCACCTCTACCTAAATCAGTCGGGAAAAATGTGAATGTATAATTAATTATTACCACACTTTCTTCCCTTTACCGCCTACTTATATTGACCTAACTTTTAATATAAATATGCCTCAGATTGCACTGTTTGAATTTTAATTTCCCCCGGCTTTAATGGCCCCAAAGGCAGCACCCCTCAGTTCATAAAATCGTGGCCCTCCCACAAAGTTTCAGGCCTCTACTTATATGCTTTGGAGATAGTTTGAATTTGATCCTACCACCCCCTCCGACCAGTTAAAATCCTACAAACGCCACTGAGTTAACCTTTTCCTATAGTGAGAATTTGAGGGAATGCAACATTCCATGACAGTAGGCTAATGTTGTATCGCAAACTATCAGAATTTCTGTTTTCGTTTTAATGCTTTATATATCTATAAAGGTAGTGGCCTTTCTACAAATTCTTTTGAGATGAGGAAGGGCAAGAATTATCCTGTTGCTGTATCCCACGTATAATTGAGACGTTTCTTCATCTCCTTACTAGAAGTTAATGATCTCTCACCCCGTTTCCTCTGTAACCACATGACGGATCAGATACTGTAGGCTGACCCAGAGCCCAATGCCACCTTGGATTATGGGCGGCCAATAGTTTTTTTTGCCCTCATTCTCAATTTCATTGGGCGTACAGTATCCACAAAGCAACGGGTTATCATTTAGTAATTTGTGACAAAACGATCCTTTTGAGACGTTTTCACTCATGTAGTTCTTCTACGTGCCGCATTTGAATGTAAATTGTCTCATACTCAACATTAATATGTCCATATCAAATGAACTAAAAGAAAAAATGGCAAGACAAAATACACAATGACATCAAACATATTTTCAACCTGTATTTAATTGTGTAAAGATTTTACCATAGGCCAATAACTAATCATTTTTTACCACAGTTTGGTATATGTCAAACTTCCTCCAAATATACATACATACATACATACACACATACGTACATACATATATGTATTTATATATGTATATATTTACGGCCTATGGTACAGTAACACAGAGATTGTCTGTAGATTCAGGAATATCAATGTTGACGACCAAGTTTTAAGCTTAACAATGAGTGCCTACTAATCCGTTAGAAAAAACAGTAAACTATGAAATTTCATTTACAATTAAAGGTAGCATATACTATGAAAGGTACCATGCACAATTAAAGGTAACATAAACATTTCATGGTAACATAAGAAATTGAATGTACCATATACTATTAAAGGTAAATTACCTGTCTGCAAGGTTACATATCAGAAAGCTCAGGTTTTCAAATAATGTATAAGAAATGAAACAGACTTTTTTGCTTTTAAATATCAGAACACAAAAACAAGTTCATCATAAGAGATACTGTGTGATGTATGTTGTGATTTTTTCCCCACACTTATAAACAAACAAAAATAAAATGTGGAACAATCTTTTTGTTGCTTATCAAAAGCAGAGTTGGGGTCTTCATATTTCACAATTCCATTGTTAGTTCCCTTTGGCCATGGCAATATATTTCTTCCCCTGCATTCTAACCTACTTACCACAGATTTGTACTACAAGTATGACAGTATGGGTACAAGTACAGTAATGTAAGTTGAATTTTCATTGATATTGAGTATGAGTACAATGCTGAGGCTCTAAGCATGAGTATATACACTGTACTTAATTTTTGCATTAGAATCTGTACTTGATTCCAACATGCCTAGTAAGAGTACAAATTAACCAGAATAAGTAAGTAATGAACTAAACAAAAATACCGATGCAAGCGTAAGCTGTTGTTTACACTATTATGTGGTATTTGAACACAGATAACGTACCACATACTGTGGATGCAGTGGAATGTGCTAAACTCTTTGAGGGGATTAGAATAATCATACATCAAACAGGAATCACAGAGAACTGAAAAATTAACATCCCTATTAAGAATAACTTCAATAAGAGTTCACTATCATTGTAAATAGAAACAACTAAACAAGCCTTGTATGTGTACACAGATTTCATAGGTGTATAAAAAAAGAATCTGGTTTAAAAACAAGGTATTATAAGATCATTAATTCATTATCATAATAGAAAAGTGGCAATTACAAACATACTATTATTTCATTGATTCTCAAACGTGGCCAATCTGAACAACATTTCTCAGCTGCTTTAAAGAAGAAAAAAATGTACTGACGGTTTAGTCAAGAACAGCTCTTACAAGCAGTGACATTGATCATACAAAATCTTAGAAAAACCCTTCTATTTCTAGGAAACAAAAATCTACTATTGAAGATACTTTATAGTATTAAGAAATTATAAGCACTGATGCTTCTATGGCTACTAAACAGAACATTCTAACTTTCCTCCAGTGAAATCTGTCTGAATGAATGAGAAAACAGTACTTAATCTTTTTTATCAACTACTTAACCTGATGGAAAAAATGTTCATTCAGTGAAAACTATTGTTTCCCTATTTTTCAAGTGCAGCCACACACTTGAAGCAGGTAGTTGCATTTCATAATATTCCACTTTTCACCAATATCAGTGAATTTAAATCAGTCAGTCCCAATACTCATGCAACAAACCCAACATACTAATAGATACAGTACTAAGTAATATTTCATTGTGACAAGTTTCACTGCAAACAAGACCTATAGCTGTCAATTCTTACAGTAACAAAATCCTAAAATGTTATGACTAGATTTCAAATACACCATGCATCATTCAGAAATACTGTCTGGGTATATCACAAAAGCAGGTTATAACTTAAAAGCAGGATATACTGTACCTTAATAGTGAAAGTTGAATCATTAGTTATGTCTGCTTTAAACTTAACATAATTGAAATTCTGAGTTGTTAGTTTAGTAGTAATACATGGAAGCAATACTCTCAAATCTCAATGTCTAAGTAATGCAATGAAAATTATGAAAAACTGTTCTGTATGAAGAATAATTGTACATGAAAGCTTATCAGCCAGTCCCAGGCAGGTGTAGGTGTCTGGTCTGCTTAAACGTGATGCACCTATTCTACCATTATTGTTGAGTTTCTTCAATCGTTCAGTAGGATGTCACAAAGGCTGCCGAATATTGCTGTTGGCATAGTATCCATTAAGATGTGAGTAAAAGTTGTTGAAGTCTGTTGAGGTTTCAAGTACATTTCCAACCAATAACGTGAAGTACAGTTACAGCAGGGTTGATTGGTACTGGAGAAATCAGTTTCTTGTTATCATAGTTGCTTCGATTACCAAAGAGTTGTGGTACACCTGTGTTAGTTGATCAGCAGGCCTAGTGCTCCATGTTTTGGGCCGATGAGTATGTGGTCATTATTTTTGCATTTCAATGTAGATAGTACAGTTCTGTATTTGCTTTGACATCTATGGCAAGTTGTTACAGAAGTATTCATCATGTACAAAAGACGATTATTATGGTACTTCCAAGGTAGTTAAATTTCCCAGCATGTTACCCTGTTCTGCTTACTCAATGTATTACGAAAAAAATTACAATCCATCAACTTAAGTAACATCGTCAAAACGTGATAACTTTCTCGCTTAATCCAACTTGTTTCATGTTCTCCTCAGTTCGAAGATGTTACCTAGGTTTAGGCTAGGCTACGAGGCCTTAACCTAGCTTAGTTCTGGGGTCGGCCTACACTCATGAAGTACCATTTTTCCGCCTTGCGTAGTAGCCTATACATGCACACACACCAAGGATACCAAAGACAAGGCCAAATATCAATGCAATTGCAGAACCGGCGTCAAACGCTGCGACAACCGGTATCAAAGCAGCGAAAATAAGCAATATTTGCCACAGCTCCATCTTATTCAAGTCGTGTTTCTTCTATAGATCTTCAACGAAGTAGAATGGATTGGCGTAACGTTGTAGTTTTGCTTCCTACTGTGGACTATAAGTATCAGCAGATGCCTTGCAATGATTACACTGAACCCTATTAGTACCAATGTACGTGAATATAATATGTAGGCTGACACAACCTATCATGTGATCATGTGACTGTGAGGCAGTATTGTTTATATTTCAGATTCAGGCACAAAGGTCACCTAGACACAGACCATTACTTAAAAGATCGAAACCATTTTATCGTCCAAAAATTTACATTGGATAGGTTCAAGAAATCGGAATAATTGAGACATTTATTTTATTTGATCGAACTGTTGTACTTGACGCTGTCAACCGACTAGCGATCCTTAGACAATGTAGATCAAGAACAACATAATTCGGTTTACATGTAACGTCTCTGATGTAGATTATCTAAAAATATCCTAGAACGTTTCAAATTTTGCATTGGTTTAAAAAATATAATGTTTTTTAATTAATGTGGCAATAATTTTACGTAATACAATTTACTAAATAAAGTAATTAAACTTTAAAAAAATTGTTTGAGGAACGCATGAGATTTTAGTCAGAAATATGATAAATTTGGTGTCGTGGCTATTTACTAAGATTCTATCTGGCGATTGCTGTTTCCAGATGTAAACATTGCGATTTATTTCCATGGTGTAGTACTCCGCACAGTGGCAGAAGGTCATTAATGGTTAGGCCTGCTGACAGTTGTACGCAATTGATTCTGGTACTTAGGCTACCTAAGTCAGGCCTACTTAGGTACAGGATCGCATTGACTATGGCCTCTTCTTCTGAAATCCAATCACGCAACGATGAAGACATATTATTTGATGAAATAGAGACAGGTGGTACTTTGGAAAAGCCAGGGGTACCCCTCAATACACCATGGACGTTTTGGCTGGATAGGTGGGTAACTAGTTAGATATTTTAACGTTAGGCAGATCGCCGAGTTGCAATCCTTAATTTAAGGGCTACCCTGCAGGTCTAAGTTATTGGCCTATGGCGTAGCCACTAAGCCTTATGCGTTCAAAATGAAAATAGTTGTTTGGTAAGCTTTGCACTTACAAAGTAGAATGACAAATACATCAACTGAATAGGTAAGCAGCTTTTTATGGGCCTAGCCTATTCCTAGGAAGTAGTTAAGTGTGTTATTTCTGTTGTTTCTTTCTTTCTAAATGCATGTAGGCTGTTTAGTTTTACTTTACTTTGAAAAAAAATAGTAGCCAACAGCATTGATCAGATGTGTGCTTGTATAAATCTCTCTAATTTAAGTGAAATTAGATCAAGCATCGCTGAAATCACGAAGTTGTAGGAGCAATCTAAACCACAGGGCCAAATCTGAGAGATCATCTTATCCTTTAATAGAACATTTATACTTGTCTTAACATCACAAAGTTACCTAATACTATCCTAGACAGTTTTCACTCTTGATGGCTTAGCATTTGCATGTTCAATGTAGTCGTTGTTTGCATTGCAAACATTTCCACACTCTGAAGGTACAGTACAGATGACAGCTTAACATTTCCGTAATACTTGCCTTATTTAGACTATTGTGAAGCGTATTCTAGTTTGTTTTGTTATTATGACATCACACATGGCTCGCGTTTTGGTGATTTGCTCTGTGGTGTAGCGGGCTATGTGTGACGCGCTATTATGTGCGTATACAGATGTTTTGCTTTGAATGATTCGGTTTGTGGGGTTGGAAGACAGCCAAACTGGTTCAAATTGGTTGAGTGCCCATTTGCATGTGCTCATCTGCATATCAGGTTGGCACTCAACCAATCAAGAGTTGGGTGGTTGGTTAGCTGTAAGTTTATACCAATCGGGTTCAAGGGCAGAGCGTGTGCATCGCGTCGTAATTTATTATTTTGGAATGAGGGGTTTAAGTGTCTCCTAAAGACATATCGGGGAGTTAAAGTTTATCTCCCGAAGTCTACGGACGTAGAACAGTGGCCTCCATAGTTTATATTTATGTCTGTAGACTTCGGGCTCTGTGCATTTTAATTATCCCATTCATAGTTTTATTCAGAATCAATAAAAAAGATATATATTATCAAATATCCGCTTTTGGAGATGATTTCCTGTTTCACGCTCGGTTCGACGTTATCAGTGTAAGGCCCGGCATACCGTTCTTAGAAATACTGTATCAAAATAAGCCTTACACTATGTTAACTGGCTATCATCATCAGATTCCATCTTTGTGTAGCAACAATAATGGATGAGCGAGGAGGTGTGTCATGTTATTTGACCAGGAGCAAGAAACACAGGGCACTCACTACTCAGGACTGCGTTATTGTTAATCGGGCGACCTAATCGGGCTGCCAGGTGTATAACTTGCTGCACTTAATTATTCCCCCATTAATGGGAATTGATATGTGTTCCCTATAATCTCTTAAGGAAAGTTTAAGTAAGGAAGTAAATATACTCTTACACCGTTGTACTGCCAATCTTCTGGAGACTTATATTTGAAATTTTGTTTCTGTTTGTCCCATTGTTGGATTGCACAAACAATAAACTCAGACTAAGTAAGACCTTGAATTGTTGCTAGAACTTTGGACGCTGTCATCAGCTTCAAAAGATTTGCAGAACATCTTACCTATTTTCATGTGAAAACCAAAAAACATGTAGGCATATAAGCCGCACCTGAAATTTTCTATCAAATATTTGGTGTAACATGTATGCTACCATTTCTGTTGGTACCTGTAATGGTACCTGCAGGTTGTTTATGTAGGGTGTTTATGAAGGGGTGGGGAGGGGAGGGGTGGATCGTGGCTCAGTCCTCGGAATCATGGATCTAAAGTTTGCGGAACACTATGTTACACTTCCATTTTCTTTCACTTTCACTGTCATTCAAATGACGCTTTCAAATCTATATAATTTTTTGATAGTATTTGGCAACGTTTTTTCTCCCATCAGATCTGTTCCAGGATACACAGCAGCTGATGTAGAGGCAAATCTACAAAAAGTTTACACAGTTAACACTGTTGAGGTCTGTATTATAGGGTATTTTAAATCATTAATTCAATGCAGTTTTGGTTAAATTAATTGTAAATTGAATAGAAGATCAGGGAAGTGTTACTGAATAATTCACATGCAGCTGGCAATATATATGCATTTTATAACTGTGAATATGATGTTAATGTGTTCTACCATTTAACAAGCCATTCAGCTGTCACTTTTAGGCAGTTCTACATTTTGTAAGGTTTTTACTTAACGTATATATTCTAGCCATTGATATAATGGCAGTGCTTTACCATTTAGCAAGCCATTCGGCTATAATTGTCAGGCAGTTTTACCTGTTTGTTTAATGTTGAATTAATACATTTCAACCATTCATACACAGAGAAAACATTGTTTTTTTTTAAACAATAACCTTTGTTTAATACACAATCTGTACTGTAGCCCACTATTGACATATTGAGTATTGACAGTCCCCCAAACATTGGTGCAATAACAAGATATGCGTGATGTCATGTCACTCATGTGTATCTCTAATTTTGCCATCAAGACACAAATTTACTGGTCAGGCCAAGAAATCACAAGTTTAAGCACTTGTTAAAAAATGTCAGTGCTAACAAAAATTAACTGGTAGGCCAATAATATTTGCTGATATAAAGCAGTAATTCAGTGATTTTGTCAGATACGGAAACCCTGCATGTCTATTCTTTGACCAACGATTGCTAACCAAATCGTCTACTGGCAGAGAATTGCCGGTTCCTGTTTTCTGTCTACTGACAAAAAGCAAACTCCACTGGCATATTGTCAGTAAACAGCTGAAATTATGAAGCCTGCTGGTTATATTACCTACGTGTATGTGATCTTTACCTACCCTTTGTCTTCTTTATGCATGTTAAATTAAATTGGTACCAATTTGATTTCCATAAATATACCCAAAATTATAAACGGATGATACAGGATCGAGAGAGAACAGTGGCAAAAAGTCATTTTTGAAAGTACTATTACATCTAGTGTAATGGTTTGAATTCATAATTGATCCTTAAATGCTTGTTGTTTCGTTTCTCTACTTCAAATCAGGGATTCTGGGCTGTATATAACAACATTCCTACTGCTGATAAGCTCCCCACACGGTTCAGTTACCATCTCATGAGAGGAGATATCAAACCTCTATGGTATGTACATGTATACCTTTAAGTACTGCAGGTCAAATAAGTTATTTGTTTAGAAAGAGCCATTAAAGAAAGAGTAATGAGAGAGCTGACAGTGATCATACAGTACATGATCTTAAAGAGAGTGTATCAAGAGTTGCTGTCTGATGGCTCCAAGCAATTGCGAAGCATACAAAGGCCCAAACGACAGGAAAGTAGAAGACAAACTGTTTTAAAATAAATAACTGAGAACACATCGTGGAACAGTCCACTATATACCGTACAGTAATATATAATGTTACAGTGCTCTGTAAAATAAATCACACTGGGCTTATGTTGCCGTACAAGGCGGACCTTGTTGCATCATGAATATTCAGTATTAGGAGAGCTTTAACTCCTTTTTCCAAGCTCAAATAATGTAACATATTGATTGGGATGATTTACAAATCAGAGAGATCGATAGTTTGGACTTACGGTGTGTCATACAGTAGATGCTTGTTGCTTGAGGATCGCCTTGTAGTTACAATTTAGTATTAATATTCCAACCACCATAGTTTAGGAAAGAGAGGAATAATGTCAATGGGAACTGTAATAGTCAGTGTTTGATTAGCATGGAAAGCATAAATTAGTTTAAAAGTGATGGTTGTTTTGTTGATAGTGAGCTAGTAAGCAGCCTCATTTAGATGTTGGAAAAGTAATACAGCATGTAGCTTAAACTTTAGGTAGGGTGGCAGTAGGGTGCGTTGGTATATCGATATACCAGGTATACCTGGTTATACAAGGTATTCTTCAGCAGGTTATATCGGTATCTGTTTTTGCTTATACCGATGCACCCTAGGTGTCAATTATCACTGTATGTTCATTGTGAACAGTTTTCAGATTTATTTCAGATAGGGAACGTGGATTACTGGTGACAGAAAGAAAAAACCTTAAAGAATCTTTTGCATAAATTTGCATTTGGTACTGGTCAAAGCTATTATGAATCAAAATAGCACTGCAGTGGAAACTAAGAAACTTTCCTTATCATGTTTTTTTCACCAAGCGAGAGTTAACAAGCGAGTAATTAATGAATTTTTGTCAGATTCTTAACATCTTGGTGCCTAGACACTATTTTATATAATTGACATTAATCTCTAATAAAATGTTGTGAAGTTTCAAATTGTTTCGTATGAAAAATGATATTCAAATGAACAACCCTTTTATAAGATTTTAGTGTTGAAAAGCAATGACAAATTTGAAGGAAAAAACAAAACCAGCAAACTACTTTAAAGGACCCACAACCTCTCAGATGTTAGTTTAGATTTGTGTTAGATGACAGCAAATGTTTATTACACTCTACAATAGCTCTTGTCTTGCATTACAAATAGTTTCATCCCCAGGGCAACCTGCATATTGAAAGAAACTTCAATAATTATTGTACTTAAGCTTGCAGTTAAATTTCATGATGAAACAGAAATCCTTCATGCTTTTTTACCCTTCATTCCAGGGAGGATCCTAATAATGCATTTGGAGGGGATTGGAAATTCAAATTGCCAAAGACCACAACAGTAAGTGCTTTCTGTTTAGTTACTTTCACTGCATTGGTTTAGTCTATGTTCACATCTGTTTAGAGTTTTTAGTCCTGGCCTTTTAGACAGACTTGTTGAAGGGAAAAAATAATAGAAAAAGAGGATCTTTTGTGCAGAGAAGTGCCTTTCAAGGACAGAAAGTGTACAGTATTATAGTCAATGTAATATTATATCTCACGTGAGATTGTCAGATATTTGAGCAAAATTGCAATCGTTTAACGTACAGAGAAGTGTGTATATTTTTACTTGAGAAAATTTAAGAGTTGATTAGAAAGTTTAAATTTTGGGAAAGAATTCAAGCTGATTGGCTACCTCAGCTTTTGCTAGACAAGTGTTGGTGGGACTATAGTAACACACCCATGTTGGCAAATCTTGAAAAAGGAAAAAAACTGTTTGAATAGGGCAGGATTTGAACCTTTGTCCTCAGCAAATGGTAGACTTTATACAGATTATTTTTAACATTTTAGGATCATTTTTAGTGTTTCATAATAATAATTTCTTTTTATTGGTTTGATTGCAATTCAACCTTACTTTGCTCCATTCATCATCTATTTAACATAACACAGAACTTAGGATAGTTATGTCTTGTGTGCATGGACAGTCATGTAGAGCATGGCTGTGAGTTTCATGGGCGGCGATCCTGGGGGGGAAGGAGGGGATATATCCCCCCATGAAAATGGGTGGAGGGGATGTAATACACCATATCCCCCCCACCAAATGCCAGGAATAAGAATATTTTTATACCTACATTTATGCATCATCGTGAATGTACGGCTCTTTTTTAGCTTCATTTCTCGCCTACCATAAACACAGTGCGATCTTTTCAAATAAACCGTCTTTATAAAGCAAGAATAGTTGACTGTGGACTTCATTGGCCCTCTAACAACAAAATGTATTATTGCGCCCACGGTATTGATATAGTGCATATATGCACCCTCATAGTATTCATATAGGCCCTATAGTAGGCCTACACACGTACATGTTCCATCGAACAGCTGAGAATCTCATGTTACCAGGGTATTGCTTAACACACGTTTCACCTGGATGCCCTAGCAATCGGTACCTAGGAATGTAACTATGTGTAATTGTGTATTGCATGTGTATAGGCCTATAATAGCCTGCATGTGGCCATTTTCTTCATCGAATAATATAAAAGAGCTCTCGAACATTCTAACGTAGCGCCTGAAAAAAGATTGACAGGGGCAATTTTCCCAAAATAACACCCAAAATTAAAAAAAAAAGTATTTTGGATCCTGATTATGAGATATTTCGGACATGATATCCCTATTTTAAAGTTTGGTATATGCCTCTTGGAAACCTCAGGAAGTGCCATTTCCGGCCATCTAGAGGGTTTTTAAATCTCAAAATTTTATTGTGCGCTTCACACCAACCCATGGTGGCGTACGCTTAGATAGTCAACAAGGTCATATCCCCCCCCACTCGGAAGTATGGATCGCCGCCCATGGTGAGTTTCACATACATATCACAATAACGAAAGGTATAACTTGTCTATTGTTTCAGTGCTGTTTTGAAAAGGCTCTACTTAACGTATTTAGCACATTCAATCGTCGTAGATACCTTTTGTGATCATGGTACTCATGGTGAACAACCCTCTCAAAATACAAGAAAAAGTTAAAATTTCATTGGCTGATATTCAAAATTTTTACATCAGACTATTCCCTTTCATATTCTTTTCATATATTCATTGTGACATAAGTAGGGTTGGTATTGGAAACAATGGCATTTTGAAACACCATTTCTACCATATAGAATAAAAAGAACGACGAAGTACAGTGAAAATATTGAAATTCAAGTGCTGGAGGCTGTTTTATAAGTTTACTCAAGTCTTCAGTGTAGTTCTGTACATACAAGAATATTCCAAGTGGTTTTTGTGTTGTGTGGTTGGTGATTTTACCAAACCTGATGTGCATTAATCAAAATGTAATCAATATGTTCATGAAGATGGCTGTTTTCACATCATTATTAACATTTCCCTCACATATGTTAATGATGATGGCTGTGTTCACATCATCATGAACATTTCCCTCACATATGTTAATGATGATGGCTGTGTTCACATCATCATGAACATTTCCCTCACATATGTTAATGATGATGGCTGTGTTCACATCATCATTAACATTTCCCTCACATATGTTAATGATGATGGCTGTGTTCACATCATCATTAACATTTCCCTCACATATGTTAATGATGATGGCTGTGTTCACATCATCATTAACATTTCCATCACATATGTTAGTGATGATGGCTGTGTTCACATCATCTTTAACATTTCCCTCACATATGTTAATGACGATGGCTGTGTCCACATCATCTTTAACATATCCCTAACATATGTTAAAAATGATGGCTGTGTTTGCATCATCTTTAACATTTCCTTCACATATGTTAAAGATGATGGCTGTGTTCACATCATCTTTAACATTCATTCCACATATGTTAATCATGATGGCTGTGTTCACACCATCTTTAACATTCCCTCACATATGTTAATGATGATGGCTGTGTTTGCAACATCATTAACAATGCCCTCACAAATGTTAATGATGATGGCTGTGTTCACATCATCTTTAACATTCATTCCACATATGTTAATCATGATGGCTGTGTTCACATCACCATTAACATTCCCTCACATACTGTATGTAATGATGATGGCTGTGTTTGCTCATCATTAACATTTCCCTCACATATATGTTAATGATGATGGCTGTGTTCACATCATCATTAACATTTCCCTCACATATGTTAATGATGATGGCTGTGTTCACATCACCATTAACATTCCCTCACATACTGTATGTAATGATGATGGCTGTGTTTGCTCATCATAAATATTTCCCTCACATATATGTTAATGATGATGGCTGTGTTCGCATCATCACTAAGGGTTCATTTTTGCCCTAATGTTATTTCGAACAGTGACATTTGCTCTATAATGTGGTTCTGATATGTTATCTAGTGTATATGTATGATTTTATGATTTATATTTTATTTTATTTGATTTTATATTATTTTATGTTACATATTTCATGTATGTATCTCTTTCTCAGTCTCTTGCGTGGAAGGAGCTCTTGCTTGCTACCATTGGGGAACAGTTTTCAGATTTCCTCATGGATGGTGAGAAACATTTAAAGTTTTATTTCTAATAAAAACATACATATAACCATGTTTCTTGTGTAGAGTATGTTTGCTCCATATTAGAAACATTTTCCTATTAATCATATGTTAATTATTGTGTTATTATTGATAATAGTTGATAACAAGTACTCTTGAATTGTCTTAAATACAAGACAACAAAATGTCTCAGCTTTAAGAATTAATGTTGTCTAATGTTTGACATTCATACTATACAGAAACGTCATAACTGAGTAATAAGTAAACTACACCACATAGTTATATTCACTTTAAAATACCCAGTCTGACGTAAGGTGACCAGACGTCCCAATTTCTGGGGACAGTCCCCACATTGTGTGTGCTGTGCCCAGATTAAAAGTGTTTGCGGAAATGTCCCCCTGATTTTATTTAATGTCCCTGGAATTTCACTGAATGTCACTGAAATATCCCTGAAATTTGTAAAATGGTCATCAATGATTTCATTTTAATCGTTTGGACTTCATATCTAGAGACAGCTTGAACCTAGGCTAAGCTCTGGTTGTTTACAAATAGGCTACAAATATACATTTGATGGCTCATAGATATAGGCTACCCAGGTCAAATATCACATACCCTGATATCCTAAAACAAAATATGGTCACCTTAGACTGAAGGCCATGACCAGATGTAGCTAAATGTTTGTTGATCTGAAATTTCCAGAGCTGAGATAATTTGTTGGTTGAAAAAACAGGTCCTGTAATGTGTCTTGTGAACAGAAGTTGTAAGTAAGGATGGCACATGTGTGAAACAAATCTGACAAGATTGGTATAGTAACAACTAACAAACCATAAGCAATGAGAGTTCCAAAAATAAAAATAGAAAAAGGAACTCGCATTGCTTCATTCTTGAAGCTGTAATGGTTCAAGTTCGTCTTGGTTTATCTTTGTTCATTGGTTCTAATGTTAGTGGCTTTCATTCTAACATGCTCATCCTGGTTTTAATGGTTTTCATTGTAACTTGCTCAGGGGATGAGGTCTGCGGTATAAGTGTCAGCATCCGTAACGTGGACGATGTAATCATGGTGTGGAACAAAAGAACAGACCTTGCAGAAGAAGCAAGGATCACGGAGAAAGTTTCCAAGATCCTTCCAGCTATAGAATTCAATGCAGTCTTCTACAAATGTAAGTAATCTGGCTCGAACATGAAATCTTAACAGACGCAGCAAGGCAGGTTGAATTTGCTGCATAATAATTCTGGCCTTCAAATATGCTTTAACAGACATGTGGTAGCATGCTACATTAATGCCATCAGGAAGTTTCGTCAGAAAAAAGATGTCATTTATGAACTGCATGTCAAACCAGAACAAAGTTATTTTGATTTTAACTTGATGCTGTAAGTGGTTAACTATTCACAGAAATTTCACAACTGTTCTATAGCAAGTACAAATATACCATGCTACATACCAAAAACCTGAAAGCCATAGAAAAACCACTTAATGATCTTCAGTAGCAACATGCGTGTTTGCAGACCTATTAGTGTAATAAAGAGGCAAGCTCGTAATAGTTGTGTCAGTTCCAAGCCCTGGACAAGACAACATAAAGACTCACATTGATTAATAGAAGATCTTAACAGTTTCTTGTAGTTGCACTCCTTTGATGAATAATAATAATAATAATAATAGGATCTTATAAAGCGCAAAATGCAAAAGCCTCTAAGCAAAGAGATGACAACTCAGTTTAGTGATATGAATATGTGACCTCATATCATGTGGATATTATTAAGTAATAGACAGAATGTGAGGGCAGTAGAACAGAACTCTACAATATTGATATCAGACTAGACAAACTGCAAGCTGTCAAATTGAGAATGAATAGAGCATAGCTTTACATCATTACAACACAACACATTACAACAAAACATCTCAGGATGTAATGGTATCTCTCTCTCTCTCCCTCTTTGCAGGAAATTATATTCATTATCTCAAGGCTCTGACCCCCTATCCTCAAAGCCTTCCTCTCAATTTTACCTTTAGTAAAGAACATTACCAGTTTTCTATTATAGTAGCTAAACTTTCTTTTTTATCTTCACAGTTATGCCTGTGTGATGCAATGCAATAAACTGAAAAATAAAAAAATGAAAAAGTCATAGATCATAAACTTGGTAAGATTATGAAATGAGATGCGCATCTAATTTACATGTTCACAGCTCACCAGCAGCACCATGCATTCGAAGGAGGAACACGAAGATGACTTTACAAGGATAAACCTGCAATATAGATAGCGAAATCTCATCAACTGGATTCTTCATGCAGAGGATTTTTGCCTTCAAGACAGAAAAATTCCCCAAATTAACGAAATTGATCCATTTGCTGAGACTTGTAGCCAATCGTGTATGCCGACTCCTGACAATTTCTCAGAATTTCTCGATGGTAGATACGTATGCTTTAATTATTTATTTGTTTTAGGTTCAGTTTATATTTCTCTATTGCACTTCTATGCAGTCAGCATCCTGCCAAATATGCCTATCAAAAGATAGGATAAAAGTTTATTTCTAATTCTTTTTATTTGATATTATTATTGTATTAGTGAGGTGACAATATTTCTTAAAATGTATTAAAAGTGAAGAAAAATATGTGTTGACAAAATTCTTTATTTGCTAACTATCCTGTGTGGTAAAAACATTAAGTGGAAAGTTAGTTTCAAGGTCTTTATAGATAGATATACTGTAATAACTCTAGCTTTTATATACCAAAACGGTGAATCTTTGAAGGTAAATGTAAACACAGCAAAACAGAGTTGTCATTTTTCAGGAAGATCTTTACAAAGATAAAGACAAAGGTAAGTTCATAAGGAAAGCAATCTCACAAATTAGGTGCAAATGTTTCAACCACAATTTAAGGAGCCTAGTGGAATAAGATACTTTCTCAGATGAACATGATTTCTACCGTAAAATAATCGAAAATTGTGAAAATGATGTGACGTACAACAGAAGTATTCAAATTTCAGCACGAAACTCAAATCCACTCTCAATAAGTTTGGAGAGATTTATGACTGCATGTAAACTTTTCACAAAGGCTACTTTAAAAAGCTTTCTGTGGTTTATTTATTTATGCAAGGTGACAGGTCACTGATGTATTGATTGAATAGCACCGGTGTTAAGGTACAGCTTGAGGTCTCATTTGACTACCTTTTTTACTTCGCAAAATGCAAACATAAAACCTTGGAGTTCACTTCAATAGCTTTTTGCCTAGTGTAGTGCATGAAGAAAGAGGGGTAAGGTGGAGGTGGGAGGTGGGGGAGGAGAGGGGAGGGGCTACAGAAGAGATAACAACCCATGCCATCCATTCTGGCTATATCATACAAAAACAAATTAAATTTGGGGTTCACTAGTTTTCTGTACTATTTTCTGTCGTTGAGACCATATTAGCTTCTTTCTTTAGGGAGATAAGAAATGCTCTGGTAACCTTATGATTGGTCTGTCCAAATTTTAATTAACAAGGACACAATTTTAATTCCAAATATTGTTGTTTTGATGGATGCCTTTCTAAAATTATATTTAACAATTAAATTGGTCTGATTATTCATGAGATCATCAGCAACTTCTTTTTACCTCATTTATGATTTACATTTCTGACATGATACATTGTTCATCATGTTCATTTTTATTGTTTTATATGTGCCCTAATAGCTGCTGCAATGAATAATTCAGATCATCACAGATTAACTTGCTTTACTAACAGGGTTACCTTGTGCTTAGTCCGTCTTTACGGCTTTGTCTAGAGAAATATCATCAGTTAGAATCACCAAAAAAATATTTCATTTCTACTGTGTGTCTTGCCATTCCTGTGACCTCTTTTAATTTCTTCTTTTAAGTTAAGTTTTTTAATTCAAATGTTGAATGATCTCTCTTGTGCAATTGGTTGGATGAATCAAGGTCATACATGTATTAACGGAATACATCATCCTGAGAGACAGCAATGATATGTGCAGGTCTGCATGAAGCTATACAGTGTGTAAGGTACGCTACAGAATCTATAGTATGATTAGGGTCACAACTGGAGGTTATCATGATAGCCCCAGAATATGCTAGACCATCAAGTATACATGCTTGTGAATGTTTTAACTTCAACAGGCATTTTTTTGCTGCCACCTTCAAAGTATTTTCCATCACAAAAAAGCAACTTTTTTTTTGTCTATTTGTCAATCTCGTCAATCTCTGTCTGATGATAAATTGAGGTTCCAAATCCTCCAGCTGTATTCTATCGAGGATTCGACACTGTTTTAATAGCATTCTATAAATATGTGGCCGATACGGTTGTGATTCAATCCCATGAATGGTGGTTGCGGTGGTCTTGCATTTCAGGAAGCACTCTAAGGATTATTCACCAGATTTATATCCCATTGTTAAACATACTAGTAATGCTGTAACCTCTGATCTTTGGATTGCTAAGGAGAAGGAGAAGGGCTCGAAAGTGTGAAGTTTAATTCTGGTTGTAAAACAACATTATGACCATAATTCAGGTAGCCAAGCTTATTTTTTGTTTGTATGATTTCTGTGCTGTTAAAGTAGTGTAATATGAGTAAAAGAAATTAAGTGATAAAGTCTTGAACTACTTCATGTTTATGTATTTAGTAATCAAGTCATCGATATTGAATAATTATGATTCCAGATGTGATGGAAGGAGAAGGGGTGGTGGTGGGGTGAATATTCCATCAGGTTTTATATGTAGTACAGGTCCGTCTGGTGGGGAATCGAACAGAAACCCAACTTTGAATATGTGATTATGCAAGGAGAAGGCATATTAAGGATAAGTTATTTTCAACAGATACAGAAGCAGTAATGAACAAAAGCATGTAAGGTGAAGGGGTGGGGGCGGGTTGACGAACATAGCATTGACTTTAGCCTGATGAGGGTGTTTGTCCCAGACCTGACACCAGCATTCCCAAGGGAAGGGAAGGATGGGAAGGGAAAAATATCTATGCAAGATCTGACCACATTAACTATGCTGTTCATTACAAGTGGTGTTTATAAGCATTCTACCCTTGAGGCCCACTCTTCCGCCTCCATCCCCTCCCAACCCCTTCTCCCAGACACATGCTTTGCATATTTTTTTGGAAAGTCAAAGGTCATTTACTGTGATATTCAGCTTATTATGTTTTGTGAACACTAAAGATGTAGGTTGTTTATACAACCTCTTTGTTCAAACTTGTTAGTTGTCTTAAAAATGAGTTTTTGATGAAACTTGTCATTTGTCCTAAAGATGACTTTGGTTCAAAGTTGTCATTTTCCCCCTTTCATCTCAATTTTATCTCAATGAAGTATGTAAGTGTTTTTACTGTAACCATCCCTACTTTGGCAACAGCTAATAAGCAATTTGAGATCCTATAAATTATTACAAGTTTTAATGAGATTAGTTTCAGATCCTATATATATATTATTACAAGTTTTAATGAGATTATAATATTATCCTATATATTGTCAAGTTTCAATGAGTTTTCACAGTTTGGTTTGATTGTATTCTAAGCAGGATGTGTCTGACTTACACAGTTGTAACGAGTCAAGACCCAAGTCACTCATTCTCCAACATGAGAGGACTTGAAAGGATTTGTGACATCATTTCACCCCCCCCCCCACCACCCATGGAGATTGTACTGTGTCTCAGGTCAGGATGAGATTGTTCTGTGTCTCAAGTCAGGAAAAGTACAGGTTTGGACATGACCTCAAAATATAGTGACTCATTTCAACTTCAAGACATAGGGTTATCAATAAAGGTTTCCAGCTACAGAGTTGATTCAAGTTAAAACTTTTAGAGATTGTACATTATTAGTGAGTGGAAATGACCTATTCCATATGTGCAAGTGATACATATGAAATCTAACAGTCCAGTGTGTCTTTTCAATGGTGCCACAAAAAGCAGGCACGAATCCAGGATATTAAAAAGGATGGGGTGTTGCCCTGGGGTTATTGACACAGACCCCCGTGTAGGGGGTCCTCCCCCATAATATTTTAGATGTGAGATGATGCATTCTTAGACATTGAGGATATAAATTAGGTCTATAATGAGGTCTAAATGTAAGGTTGTGCTACTAACTAATTAAAATTTTGCGTGTGGGGATGAAAAGTGATAGGTGGTGTATATACCCGGTCTCGCCCCGGTCCCCCCCCCCAGGGTCTGTGCCTGTGAAGGATGGTACATAGCAGGTTGCATAACTTGCATCATGTGTAGATGTATTAACAGACATGTAAATACACAAAGAGATAAGAAACAGTTATAATTGTAATAATAAATCAATTAAAGAGCAAAGAAACATACTTTTGTTCAGAATATAAAATATACTGTTGCTACGTACTATATATATATCCTTATTTTGTTGTCTTTGGATTTTCTGGTCAATTAACTGCAAAAGTCAAGGGAACTTAAAGCTTTACTTTGATTTGTCATTGCCACAATCTAACAGTTTCATACAAGAGTGGCTAAAGGAAAAACAGATGAGCAGGAGAAATAACCTGTTAATTTAGCACACCGTAGTTCTTATGTTGGTAATAATTCAGACGGGGGGAGGGGGGGGGGGATAGGGTTAATAAAATGGGGTTGGTGTCCCCACAAATTTAATGTAATTTATTTTGTCATTGGCAAACCTTTAGTAGTTTCAGTTTACTGCCTTGTAGCAAGGCTAGGCCTTCTCACACGACTTTACATCAATTAATCCCTGGTCATTGGTAACTTGTCACACCCAAGCACCCAATTCAAATGGTCTCTCCCAGGGCACTACAGGTCAACATATCTAAGTGACCCCTGGGAGGCTTCCCACCGAGTGCAGCCACAAACTGACACATGCAACTCCATAAACTGCCATCGCCGTCCCCATTTATACACCTGTGGTGAGGGGGACAATCAGTGGTGATGTAATGAGTGGCTTCTCCAAGAACACAACGTAATGATCTGACCAGGATGGCTTGACCGCAATGCCCTCAACTGGTGGTATGGTTGAGTCTGTAGAAAGTGATGGCATTTGAAGCATTGAAATAGCATCTTGGAGTTTGTGGGGTTTGACCCCTGCATGACCAAACTAAGGCACAGGAGACCTTCATGGTCTTTCAATCTGAAATGGTCTTCAAAATTGTAAAACATTCAAAGTGAGCTGAAACTGTGAATTGGATAGCCACATAACGTGAAGTGTATTAAGTAGTGAGCTATTCTGCTCTTCCCACTCGCACATGTGTCTTATTAGCATCATAACATAACTGCCTTCCAAGTCCTGGTCGAATTTGGTCCAGCTTGGCTAAAGTGGCCAATCCAAATTAAACATGTTTAATAGTTTATAGTTTCATCTCATTATTGCCGTAATATAAGGCCCTTTAATCCTTAACATCATGAAAGGCCCTTTAACCATCAGATCAAGGTTCCCAACGTCAGAATTAATGAACAAAACAACTTGCTTTAAATGTCATAAGCATTGGCCCAAAGCAAAAATACTTTTCTAGAGGCACTAATCCTACAAAGTACTCCAATCCATTGAGGACTAAAAGACAATTAGATATCATAGTGTTGGTAATTATTGTAGTGCGCGTGCGCGCTACAATATTGACATTACTGGCCAAGTGAACATATAGTCTATCCGTACATTTGCAGTTTCAGAGGCTAGCTGTGTAGCCAACTTATTCTGAGCCTGTCATGGCGCTCACAAGCGCCCTCGCTTACAGGCCTGGTGCGTTGTCCGCCCAAAACATGAACAACCGAAAAGCTCTTCCTAATACTGCAAACACTACAATACTTCGTATTTGCAGGCAAATGCAGTTCTAGTTACCTAAGAGTGTAAAATTAAATCCTTGTGGAAATTTGAGCATGGGTGACCATTGTCAGATTTCCTAGTATATTTGGGGCAGCACTGATGACATTTAAGCCTCACTTATATCACAAATTCAACATTAACTTATATCCGTCTACGTCTCACGACCCACCTAAATTAGAGCGTTATTTATAATTGATCCCTTTCCCAGTTGGAATAACAGTGGCGTAGCTACGGGGGGGCCTGGGGGGCCGGGGCCCCCCATGAAATCGGCTGGCCCCCCCACTTGCCCCCCCCACTGGCCCCCCACTGGGAATGGGGTAAAAAAAATTGTAAAAAAAAAAAAAAATTAAAAAAAAAAAAAAAAAAACTCATCAGTGGGATTCACTAATATTTTTTGTTCAATAATTTGGGATATAGAGTTACACAATTTTCTCGTCTGCATCTGGCAGAATAAGAATAATACAATATCTGTAGTAATCATGAGAATGGTCATACAGCATGGCATGGCAATGGTCGATGCGACGGTTGCGACCATACACCACGAACCTTGTGCATGTGCTGCGCGATATCGATATCTACCAATACATGTTATCGGTCATCGATTGGCACAAAAACCCAGATTCTGATGACAGCTGCCTCAAGAAACCCAATAAATGGCCTAATTAGCACCGAGCCACCAATGTGGACCATTACCGAAACATCGATGCGTGTTAGTCTTCCATCCCCTTCCTCTAATGCTATTTAAGTCAACATGTGGGCATTTTCTGCAAACCTACCGGTAGCCCACAGGGGTTTGAGTTGGGAGAAAGGCCTTGACACCTTGAAACAACAAATGATGCCAACCATAGGCGTTCGAGGCGGGGGGTGCAGGGGGGCAGACTGTCCCCTAAATTTCCAGAGGACAAGAAATTCGGGCAAAAGTCCTGAAAAATTCGGGCAGCCTAAGAGGAGAAAAAATATATATATATATATATTTGTTTTCTCCTCTTAGGCTGCCCGAATTTTTCAGGACTTTCGCCCGAATTTCTTGTCCTCTGGAAATATATATATATATATATATATATATATATATATATATATATATATGTATATGTATATATATATATATATATATATATATATATATATATATATATATATATGTATATGTATATATATATATATATATATATATATATATATATATATATATATATATATATATATATATATATATATAAATATGCAGTAGCTTGCCCGAATCTTTTTCAAATTTTTGCCCGACAATTCCATGATTTTCTTTATTTAGCATCATGATGCCCGAATATTTCCGTGTAACACCACCGTAAGCGCAGTTCATCTGGGCTACCACGCTTTTTGCACGATCAATTTGTTTTCTTCTAACTAGTCAATTGTATACCTGGACCAAGGGCGGCGGAACCGGGGGTAAAAGGGGGCACGTGCCCCTCCCCCACTTTTCCTCAGGTTAGAAATGTGCCTTTTTTCTACATAAAAAATGAGGTGCCTCAAGTTAGCAAGAGGCCAGGGAACCAGAATGAACACTCGGGAAGGGCCGTTTCCGGCCATCTGAGGGGTTTGTAAAACCAAAAATTTTATAAAAGCTCCGCGCCAACCGATGGTGGCGCTCCGCTCAGATAGCCGTGCATACAACTTTGCAAATCCTGGCTAAGCCTGTGACTTTTAACGAATTTCTGTGAGTCAAACTCAAAGCATTTTCGAATGGAAAAAATTTGTTAAGATTTTAACAAGAAAAAAACTCTAATTCGGAAGATTCCTACATTAGCAACTAACATGATTTCACCTCATTTTGTCTCAAAAGAAAACATGTTCCTTGTTTCCCAATTTGCGCATTGGATATTGCAGTGCTAGTATGCATATTTTCCTTGAGGGGGGGGGGGGGGACGTTGATGGAGTGATGTGTATACACAAATAAGATAATACAATAAGAGTTATAAAGGGTACTGAATATAACGCTGCATCATTCCAATCGTATTTCTGCAAAGTGCACTTTGATGTCGGTGCCCCCCCCCCCCCAGATTAAAAGTGCTTCCGCCGCCCTTGACCTGGATATCCCCGACATGAGTGTATAAAAGAAACATTTTCTTTTTCATGGATGGTGGGGGGGGGGGAGTGTCTACAAGCCTAGAAATAGGGGTTTATCATATTCTTTGTTATATTTTATACTTTTTTGTGAGACAAATTGCAGTCTCACCCGACAGAGCGACATTATCCCGCCTACGTGTCGTTGAACAATGTTTTTCTGGAGGTAGCTGAGTACTGTGTTAAAATAATAAATAAGGTAACTAAATATAGCAGCTTAAAAAATATACTGTCCCATTTTTCCCCTTCAAAGTGATGTTACCATTTTTTCTTCTTCTAATTTACCAATTTTTTGGGGAACTGTAAATTTCTAAAACGTGAGATTATAAAATAAAGAATGTTTAGATGCAACTTGCAAGGCCTCAGAAGTGCCGTTTCCGGCAATCTGAGAGGCATTGTGTGCCAAAAATTTTCTTGTTCGCTACGCGCCAACCGATGGTGGCGCTCCGCTTAGATAGCGTCACGGGAACTTTCGGGCACAAAAAGTTCTGCCCCCCCCCAAACTGAAATGGTCCCGTACACCTTTGATGTCAACTTCACTCAAGTTAAAAGTCTGGCTGAGTTGGCAAGGCCAGTCAGCATGAAAAAGAGAATTTTTTTTGGTTGCATTTCTGTCACCAAAGTTGCACATCTTTTTGGTTGCTATTTTGCCTCACAGGTGCCATCTCCTGCGATCTGGGGGGTGCTGAAATCTCAAATTTTCTCTGTACGCTCCGCGCCAACCAAGGTGGCGCTCCGCTCAGATAGTAACCCGGCCCCCCCACAAGAAAGAACAGCCCCCCCATGGCCCCCCCACTTAAAAAATCCTAGCTACGCCACTGTGGAATAACGATAATAAATTGCGGAATGGGGGTTGGCAGTGCTAGGAGTGAGATGACATGCACTTCAGGGCATGCTTGATGATTCTTTTTCCGAGGAACTTGCATTTTCTGTTAAAATAATACAGCAGATTTTAATTTCCATGGCGACAGTTTTCGACAACCTCCCCTATTCCGCCTTTCCCCTTACCCTTGCGCCAAACTCGTGCGGAACTCCTGGTTGGTGAAGTTTGTTAGAGTCCTGACCAATGAGAAGTTGCCATTGTACCAGAGAGATAAATATCCGTGGAACAAAAAACAGAAAATCAAATGCCGCCCTCCCAATTACGCAGCTGTAGAGAAACTGCCCTGGGAAGCAGAAACTACATTCAACAATGAACAGTTACCCGCATAGTGCACCTTAGTAAGGGTTGACTATACCGTTCCAAAGTTTACGTATCATGTCGCTTCCCACATGAAAATTGTTCGAAAATATTTGAGTAGAGGTCCCTTATGTCTATAAAGGGGCTTCTCTGACTGATCATCGTTTTTACCGAAATTATTGACGGAGAAAAATGATGATGAAATTATGGATAAAGACCTGTTGATTTCATCGACAAGATAAATTTATTTCAATTTGATGATACTCAAATCATCATAAATATGCTTTCCTGAGGCTCATCTTCATACGCTGTGAGTTATTAGAACGAGGCTTGAAATGTTAAAATAAGTCTATTATGTATGGGATTTACCCAGTGCTTATGTGATTTCTAAGTTTCTTCGCGAGCAGGGAACCAAGTTGAAACACCAGCACCCTCACATAAGAAACGCACGAATGACATCATTAACCCCAACTACTTTTATTTGATTTTGCCCTTACTGTTTGCTCGAGTTAGCTACTAACACATGTGGAACAACAAATGTGTTGTGGCTGTCACTCTGTGTTGAGAAGTGAAATGAGCCGTGGATACCGGACTGTGTGAATTACCTTGTAGTACTTTGCCTACCACGTTATTTTCATAACAGCAGACAGCCCATTACCCTGTATAGCGTGAAATGGTCTCGTATGCTGCTAATAATACATTGGACGAGTGGAAAAAGACAGGATTTTATTCGCTAACTAATGTCTAAATTGTAGGTTTCAGTAAATGCTTTAGTCTATGTAGCATAACTTTTAGGCAGCTTTATACGTGGGTCGTTTGTGTGAGCATCCAAATACCATAGTACTGAGAATGTTGCAGGTGAGTGCCTTGGAAATTACTGACAGTAGCAGAATTCTCGTAGGGACCTAGACAAGCCTGAGGCTAGCCTAACTCTGGCTACTGTCAATGGTGTATTTGCTAAATATCTTTATTACCTTGACTAGGCTACTTGATTTATTAAAAGTTAGTAGTAATAAGTTAACAGGTAACACAGTAATGTGTGGAAACATAAAGACTGATGAGGAACAATATTACTTGTATTGCCAGTCAAACTTTGGCATATAACCTACAGTACTTTTTTTGTATGGGAGGGGATGGGGGTTGGACATGGAGTGTGGAGGCTGCATCTATAAAATGGTTATTTCTCACAACTTGAATTAGGCCTAGGCATAACATAAATGAAGAAGTCACCAAAAGGGTTGATTTCTGAATGTGTGGAACTTATGTACTTGTTGATGTACCCAGTATCTGGTGTAATAATACAGTAAGCCTAGGCCTAGGTCATCACAGTCTGTCTCAGTGTGTGTTCTCCTTTACACATAGGTGCAGGAGGCCGGGGATGGGGGGGGGGGGGTGGGGGCTGCAGCCCCCAACCCATAATTTTTTGTGGAAATTCGGGCAATATGCTGAGAATTGTTGGGGCACCTACTGAAAGAAAAATAATTTGCAATGTGTTTTTCAATGGTTAACCTGATATTATTATGATTGTAATGACTTCCCCATAACTCTAACCAATATGGGAGGGTAATAACACCGCAAATGATTGTATGTTATTGGCATGCGATGTAATAACCGATGCATGCCTATATGATATGCACATTAACATGTTGAACGCGCGCGGAGGGCGCAACAAATTTTGATTATATTTTTCGGGCAAGGCAATACAGCCCCCCCCAAATCAAACTGGGCTCCTACGCCTATGCCTTTACATACTCTACTTGTCCATCCATCTCTCACATGTTACCGTCCCCTGGGGGGGGGGGAGTAGATGGACATATGTTTATCTTTTGAGAAATGGTGTTGCTGTATTGTCAATGGCCCATCATATGGCTTTCAACAGAGAGCTTACAGTTTAAACCCCTAAAGCTTTTATTTTAAGCTGAATAAAAGTGTGTTGGAACCCTAAAGCAGTTAAATTGCCCCAAAACAATATATACTTAACTTATAGAGACTGCTTCAAGCTGTTACACGTCACTTATACAGTAGAGACCCTATGCCTCTGTTATGTAATTTATGTAGGTATTGACCTGTCTGTTACTTAATAGTTGGACATATAAGTGAATGATTGTCCTTACTTCTTTACATAATAATATTTAAACTCAATTAACAGCATAATGATCAACTATATGAGCACTCCTAGAGGTGAGGCTCCTTATACAATTTGTACGATTCAACCGTATTCGTTTGCGTACCACGCTACCCTATGTACTAGGTAAAGTTACACTAATGCATAAGACCATAGCGCAACTGCTACTTAACACACATAATAATACAGACCATGCCTGCAGCTGTCAAACTGACGCTAATCTACTTGGTGTAAAAAGTACAACCTCGGCACATAATTATAATTCCACCTTCAACCAGTCCAGCCACAGTATACAGGATCTCTGTGGTAAACATAAGCTGACGAGATGGCCGTAACTACGAAGAAAACTTACTTAAAGGGTGTGAAGACTCGCGCAAAAGAAACGTCCAATGCTGGAAATTTATCTGACCTAGTTTCGAATGAGGTGTAACAGAAGTGTTAGACACCACCATCGATCCGAGAAAATACACACACAGCTTGCTACCATTATTAAAATTGCTAAAATGATTACATTATGTACATACCTGGAGGGGAGAGAGTAGATGGACATGTGTTTATCTTTTGAGAAATGGCGTTGCTGTATTTTCAACCAGCAGTCTGCCTAGCCCCGCATTGAAATCTGCTAACCGACGACCTGGATTAATACATTCACGGATAACATTTGACAATACCACAATTTGAAAATTGGCAATGCATTTTCTATCAATTGTTTTGTACAGGGCATAATTCATACCTGTCACACACACACTTAACAAACTAGACCCAGGCGCGTAGCCAGGAATTTGCCAAGGGAGGGGCGAAACTGTAGATTCGGCATTGTAAACTATCTAAGCGTAGCGCCACCATGAGTTGGCGCAAGCGTACAAGAAAATTTTGGCTGAAAATGCCTCCCAGATCGCTGGAATGGCACTTCCCAGACCTTGTTAGTTGCATCTTAGCATTTTCTCTTTTGAAAATACTAGCGATATCATAAAACATTAAAAAAAAAAAAAAAAATGCTCCCCTTCGCCCACCCCCTTGGCTACGCGCCTGACTAGACCTTATGTTCAATGTAGGAACTTAAATGACAGAATGTATGGTCCTCATTGTGTCACATACTATAGACTGTATAGAATAACCAGTCATTGACCAGTACATAGGCCTTAGTAATAGGTGCAGCAAGATGACAGGATAGTAAAACAGAGTCAACTGCAGGCCAGACCTACCGGTGCAGTTTGGAATAAACAATTGAGCTCACATTGAACCAATAATGCTTTAATACTGAAGAGCTAAACATTATCACTCCCTCCTCCCCAAATCCCCACTCCCCCAAAAACCCTTCCCCAACAATAATAACAGATTTCAGAAGGCATTGTTAAGATCAATGTAACACATTTAATCTTGTAGAAAAGAGGCAGTGGTAATGCTTTTGATATCTTCTGCATCATGATGAAAACTTCAAGTTACGTAAATATTTTACTACCATAACATTACTTAAAGGCATTGAAGACTCGCGCCAAACCGCGTGCCGCGCTCTGAAAAAGTTAACTTTATTACATTATGTACATATCTGGAGGGGAGGGGAAGATGGACATGTGTTTATCTTTTGAGAAATGGCGTTGCTGTATTGTCAACCAGCAGCCTGCTCAGCCCCGCGTTGAAATCTGCTAAACGACACGCTCTGAAAAAGTTAACTTTCCATTGCTTGCAAGTGTAGTTTTCTTCTTGTCGCTACAGAATGCGGACAGTAATGAAACATGATACCTTGTTATCTTTTATCTAGACCTGAGATGTCCATCGCTGCTATGTACACTGTGTTGTGGGTATCTAGTATATTTTTCTACGCCATTTGAGATCTTATTTTCTTATAATTGGTTTTTCTATCTTTGTATTTTGATGTTAAGCGCAACCGAAAACTTTGTTGGGGTTGCGCTATATGAAATTCAATAAATAATAATAAATAGTATTGACCGTAGCTGTATGTATTGACTGTACACTAGTGTCTAATTACCGACGGTAGAAAGCTGTGTGTGTATTTTCTGGGATCGATGGTGGTGACTAACACTTCTGTTACACCTCATTCGAAAGTAGGTCGGATTACCGGCATGAGACGTTTCTTTGTGCCCGAGTCTTCACACTCTTTAAGATATCGACCAGGTGAATTTTACCACTTTGTCATCAAGTGATTGCATACATTGTTAGAGAATGAAGTTTAAAGGCCTAGCATAACTATAAATTTGAAGGTTTTGTAGAGTTCAAAAGACCTGTAGGTTTGCTGCACGTCGCTAAGAAGGTATAGCTGCAGTAGAAAGGGTTTACGTGGATGTTTCTTGCTTGTAAGAATGAAGTCCCTTATTAAGATGCAAGACAGCTGCGACAGCTGTATGGTGTGTGGATAGGCCTGTGAATTTACTTCGCTCTTGTATTCTAGATGACCATAACGATTCTTTATGAATCCCTTGAAGCGAAAGAGTTTAAGAAAATATTCCCTTGATATTTGATCTGATCTATACATCATTTGGTGGTAGAATTGACAATATTTTATAGCAGCATTTCCTCTCCTAGGGCATCAAGTTATTCCTGATCAATGGGTACAGCCCTATTCATGTGTAAATTTATACAAACTGGTACTGTAGTTGGTAGGTAATTATCTATGGATAACAAAATAGCTATGGCTGCAAGTAGAAATGCAATGTCAGAGTCAAATGGCCTTTGACTCTTGAAGGTGTCGCTTGACTGAGTTCCCTCTGTAAGCCATTTTGTAACCAAGTTTAATAGCTTGTTTACAAGTGGGTTCTATTTGTGTTGACTAAAGACAGTGCCTTTGAACTTCAAATTCAGTTAAAGCTGATTCCTCATAGGCTTATGTACAAGTTAGTTTAATATATCCAATCGTCTAAATGAGAGTTCTGCTCTATAAAGACATAGGAAGGGCTATAAAGACTGCTTAGATTTTGGTCTGGGTCTAAGAGAGAAAGACACTTTTAACAGCCTGCTTATCTGTTGCAACATTGTACAAACTCTGTGTACTAGGTTAATGTAAGACATTGGTTGGGTTCTGTTAGAAAGACCACAAACCTATTGGGTTTAAGTTTTTCAATCAATGAGATATTCATTTCTCTACTTTACAAACTACATTTTTTTCCAGCAATGATTGATACACAGCTGTCTTTACATTGACTATAACATGAAACTGCTTAAATTGTTTGTTCGACTGTTTTCACATTATTTTGGTTGTGTTTGTGTTGCTTACCATAAAAAAACTTTCTGCACGCTAACCATACTGTAGTCTTGGTGTGGAATCTTTTTAAGTAATGTAGTTTTGGCAAGCTGTGATTTCATGCCTCCAACTGTTAGTAATTTCTTACTGAATCTTCTAAACATCACTACTGTGTATTGCAACTTAATTATACTTTTTTTCATAAAGCTGTGATTAAATGGTCACAAATATGTGACTATAAGCCAGTTCTGACATTACAGTACCACAAAATTTGTGTTTGAATCCAATCCACCTTGTGTGTTGGCTTTTAACAAAATTAAAACCAGGATATCCCACAAAAACAAAGCATTTAACAGTAGAACAGCAAGTTACTGTGCCCCATTGTGACGATTAATTATAACAACGGTCACAGGAAGCATGGTCCCTCATATTTCCAACATTTTTAAATTTACGTGATTCACTAAAACTCTTCAAGATGTTAATGGTTTGGTGGACAGCACGCAGAAAGCAAGCTGGTACATGGAGGAAACTTATGATCAAACATCGTAAGCCTTGTATTGTGCAAGTAGGGGTTAACAGATCATGTCAGACTTATTTTATTTTTTAATTAGTTTTTTTGGCAATCTTTCAACAAAAACAGCTTTCTACCAGCAAACTTGAGGCAGTTCACCATGAAAGGAGTGGATTACAGGAAATGCACTTTTGTGTGGTATCAAATGGCTGAAATATGTTTGAAAGCCTGTAATATCATACAGGTTCTCTAAATTATGTCCTTGAGTTTGCATAGTTCAGTGCACAATGAGTTAGAAACTAGTTATTTGCACCCTCACAGTTCTGGTCACTTCCTTTCAGGACAGCTAAAGTGAGACATTTACCTCCAAGTCTGATATTTATATAACATGATTTATGGACTGTAAAGCAAACACAGGCCCAGCCTACACTGTGATAAATGGAATCTCTTGCATCTCTTGCAATCTAAATTATGTACTTGAGTTTGCCAAAATTTAAGTGAACAATGAGTTAGAAACTAGTTATTTGCACCCTTACAGTTCTGGTGACATCCTTTCAGGACAGCTAAAGTGAGACATTTACCTCCAAGTCAGATGTTGTGTCGTCATATCTCACATTTACACCTGGATGAAGATGCGATCACTAATTCAGATGCCAACGATCCTATTTGACTGTTGTATGATTCCAACCACAAGAACAGTCTGCAGTTTGATACATTTATTTATTTTACAAAATTTCTATAGCGCCTTTTCCAATCAAAAATTGCTCTAAGGCGCTTTACAGTAAAATACATACAAACATGATATACAATAAATCGATAATGTAAGGTATAATAAGTGTAGAAAATTTGTTATATACAATCTGACAATAAATTGTATAAAAACTGCAAATGGAAAATCAAAAATTATACAAACAACAATATATGATATTTATATAACATGAGTTATGGACTGTAAAGCAAATACAGGCCCAGCCTTCACTGTGATAAATGGAATCTCTTGCATATAATCGGATACCCTGTATTCTAATTCAGATCCATTTCAGAATTATTGATTGGTCACAATTGCCTGCCCATCAATAATTCTCTTACTTAAAAACAATTCAATCCAGAGATAGTTTTATCTCCAGACAGATTATTCCACAGTGATGATGTAATATTTTTGTGGGCTCCTCTGGGAAAGCAGTGCTTCTGCACTGAGCAGGACTACCCTCATTATAGATGACAATATTAATTTAAAAAAAATATATCATTTGCAAAATTATGCTTAATTTCATCAGTCTTGGTGTGCATTACTTTGGACTTAAGTTGCAGGTAATATTTTCAGGTACCAATTATCTTTCATAATTACCATAATTGCAACTTGTAATTTGTTCCATACCTACAACTTGTTAATTGCACATTTGTCAGCACTTGTCAATATAGACAACAAGTTTATTTCCAGTATATTTTCCAGTATGTTTGGCAGAGAAGTTAAAAATTACTGCTAATACTAGTCCAGGTGATATAACAATTTTAATATTTTCAAAATGATAATTTAAACAGCTGAGGTTTATAATCAGTTGAAGTGACTAGAATATGTGGTTTGTGCCTCATTTGTTTGTGCCTTTAGTCATCTGTTAATGTAATTTTTTTAGGCATCATTTACCTCTCCTCACACAAAGGGACTATTAACCAATCCAATCACAGGAAATTTGGAAAAGCATGATGGACTATTTTTAGCATGAAAATCTCTGTAATGGAAATGTTGTTTAGCTGTGTATGGAAGCATCACAATTTGCCTTTGATTGTTATGATTGTTATGCCTTTGTTTGTTTTCAAACAATCATCTGTGGGATTGGAAGAAATTTTGGTTCTTTTTAGAGGAAACTGTTTTTTTTTTTAAAAGAAAGAAAGATGTTCATTGACGCACAATAGAAATCTAGATGTAATGCTGTCCAATGTTGTGTACATTCTGTTTCCAGCTGAGTTGTGTCATGTAAATATTGACTACCTTTATTTACACACACATGTTTCTAATAGTCACGCTTGTTCACACATCTCCCACATCATGGCAAGAGAAAGTGAATGTTTGATATTCTAGTTTCATTATGACATCACAGATTTACAAAATGACAGCTCCCAGGATGCAACTTTTAATCTAGGATGAATCTTTCAAACTGAACAAGATTTTTCTTAGCTTTTGGAAGGGGGGGGGGTGGGGGTGGTGGGGGAGTTACTCTCCACAAAGATCGCTTTAATATTAAAAGATGATCATCATCAGTTGGGTTTTTGTCTCAATTTCTTTTAAGATCTGTAAAGAAATGTAATAAATCCAAGATTTCATAACGTTTAAACTGACATGGCTTTTGTCTAGATGTTTTGTGTAAGTTATGTCATGAGAATCGAATAACCCTCAGTGAGTCGAAACAACGAAGAGGTCTTTTGTGTTGTAAGTGCCATTTGTTGTTCCTAATTTGGGAATTAGGTAAGTTTAGTGCAAACTACTTGTGTATACCAAATATATTTTATTTTTTTCCTCCGTAAACCTATAAAGATTGTGTCTACTCTCCTGCAGGTTTGTTAGAGTAACATTTCTAGTAAGTACTGTCGCCTTACCTTCTTCTCTTTCCAGTCATTGACGATAGAGTACGGTAAAAACCGTCAGTGTTGATCTTACCACTGTAAATTATCAGAATATGTGTGAAAAAAGTGTCTGGATTGGTTATATTCCACTCAAATGACGTAATCTGAGCAGGTGTAAGTTAGACCTAGCTTAATTTGCATCAACCTCTACTTGTACTGACTTTGAGATGGACTGACATTGAAGTGAATATATATATGCTAATTTTGGGAGAATATTTAGAACAACATGACAAGTTTTTTATAAGTCACTTTTATTGAAATAGATCTGATGGGAACAACACAAAGTTTAGAATTGTATGTTAAGCAACCAGAAGCTTCAAAGTAGCTCATTGAGTACGGGTTTGGAAATTTTCCAAGTTTCTCCAATAGTTACTTTTAACTGAGGTGAGATTAAAATTGATCACTTTGCTAAGACACTCACATAATGGATTTTAATGAGCTAATCCTCAACATTTTGTCACCGTCACAGGTGAGGTATTTTATTCATGAATGAATGCTCACAAGGTAAATTGTCAAGGAATTTTCTGGTCTAGGGACAATCGGTACCAGCTGAAATACGGCTAACAAAATGTGGCTGTCCAGATGTGGCTAAAATTAGGCTGTCCAGATGATGAGTTTGTTCATCAAATGATAAATTGGCATTCTTTATCAAGTTTGCCCAGTCTGAAGTTTCTGAGACTCCCTGTTCTGTGGGACGGTCGCCTCGTAGAGAACTTTGGTCGGCTGAAACAAAATTTTGGTTTTTTTCTGACTCGATTGATCGGGCAAAGTCCAGATTCTGCTTATTCTTGAAATATAGCCACTGATTTCTGGAAAAGAAATTTTGAGGAATTTTTCACTTTAGTTTATAGCAGGGTACAGGATTCGAATTAAAGGATCGAGAGGCCAAGGAATTTTTTGGGTAAGTTAAAAACTATCGTGGACTTTGATTGGAATGGCATGGGAACCACAGTAATTTTGTCAGCTTTCAAAAGTGCACCATGGCAATTTTCAAAACTTGAAATAGCACAAAGGCATTTATCTCCAAAAGGGATAGAAAACATGTACAGAGATGACAGGAACAAATATAACTCTTTTCTTTTCACAGTTTTGATTTAAATAGCTTATCTTTTAGCAGACAAAAACATTGATCCGTGCAGAACAATCATATGGTTCAATCAAGTTTTTGTTGCATTTCCCACTAGTGTTTTAAGAGTAGCTGTTTTCTGGGGCAAGAATCACTGGGGTTTGGACAATTTTGGGCCCTTAGTTATTAAGGACACTCAGTATAGCAAGTTCTTAGGACACTGGCAATGGAAGACCTATTAGCAAGTCCATAAGAACAGATTTAAACTAAGTGCTTGGTTTTTTTTTAAATTTTATAGCAAGTTTGGAGAAGAACCCTGCTGTCTTTCTAATGTAACTATTCCTGTCCTACAATTGCATTTTACCAGAGATGTTAATTTAGCTTGTATGATCAGGGATAGCTGGGATCTGGCACTTATGTGGAGATCCTGGCAGTCACATTATCACCATGACAACTTAATGATATGTTATCATCATTAATTGAAGATGTTGCAGTCTGTTTACCTTGAGAGGTTTAATCTTGGCAAACAAATTACTTGTTATAAATCCCTGCCAAGGCACTATAAGCACTGGGAGCAGGCCAGCAAACTACACCTAGAGGACTGATGCAATT
Organism: Apostichopus japonicus; assembly: GCF_037975245.1. Lineage (NCBI taxonomy): Eukaryota > Metazoa > Echinodermata > Holothuroidea > Aspidochirotida > Stichopodidae > Apostichopus > Apostichopus japonicus. The sequence continues at coordinate 32,044,228 of NC_092580.1, forward strand.
TGCATATGAAAGGTTTTATAAGCACAGAATTTTATTGGCGAATATTGTATTACTAGAAATAATTTAAGCAGATTGCATCACTCCACAAATTTGACAAAAAGCACACTTTGCCAGCATTTGTAATTCCTTGTCAGAGGCGGAAGGAATGTATGCGAGTGATGATAATGGCGTGTGTGTGTTATGCCGGTGCTTGTAAACACAATAACTCACAAAGTAGAAGTTGAATGACAAATACATGGATGCACCTTATTAAGTAGGAGCATATTGTGCATAATTGACCACGTTAGTGCTAAAAACCTTGATGAATTATTCCAAAGTGCGTATACGAGTGACCACAGTACGGAGACTGCCCTCCTTCAGGTGAGGGGTAACATTTTACATTCTCATGATAGAAATCATGATCCTATCTTCAAGACCGTTGTATGCGAGTTTCCATTAAATGATGTTTTGTCTGAGCAACATATCATAAATATTATTCTGTGCCACAAGGTTCCATTGTGGAACCATTGGGGTTCATAATGTACACCCATCCCATTGGTGATATCATCAGGCAGTATAATGTTCAATTTCATCTATATGCTGATGACACACAACTTTTTTGTGAGTTTGATACCAAAGTTGCTGGTGACTGTGAACGTGCCTTTTGCAAACTTTCTGGCTGTATTTCTGAGATAAACATTTGGATGTCTCAGAACATGTTGCAATTATATCAAGACAAATACTGAATTTATGGTCTTTGCCTTGCCACACATATTAGGATCCCTGCCCAATATTCAGTTAAAGCTTGGTGATGCTTCTATTCATAGATCATCATCAGACATCTGTAAGGAACCGTAAATAAAAAAGGCGTCATTTTTTATTACACCATGAACATGTCTGAGCATAAAAATATTGTTTGTAAAAGTGTTAATTTTCATATTCGGAATTTGTGGAGAATTCGTAGGTTCATTTCGCAGGATGCTTGTCACCATGCAGTGAGGGCACTGGTCCTGTCGCGCATTGATTATGCCAATTCGTTATGATATGGTGCTAAGGAAAGTGATCTTAGGTGATTTCAGCGCCATTAAATAAAAGCTGCACGTTTTGCTGTTTTCTTGCGGATGTGATCGGCTCTCTTCCCAGCTCTGTGTACTCTAACACTGGCTGCCGGTTAAGGAAAGGATTAGGTACAAAATCTTTTTGTATGTTTTTAAATCTCTGCATGGTGAGGCTCCCAGCTATCTGATTGATTTTCTTTCTTTGTATAATGCTCCTCTAAGTAATGTTGATGGTTTGAGACGTAGACTCCGCTCCTCATCTGATACCACCAGACTCATGATTCCACGCTCAAAGCGTTAAACTGGTGATAAATCTTTTCAAGTTATTGGTCCCTGTCTCTGGAACCAGCTGCCTGTGGGTATCTGTGTGGCGGTTTCCGTCTCGGTCTTCAAAGGTCTCATGAAAACATTTATTTACTGCATAGTAATTTTTGTATGTGTTGCTTGTGTTTAGGATTGGTGTTTGTTTTATTGTGTAGTTTATATTTGTTTCTGTAAAGCGCTGTGATCTTTTGTAGAGTGCTCTATCAAAACAAAGTAATAATAATAATGATAATAATAATAATCTCATCAAGAAGAAGTACCCTATTGTTTCTCTGGAGGTCCAAGGTCACTTGAGGTCAGCAGAGCTCAAAGTTGGAAACCTTGTAAACACGATAACTCAAAAACCTTATGGTGGGTGAATTCCATATTTGGTACATGGCTGCACCTTCTTCAGTAGAAGGACCTTTTAGTTTTCTACGGAGATCAAATGTCATTTGAGGTCAACAAAGGTCAAAGTCTGAAAAGTGTTAACATGATATCACTCCAAAAGCAAAACCTTGAATGTAATTCATACTGGGCATGTAAGAACCCTATTGTTTTCTGCAGGGGTCAAAGGTCATTTGAGTTCACCAGATGTTTAATTTTAGTTTAGAGACCCAAGGATCAGGAAGCCCTTACAGTAGCTTATTCGAGACCCTTTCCGTTTAGATTGTGGATGAACACTGGGTAATTTCAAGCCTTCTTTTCTCTTAACGTCTTAACGAGGCAGAGGTGTGAATTTGCTCCCATTCCTGCTCCCGGGACCGCCATTTAACGTCCCCATCAGACGGATGAGAGTGTATACCCCAGCATCTGACCACTTTCTCAAATACTGAAGCAGGCAAAGGCACCCCAAACCGAGGGAAGAACAGATGGACAGAAGGATGGGGTGGGTAGGAGGAATGCTTTTATCTATCTTTATGAATCAATGTTAGCATATATGTCCGAACGCATAAAATAACCTGGTAAAGTAATCTACTTTAGAAAGGTCTGAGTCATGGCAAATTAAAATAAAACTCTTAATTAACCATAAATGTACCATGAAATTAAACTTAGTCTCCACATTTATTTAAATCGTCCTCACTGAGTCTAACGGATTTGTAATTTCATTTTCATTTTGTTTATTCCAGTATAAAACAAACTATATTATACAGTAGTAAACAGGCATACAATGCATCTAAAGCAATATAGACAAATTATTAACAATTGACATCATGAGATCTACAAGCGGATAATAGTTTAGACAGGTTTATGCTTGAAGAAAGATTGGAGCACCATAAATGAAAGAACATCTGAAAATTTGAGGTTCTTGATGCTGTCATTTGGCGAAGTTGTCACATGTAATCTCCAGAAAATGGTTGATAACATACAGTAATTGCCTGAATATCAGACAGGTTGCTGTTGAAAGTATTTCTTTCCAATCACACATTGTTGAATCAAGGGTTTACATTCAATTGTTGGCTGTCCAACATATCAGACTACCAGTACTGAACAATTTGAAAATATATAGCTTGCCAATTCCCCATATAAGTAAAATCAGTTTTTTATCATTTTGTTTTTTCGTTTTCACGTGATATCGTCACAGCAATTAAGTCTATTTGGGTATCTGGATGGTTTTAGTTGGAAGAGTTAACCATATTTTGAATGCTGTTCAAGCTATTATGAACTGATGGGTGTGTGCATGGTAAAATCTGGTGTATTATTAACTTTGTGGTCATTGAGAATGACTTGATGACTGCATGCTGCAATGTTGTAAAAGTATTCACTGGTAAAGTGCATTATCTTACAAAAAAAAGTCTCTTGTGAGATTTGTGCCATTCAGTGGTTTCAGTGATATCAAGTAGTTCATTGGCAGCTCTGTAATCAGTGTGGCTGGTACAGACAGACATAGACATCACCAGTCACTTTTGCAAAATGTCTCTGACGCTCACTGCATTATACACACTAGCACACAGCTTGCCAGCTTAATTGTGAAGAACTGCTCACCATACCATTCCCTTAACCCTACCACCATACAAACCCAATGTACATGGGCGGCGATCATGGGGGGGACGGGGGGACATGTCCCCCCCAATATTTTAGGTGGGGGGGATATAGTATCTAATATCCCCCCAATATTTGGTGGCATAATTTTTTTTAAGCATATGTTTTGTATGTTTCTATGATATCGCTAGTAATTTCAAAATAGAAAATGCTTAGATGCAACTTACAAGGCCTGGGAAGTGCCATTTCCAGCGATCTGGGAGGCATTTTCGGCCAAAATTTTCTTTTGCGCTTCGCGCCAACCTATGGTGGCGCTACGCTTAGAAAGTCTGGGTACAAGCTTTGCCCCTCCCTTGGCAAATTCCTCGCAAGGCCCCTATCTAACCGTGTCACAATTTGTTACTATATATGACCGAAAGTACCGTAGTTTTTACTTTTTTTCTCGAAATGAATAGCTAGACGGTACGCATCCGTAATGAAATTTGGTTTGCATCTTGTGTATGAGTGTAAGTACGTACAATCATGTATATGATCCACATCGATATGGGTGCACTGGGTTTCCATTGTGCCTGTTTCCTACAATATTTCTAACCGCAGGTGCGTAGCCAAGGGAGGGGGGGGTGAAGGGTGGAGACCGCCCTCCCCCTCGAGCATAGTTTTGGGGTATTTTCTATGATATTGAAGTTTTATAGTAGCCGTTATAAGAGGTTTGAATATTTGTACACCAATAATTTAACTGTCTGAATTTTCGAAAATTCCTTGACCAACATTCTTCATCATGATACTTCCCTCTACTCGTGCAATTTTGACCGGTCTGTTAGGGGTTGAGGGGAGGGGGGTTCTATATTGGTTGTCCATAGATGAAATTTTGTGCAACATTATGGGTATGTTTTGAAGTGAATTTATTATTCAAATTCTGAACAAATATTGGGCTTAAAACCTTGAAAAGTGGGGCTGACGAGTATTGTGGGGCGTTACGTAGAATTACCTACAAGCAATGATCCACAGGAGATGCAATGAGGTCGAACATGATGTGTGACTGGTGACAATCTTGAAAAAAGGTTATGAATGAAAAAAAAAACTATTAGGAAAAACTTGGTTCTCAGGCAAAAGTGTACATCTGGTTGGTCATTTTCAAGCCCGAGAAGTGCCTTTTCCGGTGATCTGGGGGGCTATCAAAACCAAAAATTTTCTTGTACGCTGCGCGCCAACCAATGGTGGCGCTCCGCTTTAAAAGTAATTCGCCTGCATCCAAGCAAATGTCCCCCCCAATATTTGAAACAGATCGCCGCCCCTGCCAATGTATGCGAGGCTTAAACTATTCAGGGATTATCACAAGACATGTACAAGTGTATGATTTATACTGTTACTATAGTTTAAATTGGTTAGGACAGATTCACCTGAAAGATTCAGAAGGATAAATGCACAGGAATATTGTTTGCTAACAGACAATATGTCCCATACGTCACGCTGTGTCCCATGTACATCACATTTTTAAATTAATTATGTATTTAGTATAAATCATAATTTCAAAACGAATTGTATTTGTTTTGATAACCTGTAATGTAAATTAGAACATAATATCTTATCAAGTACATCCTTGTCAAAACTTAAAAAAATACAAAAAACCTACCGACAAATGTGACGTATGGGACATTCGGTAGTGGAAATGATCTAATTGGCATCATTAAATTAATTAACCAACTTTTCAGCAATTGTCAAAAGTTTGCAAAGAATGGGTCAATGAATTCCCAAATGAGAAATGAATATAGTTGAATGTACTACTGTAGCTTACTCATCAAGATATAAATGTCCCATACGTAACACTCCTTTAATTAACTATGCAAATTATGCACAAATCATTCGTTAAGTACACATATTCTGTTAAATCTCTTTAGGGAATCATAAAACTTCAGGCCTTTAGTTTGACAATAATACCAATTATTCCATATTTTAAGGATTCTTTGAAATTTTAGGTTCAAAGAGACTAAAGCTTAGACTTGCCTAGATACTGCAATAAAACAGAATTAGTTGTAAGCCCATGATTCACCTGAATGGTCATTTTACTGGCCACATCTCTCCTACAGTATACATACTGCTGTTCTATTCACCAAACCTACACATCTCTCCTACAGTGTACATATTGTTGTTCTATTCACCAAACCTATACATCTCTCCTACAGTATACAAACTGCTGTTCTATTCACCAAACCTACACATCTCTCCTACAGTGTACATATTGCTGCTCTATTCATCAATCCTACACATCTCTCCTACAGTGTACATATTGCTGAACATTCTATTCACCAAACCTACACATCTCTCCTACAGTGTACATATTGCTGCTCTATTCATCAATCCTACACATCTCTCCTACAGTGTACATATTGCTGAACATTCTATTCACCAAACCTACACATCTCTCCTACAGTGTACATATTGCTGCTCTATTCATCAATCCTACACATCTCTCCCTACAGTATACATATTACTGTTCTATTCACCAAACCTACACATCTCTCCTACAGTGTACATATTGCTGCTCTATTCATCAATCCTACACATCTCTCCTACAATATACACAGCACTGTTCTTTTCACCAAACCTACACATCTCTCCTACAGTGTACATATTGCTGAACATTCTATTCACCAAACCTACACATCTCCCCTACAGTGTACATATTGCTGCTCTATTCATCAATCCTACACATCTCTCCTACAGTATACATATTGCTGTTCTATTCACCAACCTACACATCTCTCCTACAGTATACATATTGCTGTTCTATTCACTAAACCTACACAACTCTCCTACAGTATACGTATTTCTGTTCTAATCACTAAACCTACACATCTCTCCTACAGCATACATATTGCTGTTCTATTCACCAAACCTGCACATCTCTCCTACAGTAAACATATTGCTGTTCTATTCACCAAACCTACACATCTCTCCTACAGTATACATATTGCTGTTCTTTTCACCAAACCTACACATCTCTCCTACAGTATACATATTGCTGCTCTATTTATCGATCCTACACATCTCTCCCTACAGTATACAAACTGCTGTTCTATTCACCAAACCTACACATCTCTCCTACAGTAAACATATTGCTGTTAAATTCACCAATCCTACACATCTCTCCTACAGTATACACAGCACTGTTCTATTCACCAAACCTACACAACTCTCCTACAGTATACATATTGCTGTTAAATTCACAAAACCTATGCATCTCTCCCACAGTATACATATTGCTGTTAAATTCACCAATCCTACACATCTCTCCTACAGTATACACAGCACTGTTCTATTCACCAAACCTACACAACTCTCCTACAGTATACATATTGCTGTTAAATTCACAAAACCTATGCATCTCTCCTACAGTATACATATTGCTGTTAAATTCACCAATCCTACACATCTCTCCTACAGTATACACAGCACTGTTCTATTCACTAAACCTACACAACTCTCCTACAGTATACATATTGCTGTTAAATTCACAAAACCTATGCATCTCTCCTACAGTATACATATTGCTGTTAAATTCACCAATCCTACACATCTCTCCTACAGTATACACAGCACTGTTCTATTCACCAAACCTACACAACTCTCCTACAGTATACATATTGCTGTTAAATTCACAAAACCTATGCATCTCTCCTACAGTATACACAGCACTGTTCTATTCACCAATCCTACACAACTCTCCTACAGTATACACAGCACTGTTCTATTCACCAAACCTACACAACTCTCCTACAGTATACATATTGCTGTTAAATTCACCAATCCTACACATCTCTCCTACAGTATACACAGCACTGTTCTATTCACCAATCCTACACAACTCTCCTACAGTATACATATTGCTGTTAAATTCACCAATCCTACACATCTCTCCTACAGTATACATATTGCTGTTAAATTCACCAATCCTACACATCTCTCCTACAGTATACACAGCACTGTTCTATTCACCAAACCTACACAACTCTCCTACAGTATACATATTGCTGTTAAATTCACCAATCCTACACATCTCTCCTACAGTATACACAGCACTGTTCTATTCACCAATCCTACACAACTCTCCTACAGTATACATATTGCTGTTAAATTCACCAATCCTACACATCTCTCCTACAGTATACATATTGCTGTTAAATTCACCAATCCTACACATCTCTCCTACAGTATACACAGCACTGTTCTATTCACCAAACCTACACAACTCTCCTACAGTATACATATTGCTGTTAAATTCACCAATCCTACACATCTCTCCTACAGTATACACAGCACTGTTCTATTCACCAAACCTACACAACTCTCCTACAGTATACATATTGCTGTTAAATTCACAAAACCTATGCATCTCTCCTACAGTATACATATTGCTGTTAAATTCACCAATCCTACACATCTCTCCTACAGTATACACAGCACTGTTCTATTCACCAAACCTACACATCTCTCCTACAGCATACATATTGCTGTTAAATTCACCAATCCTACACATCTCTCCTACAGTATACACAGCACTGTTCTATTCACCAAACCTATGCATCTCTCCTACAGTATACATATTGCTGTTCTATTCACTAAACCTACACATCTCTCCTACAGCATACATATTGCTGTTCTATTCACCAAACCTACACATCTCTTCTACAGTATACATACTGCAGCTCTATTCACCAAACCTACACACCTCTCCTACAGTATATACATATTGCTGTTCTATTCACCAAACCTACACATCTCTCCTACAGTAGACATATTGGTCATTAATTCTTAGTTACTTTTCTACATTCTTTTGGACAAGTAAAATTTGCTGTTTGAACAAAACAAAAAGTTAGACCTGGTTGCCCGAGGGAGAACAAGAGAAAAATCCTTAAAATTTGCTCCGATCTTGGAGAGACATGGACAAGTGTGACTGTCAGAAATATGTGTTTTTAAAAAAACACATTGCCAGAAACAAGGTATTCATTATTTACATGACATAACTCAGCTAGAAACAGAATGTACACACCACTGGATAGCATTACATCTACATTTCTATTGTGCGTCATTTGCCTAAGTTACTAAGTGTGTGCTTTTGCTAATATTGAAACTTTATGGTGATAAGGCAGTCTTCCAGTTTTATTATCTTCTTGTATCCATCAAAAACGACATTTTTGTAAAGATAAAACAATAACACACACATTTTATAGTTGTCAGGATTATTTGTAATCATCTGGAAGTGACGGGGTAGATTAACTTTATCCAAGTTAATACAGCATGTTGAATTTGATCAATAATTTGGGGCATCTTTAACCAAATCTAAGGAGTCCTCGTCAAAATGAGAAATTACGGTGTCCGGATTGCTTTACTTGGCAAGCATGAACTAACAAGAATACTTGATTCTAACCATATTGCTTGCCCAGGCACCTGCTGATATAGTTCTTCTTATGTAAAATTTGAGTGATTAAACAAATTTTTCACCAAGTCTTTAGATTGTTTGATACAAAAGTTGACTTCTCAAGCTACTGAAGTACAGAATTTCTAATTTGAATTTTTACCAAAAGCAATGCAAATAGCTCGATTGTTCAAATCCAGGGCTCTTTTATGCTGTCACCTGTTTTGACAGAATTCTGGGATTTGCTTTGGTTTTGGATAAGCTGTTACATATCTGTCAGAAGTGGGTTTTGAGGGTTAGTGACAATGTACATATTTTCAGATTTGAACTTAATTGTTATTAGCAATATGCTGAACCAAAATGCCATCAATCTGTTGCAGATATTGATAGGAATCTCTTTCATACAGTAGTATAATTAATATTTTATCATTTTGATGGCTACATATTAACTTTAATTCCATCCTATGCATGATAAAAATTTTATCTAAAAAGTACATCTGACCTCAGTGAAATGAAGTATTTAAGAATAATTTACTGGGTGGGGATGCTTTATAATTATTTTCCGGTTTTTTAAAACTTATTTTATAAAACAACTGGTTAGCAACTTATTTCCTAAATTAAATTCAGATGAACTTAAAACCCCGGCAGTTTGGAAAGTTTGAGTAGTTTACTGACTTTCAATCATACTTCTTGTATTATTACCAAAACGTTGCAGGCTTCAACTATCATAACAATTTACAATATTGTCACAAATTATGCATTAGGATATTGAAATAAAGACCTGGCGTAACTGCATAAAAACAGATCTGTTTTTGTTCATTAGTTTCGGTTGGGCACTTGTTACTATGCTACTAACTATTTAATATTGTCAGTAATCAAATATATATTAAAATAATAGAAAGTTACTGGTTAGATCTGAGAGTTGATTTTGGCTATTTTTAATGAAGAGCTGTCTTTCGTTATATAACATTGGAAAAGGGAAAAGGTATGTTTACGAATTGATATTGTGTACAACAGATGCTAAGTAATGAGCATATTTTCCTGTCTCTCAAAACAGGTTAACATTTTATAATTCAGTGGGTTAATTCACTGACAAAATAAGCTTAATTCATCCCAAATCTTATATGCAAATGATATTTATATGGTATATAGCAGTAGTGCATGTATTTAGGGAGTAATGTTAACATGGTAGTAATTGAGGGAGCAATCACAATATATTTGCTATACATGTACTATTAGTCATTGCATGGTTGATTAGGTGCACTTTCTAGACACTAAATCAGCTCGAAATAATGTCGATTTTTATGTAACTCTTTATGAAAGATATCTTTAATACATTTAGTGATATATATATATATATATATATATTATAAACTTGAACACTAAAATATTTAATGTTAAACACTGACAGTATTTGTGTCTTTAATAAAGGAGGTATCAAGGTATAATGCACAGAAGGATTTAGTTTACAACTTTACATTCATGTGATGTCATGTTGATCTACTATAGTTGTTACTGTTCTAGATTGGCTAATGGTAGATAACTAGTTCTGTCATTCAACTTTCCTTTAAATACTTAATGAGTTTCTCCTGGCAGATATCAACAATTAAACAAATTAGGAAATTGCTGATAACATCTCAGAGGTGTGTTTACATAAGAAGTTTTAAAAAATTAGCAAAGAGAAGAGAAAACCGAGATAAAACTGCAGACATGTACGTACAGATGATAACCATCATAAGAAATTTGGCTGGTATCTAAGGATTTGTGTTGTTGTCTTTAATACAGAGTATATACTACAGAGAGTGAAAGCCTGTATAAGGAACACTAATTACATATGCGTTCTCAGTCAATCATGAAAAATCACAAGTTACGCTGGAGTCTAACTGTGTGCACTCATGCAACATGTGACTATATAAATATCAAAGGGCAATTCATGGTTGGGAGATCATTCAAGTACAATAGTTCTCTTCAACTCCAGACATTGCGCAATGTCTAGTGTCTCTTTGAAGCAGTGATTAAATTAGTCACGGTCATTAGCTCTGCTAGTGAAGCAAAACAAAGCATCACAGATATATATAGTAAAGGCCGTCTGGTGTCATAGAACTTATAGATATAACAACATTTGGAACAAATGTTTGTGCCAAAGTTATAAATATTCATACATAAAGAGCTGTATTCAAGCACGAGTGCCTGTGAAATGCCCATAGCATATTTGTTCTCTTTAAAGCAATGTGGCAATTTTTGTGTACCATGACAATTTTGGAATCTTTGCATATAGTCATTTGAAGATTCTTTTATCCTGCCTTGAACCCCAAATTTCAGGTATAATAAAAATAACAGGGTAACATAGCATGGTCCAATGAGGTAGTAGGTGAGAGATGGAGTAAAATATATGAATCAGCCTTTTGATTCCTTGCTGGAAGTCAGAAGGAGGTCTTTGCCATGGTGACTGATGGCTTGTATGTGTGTGTATGTTGTCTCGCTTGTTAAACATGATAACTGAAAAACTACATGGTGGGTAAACTTCATATTTGGTATGTGGATGTTCCGTATTGGGTACAAGAACCCTATTGTTTTCTGCAGAGGTCAAAAGTCAATTGAGGTCAAAGGCGGTTAAAATATGAAAACCTTGTAAACAGATAGCGAGTGAACTTCATATAGTATGTGGCTCCACCTAGTGAAAAACTTGCATTATTTTCTGTGGAGGTCAGAGGTTATTTGAGCTCAATCAAATGTAGAAGCATAGCTGATTGGACCTATGAAAAGGTGATCATCTGTGATCTTAAGAGACATTTGGAGTACTCTGTCTAGAACTGAGGTCAGAGGGATTATTAATTTAACTGGTCCCATGACAATGAAGTGTCACATTGTATGTATTTGTATGTATTTTAGATCCTCCTGAAAGCAGGAAACCTAAGTCAGTCTCTTACATTCATAATTAACGTCCATGATTATGAATTGTAAATTGTCCACTACTCTGTAACTGGACGACATACATTAATCTGGGAGTGACTCGAACCGGGGACCTTATGATTGGAAGGCACCGGCGTTGACCACTGAGCTAGCACTCCACATTGATTAGGTACCAGCCACTTGATTTAATTGATATGAATTACCTAGACTGCAGATAAACCCAGGGAGCTGCTACCCTCTGTCTCTGATAAAATGTGTTTTTCCTCATAATAAGGTAGTAATGTATTCCATTAAGAAATTGAAATCTTAAGTGCTGGTATCTACTTTCTTTTTTCTTGGAAAGAAACCAAACCCTATTATGCAAACTGCCCAAAGAATCAGGAAAGCCTTTGGGATTCTGTTTCTTGTTTGCAGGTTCAGTCCAGAGTAAATCTCTGAGATAATTTAATACTGAAATCCTGTAGTAATGCAGTTCACTACTTTCATTGTAGCTTCAGTAGGTTTTCTATAGTGTATTCAATCATGCATAATTATCATTCCCTATCAAATAAAATGCAAATTGTAGGTTATGTCCCACATCGAGACCGTCGTTTCCGTTATATACAGTAATATAGTATGGAGCGTAACTTTCAGAAAATGATGCTGGTATAATTATAGGTAATACAACCTAGTAGTGCATGGATTACAATCTACAACATCTCAAAAATTCATTTGTGGTGCAATCATCCATTGAAAGCAAGATTTCAAAATAACAATTGGAATATAGTGGAAAGTGTTATTTGTCGCTATTCGCAGCCCATGCAACTTAAGTTTACTTTTGCGCCATAGCAGCCACGTGTTCACTGTCTGAAAACATCGTGCATAGGAAAGACCTCGGGCGACAGCTGTAGGTACATGCTGTAAGCATCAGAATTAGAGCCAACGATCAGAGCTCAAAGTAAGTCAGTTTTACATGGTAGCAGAGCGAGGTTTCGCCAATATATCATGGCGCAATCATCCTACAAAATGAACATGTGGCAGTTGGTCATGGACTTGGATACGAAGAAACAAGCGCTGGCCATAGCGTTGTCACTTAGCGGCAAAGCACATGAACTTGCACTGGAATTAGACGCGAAAGTAACTTAAGTCAACAGAAACATCAAAGATGTCTCCGAGAATAACTTTAGTGTTCAAATTTTGTGTATCAGTTTTGAAGGCTCTTTGTGTCATATGAAATACTATGGTTGTTTCTAGTGTACAAAAGCTTTTATACTTCTTTGCACTTGCACAGCAATTTTTGACCATCTTGCTCCCAAATAAAGTCCCCAAAACAGTCTCAAAACCCTTCCCTAGACAAACAAAGGATACTTATCCAGGCTGCGCACGATTGACAACAATACTTCTACATATATGCCATACAAGGTTTTGTTCATTGCTGCCATTAAATCACAATGATGTACATATTTATAAATACATATTTATAGCAATGCAGCGGGACCAGAAGTAAGATAACTTTTCGAGTCTGTTCCCTCTTGTCTTTAATATCTCCAATGGATAACAATCTAGATTCCTTGGTAACCGTTCCGAATGAATTAGGTTGAAAAGTATTTCAAGGATAAACAAACGATGTTGGCACTTTGGTTGGTAGAATGAGAAGGAAGGGCATTGACCGGAGGGGTGGGTCATAGAGGGCGCACAGTGTTAAAAGGTTACAAGGACATTCTAGAACGAGAGTGCTAAGTTTGTGGGGAGACAGGTAGGCTCATCACTGGTATACATATCCAAACCAGTAAATTTTGGGATTTATACATCTTTGTACTTAATTGTATAGCAATTGGACCAATTTGCATAGTATTACTTTGTGATGCCATACCTGATAAATTACTCTCTGCGTCGTCGTCGGTTAAATGAGTTGCCAAACATCAGATCTCTATGGAAAAGATCTTCCGTACAGCTTACATTACAATGCCATTTCTTTGCTTTCAAGATTAATTCTCCCCAATCTGTCAGAATTTTACAATGTCCATCAAGCAAAACATGAACTTGTTGAAAAGTTTCAAATTTCTACCAAATTTTCTGTGATCTCGCCTCATTTAGAAACTGATCTCATTTGCATAATTTTTGAGTAATATTGACCTTAATAAAATAACATTTTTGAGCTGTTCAGTATCCTATCTTTAATATAATACAGCTGATTTGGGGTCCATATTGGTCTATATTTATGTACACACTACTTGGTCCTAAAATGCCACTCCAATTCAGTTCATTTCAGATTTGACTTTAGGATAAATACTTGTGCATGTCAGTTTATAACACATTCCCTTTGCAGCTTGGGTATGCTCATCATAAATAACACCTACAGTATGTGCAAAAAACAAGAATTGTTACTGTTTGGGGAAACCAAGAATAAATTGATCTTTGGGCAGGTTTTCGTGTGTGCTCACTACATTATTTGCAGGATGTGAGTGGGCTTAAATGGCTCACATATATGTAGTTGCTAAGTTTGTTCAAAACATCTCAACATTGAAGAGATTCTAAATTGGGAACCGTTTTCCTTCCTTTTTCCTTACTTTTGATTACTTTTTTTTACCAAAATGAAATGTCATTAAGCAAAGAGTTTAAAGGAGTCTATCTGTCTTGTAGTCATGTTGATTGAAGTCATCTCAGTTGTTATTTTGTCTGTTGGGTATAAAATCTTGATACTTGTGTATGATCAAATTTCTGGAAATTTCCCTGGAGTTTATGGTGATTTTGAGAATCCCTTTACAGGTCTCATTTGGTAATACTTGCCAAAGGGAATCTGTTGTATAAACATCTGGTCATATATTTGTTCATGTGTATGTGCATGTATCTGTATGGGTGTGTGTGAATCTAACTTGTAAAATTATAGTAACTTTTGATGTCCTGTAACAAGTTCTAGGTATTTATAAGTGGAGGTAAAAATTCTCTCAACTAAAGAGAGATCAGAATATCAAAGCTTACATATTTTAATCACTGAAATGTATGACTTTACAACTCTGGTTTTACTGAGACTGAAATTCCAGCACATGACCTGCATTGTCTGGATTGTTAATGGGACTTTGTTTTTATATTTAAATATCCATATTCCCTTTTCAAATGTGATCCTTTGAAATTGGAATGTTTTTGCGAGCTTTCTATGTACTCAAGAAATCAATGAGCAAATTCATTTATTTTCAATTATTTTTTCTCCAGTTTATTGATCGATCTTCCATGTTTCATGTTTGAAGGTCACATATCTTTACTACTTAAGTCAATTGTTTTTGTATAATAACGAAGCCATTTATAATACAGTATTTGCCCAATTTACAGTACATTCATATTTGGGGTTTAGGTTTTTCACTTTCTACTTTATAGATTTCAGTTTGATTCTTTTGGTGAAAAAATATAATATTTAAGATATAAGAAACTCAGGTGTGTTGCAATCATTAATATTCTTCAATCATTAAATGAATGTTGCAGGTCATTAATATTCAGGCATTGTTGCTGCTTTGAAGAGATAAATCCACTGTGCTAAACGACAACATTTCTGTTCTGCTAGTTTGTTATCTCCAATTTAAATGACATCTTGTTTCAAACTGAATTTCTGTGGATGCGGCTTTTGAGGTCAATTCCATTTGATATCTGCTATGATAACCATTTGATTATACTGCAGGAAATATATATCTGCAATTTACTTTGCTCATAGTGGTCTTACCTATCTCCAAACTACATTTGCACTATCCCATCTACGTTACAAGTTTAGAGGAAACATTTGATGATTGATTGTACTACTGTAAGTAGTTAATGGATTGTGATGTCATCATGACAAATGTTCTTCAGAAATTTTGCTTTATAATAATAATGATATCCCTAGATGTGAAATGTATATTAAAACACTTAGCATTTGGACTGTTGCTTTAAATCATAGCCGTTCATATTGAACTTCAATAGTGCCGTCCAAATTCAAGATTTTACCATATATATGCTTGTAACGATATTATATTTTCTTTGTGAAGAATTGATTATCAAATAAAAGAAAAAAAAGGATAAATGGAAGATCTGTTAATAACAAAAGTAAAAATATGCTAAAATCTAATGATTAAGTGCTGTTTGCATGTAATTTTGCGGAGTTTGTTCACAGCTTTCAAAGCTTTGTACAAACTTCAAATGTTTGTGATAATATTTGCTCTCATGTAAACATAACTTCTCCACCCTCGTGAGGATGCAGAACACTTAAAGCACGATTTTACTGCAGCATTTGATTATGAAGTACTCAGACTTCCAGTAGTTACACTTCATACTAATTCAATCATTGAAACTAGATTACGATTACCTGGAGACTATGAAGAGGGTCTGAGATTATTGTTTGGCGAATGCGTCAGAATAATAGACGTTCCTGATAGAAATAATCGGTTTATAGTATTAACTTATGTTATGTACGCATATATGGTTCTGACAGCTCAGTAAACACAAGTGTCAAGTGTGTACATTTATCGATACTTTACACTGTGATCGTCGCTTATATGTCTCCTCTCAACTTTTGCACTTTTCCATCTAACCTGGTATAAAACACAGTGAAAAGAGTGAGTGCTACAGTCCTAGTATTCAAACCTTTTTTTGTTTGGTGACCACAGTTTCAACCTTCATCACCTTGGTGACCCTCCAGTGGTAGATGTTGCCTGGGGAAGGGGTCTACAAAGTGGGTGGGGTGGTGCCAGTCCTCATGGCTACGGCCCTGCTTAGAAACAACTAACAAAGGTTATGGAAACTGAAAAGGCTTGACAGCTTTGTAGAACAACTGTCCTCGTAAATATTTTTGTCAACTATGTAATAGACATTTTAATTTATTTTTAAACTTACACTTTTCATGATTTTGAATAAAAATAGTCAAATAATTTACTTCCATCCTCTCTTATCTCAGTTTCCAATCTACGTGTGCACTTTACGATCTACATTGACCTTAATTAATCTCACCTCCGAGACAATGCCACCTTTCTCCTCTTTCCGAATCTACCAATTCGGAAGTTACGAAGACAGGTAAATAAATATCATGACTCGTAAATACCTTAACCAGTAAGTTTGGGGGACTCGATGCTGTAAGCCAGTCTAACCACATTTCTTATTAACCACACACACCTATATATAGAGATTGCTTTTAGCACTAATTTATAACCGAAATGTCTAAAAGTATTCCCCTTTTTCTGGTTTGAAACAGGT
Source organism: Apostichopus japonicus (assembly GCF_037975245.1). NCBI lineage: Eukaryota > Metazoa > Echinodermata > Holothuroidea > Aspidochirotida > Stichopodidae > Apostichopus > Apostichopus japonicus. Next base: position 32,061,076 of record NC_092580.1, read on the forward strand.
ACCTACCTGATCACTGATGATGAGATGAGCTGACAGGAGAGGAGCAAACACTGCCAGGCACCTCATCTGATAAGTGGTGAATAAATGATCAAGAACCGGTACATCCTCAGGAATGAATTGTTGGAACGAAAGATGACATTGAGGCCTCATATTCGACTGTTGGTAAGTATTCTGACGAGTACATTTACTTCACACTTGTCTGTCTTTTCGCCACTACTGCACTTATTGAACTATGCAGCATACCTGACCAGGTGATTGACCACTTTTGAACAGCTGTATCCCTATACTGTACATAGCATGTTGTGTAGCTCATTAAGATATGAATTTTGTCAAATTTGGTGATCTTTTGTGAAAGATGTCTTTGTGGCAACTCAATTTGAAAACGTTTTTTTTTGTCGTTATATTTATCTGACTTAAAAGAAAATAATGTTTCACAAAAAATGGTTGCATTTTGATGACATTCTAAAATACAGTTAGCCTTGACTACTAAACAAACGTTCCAATTGTTTCCAAGTTTTAAGGAGAAAACAATGAGAAAATAACAATAGAAAAGTAAAAGCTTAGAAAGTAAGCTTATAAAAGTAAAGTTTATAAAGAACATTCATGAGCAGTTATGACATCACAGACCACATACTGTACCAAACTATTAAAGATCCACTCCAGGGAGGAGTCAACAGTTCAGCCAGTCAATCTAGGTTACGTTCAATCAATCATATCTTTGATTTTAGGGACAAACATATTGCCACAGCAATATCCCTATTAAGTCTTTAGCTCTCCTCATTCTTCTGTAAATCAAGGAGTCTTGATATCTGGCAAATTTGTTGATTCTTAAAGCAGCATTTTGCGTCCTTTTCTATGGTTTTTCTCAACCTCACTGATTCCACGATGCCATAACGACATACATTACTAGCTTATCTATTCAAATCTTACTTCAAATGGTGGCATAAAAGTCATAACTAAACCTGCATCTCTGATTGGTTGAATTCAAACTAGTGGGTTGGGGGAACTGTATGCAATTAATATTAAATGTGTTATTTGTCGGAGGACCCTTTTCTCATTATCTGCAAATATCCTTAATTACTCGCCAATTAACGCTTTTGGCAGGGAAAAATTTGGCTAATATCTAAGTTTGCTGTTTTGTGATTGATCTATGTAAAAAACTCAAACAAGTGGAAAACGGCGACAAAACGCAAAATGCTGCATTAAGTATATGTCTGGTGTTGCATTCGGTGATGATTGGAAAAATAATTCTGGAAGTCATTACTTTGATTTATTTCCTCCGGATCACCTGTCTTCATTACAGTACATTACATTACATTACATTCTCACATATATATACCCAATCTTGAAGATTGCGTGGATCTAAATTTTATCCTTGAGACCAGTAATCTACATCAAATGACAAGAACTTAAAACTGTTTAATTAAATTACAAATTTGTTCAGGAAGTATAAATGTTCTACCTGGGTGTTCTGTACTAAAATATATATTATACCTGTTTTTTCCTGAAGGATCTCCTAGGGTTGGATAGGGTTCCCCATTATTATCCCATTAAAATTATCCTATCCTATTGTATCGTACTCCTAAAGTTGTGTGCTATCCAGGTTAATAGCCATTTCCTATAGTGGTGACAACAGTCAAAAGTAATTTACATATATGTATGTCACAACCAGGGATGCTCCTCAGGTTTGATCCAAGGATCATATGTTATATTTTGAACTGAACCTGGTTTTAATAACCACTCGAAGTGTCAAAAGTTGCTACAAATCACCCCCCAGCATTGAGTTATGTACTGATGTTTCTGAATACCTTATGTTTTCCAGTGAATCACATTATCTAATTGTCTTTTGTTGTTGCAAAAGATTCTTTGTTTTTAAAGCCCTGAGCATGTAGCTTTTTCAGAGCAACTGTCAACAATATAAACCTAACCAGCATGCATCACTATAGGCCTGTAGCCTGTCGTCTTCATCTGTTGTTTCTAACTAATTTGCAGGCATTTACTCATTCGCATTAATTATAGACTGTTCGTTGGCAGATCTATAGTTCCTTCTGGCCGAGGCTAAAATATTTAATATGGTTTATACAGCTCATAGTACCTATTGGCTGAGCAAACAGTATACTGTATGTTAATACTTTATGCAGCTTCTAGTAAACACTGTAAGTAATACTTATTCTTGCTTCATGTTAGAAAATATTGTTTTTGTGCAAAGTAGCAAGTTCTGGCTTAGGAAATTCTAAGCATTTATACTCACTTTACAGTACAGATCTGCTATATGTAAAAATATGATACTGGAGAGATTTTATGTCCCTTTTTTCATTTTGCTGAAATTTCCATCCATCATACTCCTTTGCTTGTATTTCCCTTTTCAATGGTTGTGTCAATATACCATCAGATATCATTGACAGTTATTCAACCATACATTGGGTGGATGCGAAATTATGAGGGTTTTACTGCAAATATTGGGCTAATTTTGGACACCAAAATGTGACATTATGAAAATGGCTGTAATTGAGATGCACTTTTCTTAGTTTTTCCCATGTTATTATGCCTTGACTTTGCATTTTCTATTCAAGTGAAAGCAGAGCTTCAATTATACTTGCAAATCTCAGTCACCCATGCTCATCAACTGCTGGAAAATAAAGATCTTCATCTTTGTTAACGTACATATTTTTGGTGTCCTCCTGCATAACATACGTTAACTGGTGGCAACAACCTAATCACACACTGCACAGTAGTGTACTAGGGATTGCAAGTCCCAGAAACTCACTACTCATGCTGAGAATAGGTCTAATGGCATCCCAGAGGACAAATTCATTAAAAAATACATGTGAAAAAAACTTGTTATTGGTTGTTAAACTGTACAAATTGTTCGGTGTCCTCAACATAACGTACGTTAAATGGGCATTATTTCACTATCAACTGATAGTTTTGAATATCAAAACATTTGTAACTGATCAACACCCCACATACACTGATAGTAAACAGTTCTTTTACTGCTAGCAGTTCAATTCCTCTGTATCAGTCGCAATTTGTGTGTGGTGTCCTCATTTCTAGCCTGCATAACGTATGTTAACTGTAAAAATCTGTTTTAGGCTCATGGCAGGAATTCTCACAGAATATTCAACTCACTTAATATTTCACCATGTTTGAAATAGAATTAAACTATTTCCATCATCCAATTAGTCTAAAACAAGCACTCAAATAGATACCTTTGTGTAATTCATTTTTGAACATGCATGTCACACTTTAGTAACCCAGTATCATATTATGACATATATGCAGTCTCATTGCATTGTAAAATTTGGGGAATCAAAACTTTGGTAGCGTTTTATAATTATTTCTAGATTAACTACATGTCAGTCTGATCATGCATGTCAAGTGCTGGTTGAATGTGTGTACTAAAACAACTACATACATGTGATTATTAACCATCATCCCCTCTATTTTCTTTGCACTCTGTTCTACTGTACCCTAGCCTGTAAACTGGTAACATTGTTGCACTGCACTTCCAGTGACCCTCTCTAAGGCCACGGCACTCTTCCTTGATGAATCTACCATGCATTCCTACCATACACACATACCATATTATACACATATAGTACACACATATCATACACACATATCATACACGCATACCATACACAAACACCATATACACATACAATACACACATATACACACATATCATACACGCATACCATGCACACATATATCATACCCATATCATACACATACCATACACACATAACATATATATATACCATACACATACCATACACATTATCGACCTTACACACATTATTACCTGGTTTACTTGTGATTTAGTTTTGGGTATAGAGATATTCAGTAAACTGTAGATGTACTTAAACTTGATAGCAATGTTGCCTATCCATTAAGTATACTGTATACTGTAAAAGTTGTACACTGTTCATGCACATATGCTTGTCTGAATCTCTTAATTCAATTTATTTGTTATTACAAATTTGCAAACAATGTCTTTCAACTTAAAACTTGATCTGCTTGTATGCCTTACAAAATCCTGCAACTATACTACGGCATGTTTTTATTCATTTTTTACTACCAAATTAATCTGTCATTTAGCAATTAATTTCTGAGTGGATTTTATCCTGAAAGTTAAGTTGTTATTAATATTAATCAAAGCAAATTTGAAATATTCAAAAAGGGTAGCTATGTTCTCCATTGTTGTTTTTTATAGTTATTGTGAAAATTTGACTACTTGGCAAGAAAGATTTTCATCTGTCTGAATCTGCTATCGTTTACAATACATTCTCTGTGGAAGTTTCTGGCATCAGGAGCGAGGCATTTGAAAATACCCTAACCAGTAATTTTTATTTGATATTTAGGGAGATGTTGTTATAATCTCTTACATATATGTTATATGAACATCATCAATATTTCATCTCAAGAGTTTAAAGTTCTATCTAACGTTTGGTATTTTCATCAGTAATTCAAAGTCACTCGAATCTAAGATACTTTACCGTTCCACAGATTTCTTTGATCTTTCTATAATTTTGCTATAAATTTTATTGTGTCATTTTGGGTTTTTTTCTTCTTCTTCTCAGTTGAGCAGTGGAATCTTGCTTGTCACAGTACTGAGTCGATTACTTTGTTCTGCTGTTCAAGATGAGGGTAGCTCCCTCCCTTCCTGCCAAACAGATTGTTCGTGGACTTCGTATGAAGTACGTAAATATTTTCCTCAATATTTTCCTTCCTCTTCCAGTCACACATCAATGGTAAATTAGTCTTGAGTTTTGTGGGAAACCGCCTCGATGTTTATGGCAGATATTGCCTAACTGTCTGATCAATATATGATTTGTTAAACAAGTACACTTCGAGCCATGTTTGTATGTTCGGTCTTGGCATATCGGTCATGACTATAGATGAAAAGGTTTTCAGTGTCATTGAGCAACGAATGTAGGTCACTCTCTCCTTGACAGAAGAAACGTGAATGGAGTCCAATTTGGATCAATTTGGATGTTTGTTATTTCTTCATTAATGTTTTATCATTCATTATGGTGAGTCTGCTTGCAGGCAACTAACATGCTTTGTCTGAGCAAGGTTTTAAGTTTGATGTCATAAACAAGGAGTTGATATTTTCTAATAGGAAGCTATAATATTTTCCGTAGCATTTGATGACTAGAGTATCTTGTACAAGGCTTGATAACAGGGTGTTTTAAAACAACTTGCCACATTGTGAAAATGACCAAAAATTCTCTTCAACAACAAGTAAAATACACTTATAATGTAATATGATGTCACTAAGCTTAACAGTTTTACACATAAATTCAAAATCAACCCACTATTCCTAAATGGTTGCTTAAATTCAGTCAGGGATGAGATGAAGAAAAAGAGAAATAACAGGTAATACTTTGTGGGTCAGCCACTTATTTAATGTGTGATATTTTTGGTTTGGTCTAGTATTAATTTGGTTTTGGTCACTTTTGTTACAAGTTAGTGTGTTTGTGTACATATGTGTGTACATAAGTATGTAAATACATATGGGTGTGTGTTTCAGGGACACTCTTGTAGACATGGTACATCAAGAACCGTGGTGTTAAAGTCTCCATGTGTGTTTGCCAAATTTTAACTTTGACCTTTCCAGCTTACTGCCCTAAAAGCCGTTCTATGCAATTTTCATATTAATATTCATTATATTTACTTCGTTCCCCACTTACCTGTCTCCCCACAACCTATGCACCGCATTCTACCGTGTCTAGAATGCCCTGGTAATCTTTTAACACTGTACACCCTCACTGGCCCAAATGGCCTTCCTTCATTTTTCTACCCACAAAGTGTCTCAATGTGTTTTTCGGAGTTAGAAAAATTTTCGCGAAATTCGCCCGGATTACCTTGGATTTATACTCTAGAAGTTTCCTATCAGGACTTCTGCACTTCCAAGGATCTTTTCCAGCCTGATAAGTATCCTTTTCTTGTAGGGAAGGGTGTTTTTGGGGGCTGTTTTTAGTGTACACTCTCGCCCATGCGTTCGTTTTTTTCTTACGTAACGTTTAGGGTAGCAGGTAGTAGCTCTGCGAGACTACTTCGTTCGTTGCCTATACCGCCTTGTTTACGCGGATAGGCATATATTTTCGTATGTACATGTTTCAGCTTTTCTTACTTTCAAAAAATAAGATGTTTTGCTTGTTTCATGTTCCTTCGTTACTTCTTACGCTTTTGTGTGGGTTTTTCCCTTGTAGCGTAATTTGTAGCGTTGCCTATACCGCCCTGTTTACGCGGATAGGCATGTTTTTCCGTATGTACATGTGTTTCAGCCTTTCTTAAGGCATAAGATGTTTTGCTTTCATGTACTTCGTTAATTTTTACGCTTTCAGTGTGGGTTTTCACTTTTGTAGCGTAGTTGTAGCCACGTTCCGATATCTCCTAACTAGTCGAGATAGTCGGCTCGTTCGTTGTTTTTCATGTTAAGACGGGAGTATCCTTGATTTCATATATTGTTGTATATTTTCATGTTTCCTCCAGTTGTTGCTACGTGCGCTCCCTGAGTCTCATGACTTGGGGTGTACCTCGTAGCCTTGTTCCCCCCTCCGCTGGTTCGCGGTTAGGGGGTTCTCTCCCTTATATACATGTTTCGTCCGTTTTACAAGTTTTTCGATGCATATATGTTTAGTTACGTTGCTTCCATATGTCGGAAGTGTTTCTCCTTGTAACGTATCTTGTAAGCCGCGAACTCCTATCCAATACTAGGCGGTTAGGCGGTTCGATTACGTTGTTGTTGTTTCTTGTTTGAACCTTCATATATTTGTACATATTTTCATGTTCTCCATGGGTTTCGCTACTCGTGCGCCTCCTAAGTGTCGGGAGTTTCACTTGGGGCGTATCTCGTAGCCTTGTTCCTCCCTTCCCGCTCTGTACGCGGATAGAGGGGTTCTCTCCCTTGTATACATGCTTCGTCCTTTTCCTTCATGTATTCTAGTTACGTGTTCGCTTCTAAGTGTTGGAAGTTTCACTATTGTAGCGTACCTTGTAAGCCGCGAGCCTCTAGCGGGGCGCGTTGTTTTTGTCACGTAACTTTACTCTCTGTTAGCATACTCCCACCCTACTTCCTCCTTATAGTCGTTCCGTTTGATACGTTAGACTATTCGCCGTTAGTCTCTCCTTAACGTGAGTTTCTCAGACATGTCTCGAAGCCACCTTAAATGTGTGAACTGTTCCGAGACCTCTGTCTAGTCTGTTTTGTTTTCACACCAGACAGTGGCAGCACATCGACACCTGGCTAGCAGGCCGGGACAGTTTAGATCTATCACCGAACCCACAGTACCCCTGGAGGGAATCGGAGGAGAGACAGGAGATGAAGAGGAAGTGAGAGAGTTGGTGGGAGTTGAGATGGAGAGAGGCCAGGAGAGGGCCGGAGAAGAGAGAGAGAGAGAGATGGGGATTTTGCCACCCAAGGTGCCGGCGTAGTCCGGATGTACCACCAAGGGCTAGGGCAAGGGCAAGGCTCAAGGCCAACCAAAAGCCCATGAGAGAGAGAGAGAGATGGATATTTTGCCACCCAAGGTGCCGGCGCTGTCCGGATGTACCACCAAGGGCTAGGGCAAGGGCAAGGCTCAAGGCCAACCAAAAGCCCATGACAAAGACGGCCAGAGCGGACAGTCCGTCCGGGTCGCAGAGAGCGGCACCCGTTGTGGTGCGCGCAAAGAGAGGGGCTCCGGAGAGCCAGGGTCTGGCGAGACCTCAGAAGGAGCCCGGAACAGACGTTCCCCTCCGACCCAAGGAAGGCTAGGCTCAAGGCCAATAAAAAGCCCATTAGAAGTTCCGACCGGAACGGGCAGAATGTCCGGGTCGAGGAGAGTGGTACCCGGCGTGGTACGCACACAGAGATAGGCTCCGGGAGCCCGAGTCCGGCGAGAGAGGCCGGAGGAGAGAGAGAGAGAGAGAGGAGAAAGAGATATTGCCCCCCAAGGTCCCGGCACCGTCCGGATTCTATGACCAAGGGGGAAGGCAAGGGCAAGGCTCAAGGCCAATAAATAGCCCATTTGAAATTCCGACCGGAATGGACAGAATGTCCGGGTCGAGAGGAGTGGTACCCGGCTAGGTACGCACACAGAGATGGGCTCTGGGGGCCCGGGTCCGACGAGACCACGGGTCCAGCGAGACCTCACAGGGAGTGCGGAACCGAGGTTCCACTCCGGATCCCAGGAGTCGGTCCCGGAGCCGGGAACCGATGAGATCAACAACTGCTGGGCCCCCAGATCGGGGTAGTAAGGGCAAACGCCCAATCCGAAAGGAAAGCCGGCTGGAGCGAGGTTCCCACGGCAAACGGAGATATACTTATCCCCAGCCTCAAAGTTAATCCCGCCTCCAAGAGGGGGAAGAGTCTCTTTCATCAGGGGAGTGTTGCCCCACGGAACTAGCAGCTTGAGCTGCGACGACAGGTTCGAATCAATTGCGGAAAGACACTGCAATCGCTACACCATTTATCATTACACAGCCCGAATGTGTGTTTAATGAGTACCAGCAGAAACCAGGACATGACATAGATTTCCTGGGCATTCATGGGTCATATTCTCCTCGCTAATTATTTTTCTCTCTCGTTATAATTCATCGCCATATGTCTAGGTTTGAAACCTTGCTTATGTTTTGTTGTTTAAAAAGCTTGTGGAACCCCCTCCAGAGCATGTTAAAAGGCGCAAACTGAAGCGATTCTAGTACAGTCTCGTTACTTAGTACCTTGGCAACCTGCCAAGAAGAGAACGTTCTCGAAGCTTGGCAAAGTGCCAGGAAAACAAGCCTTCTAAGAGTCTTGGCAAACTGCCAAGACAATATACCCGCTGTATATTTGTTATGAGAGGAGGGGGGCCAAGCAGTCACCTGGATTGACACGTGTAAGCTCAACGTTTGCTGCAACGAGCTGTCGACTACGTGAGCGATCCCATGGAATAAACCTCTCTCTCTATATTTTGGGTGAATTTCCAAGACAAACGCGTTAGTAGTAAGTTGGAAAAGGGGTAGGATAAAACCCCAACAGAGGTACAAGCGCTAACGCGCTCCGAGCATACAGTATGCGCTTCGTGAATAATGTTCGATGTTCCGACATTTTAAGCACAGTTGCATTTCGTAGCACCTGATAGCCTAGTCGTGGCTATGCACTAGGTGGTTTCAATAGGAAGTTGGATACTTCTACTGTACTACACTACGAAATTGATACGTCTCGACATGGAGAGATTTGAGGAGTAACGGGTACGTTATCATAACATTTATTACGTGTTTATTACGTTAAATGTGGTGTGGTAAAAACGTCGACATAACGTTTCTATGAGATATTAATGTTATATTAATGTTATATTAATGTCTTAACGTAAATCGTTTTGAAATATGAGTCTGAAAACGTTTTCGGTGACATACCTCTTACACCACTAATAACGTTACCATAACAAAACACTAGGCCTACATGCTTAGTAACGCTTTAGTGTTTGCTGAGTAACTCCCCGGGCTCCGTTAAGCAGCCAGGGATTTATGAGGTGGATTTTCTACAAACCCACCCTCTCACCATCTTCACAGCCCCTGTTGGGAGTTTGTTTCTGATGAGTAGGTCTATCGCTCAGTTAGCTCAGGGTTAAAGCCTTTCAGTCATAAGGTCCCCGGTTCAGGCCACCCCAAGAGTAATGTATGTTGTCCAGCTACAGAGTTGTCGACTTTTCATAATCATGGACGTTAATTTTGTATATAAGAGACTGACTTCAGTCAGCTTGCAGCTTGGTTAAGCCAGTGAGGCTTCTTCTCAAGTTCCTACTTGCAGGATGATCCTAAATACGTTCTTAAATACATACATTTAATTGTAGGAGTCACATAAACAGTAGCATTGTAGCTTTGTTTAAGATTCTGATGAAGCAAACTATCCATTCAGTACTCAGTCTCATTTTTTGTAGCAGGGTAGCATTGTTTAAGATTCTGTACTCACTCAGCAGAGTGAGATTCTGTACCTTCAGTACTCATTTTTGGAGAGTACTGTGGTCAAGTGGTGAAGGCAGTGGGCTGGTGATCTAAGGCTTGCAGGTTTGAGTCCTGGCCGGATCATTCAGTTGTTTCCTTGGGCAAGGCACTTTTTCGTCAGTGCAGCTTCCCATCCAGGAGATACTTGTCTCTTTGCTTGACAGGTTTTCGTTGACCGGGGTAATATTGTTAGGCGCCTCAGGCATCATTATCTTTCAATAGGTCTTCGCCTTTTCTTTCCCCAATATTATGATTAATATTTTTTAGCATGGAAAGAACCTCCATTAAACCTCCCTACAGGGTACAGCTTAGCATCATCAGGACATTCCTTTTCTTCAGAGTTTTCTGATTGCAACGGGTTGATAACTGAAAGAGTCTTCAACGGTACTGTGGTACTGAATCAGTACTGCGAGTGCGGCTGTCCTGCAAGCGCTAACAAGGTCACCAAGCAGGCCGCTGTCCTTGACTTCTTTAGCAGCAGATACACAGGGTTGGGCTCTCTGGAGCCCTCTGGCGCCCAGGTACGAGCTTTTGACTACCATCCTCTCAGACAACACGACGGTGGTAACATACTGTAGCTACGTCAACAGACATGGTGGCACCAGGTCAGAGAAATATTGCCGTCTGGCAAGGGAGACCCTCACCACAGCTACAGAATCTGGCATGGCCCTACAAGTCTCTCAGATAGCCAGAAAGGAGAATGTGATGGCCGATGCTCTGCCCAGGGGACAGCTCCACCCTGACGAGTGGACCCTTTCGCAACGAACATGAAGTAGGTTTTTCCACATGTTCAGCAGACCTCTGATAGACCTGATTGCGACACAGGGCAACAATGGGCTGCTCATCTTTGTTCAGGCGGCCCACCCGCAGGCCTTCCACATAACGCCAGGTCCCTGTCGCGAAACGGACCGGAAGCTTACATCTTCCCCCTCTTGGCATGGTCAGCCATCATAGTGGCCCCGCTGACCCGGTTCGGGCAAAAGTTATCCAGCTCCTAGCGGACGAGCCAGCGATTCTGCCGGACAAACCACAGTCGGTTGTCCCATAGACGGGGCGCTGGCTCACCCAGACAGCACGGGCCTACAATTAGGTGCCTGGAAATTGTCTCCTTAGACAGAAAGGACTTTGGCCGCCAGAGTGAGAACAACCTTGGTACTTACGTTCTCTGCCTACGGAGATTCGGAGTATGCCGAACGAGACAGACTCTGCCTACCATGGCCTTTCTAACCTTGATCGCTGACTCCTTACCCATACTGTTCCAAGAAGGGAGGCAGGGTGTAGACGATCAAAGACTTTCGTTCGGCTGTTGCCGCCTTCCATCAGGGGCTTCCCCTACGGCTCCAAGCCAGGCAGCAACGGCTCGCCTTGGCTAAGGTGCCTTCAGTCCTACGGTTTGTGGGGTGCTGATAGTTCTCGACCCCTCCTTCGCTAGAACCAGGTTTGGGCTCTCCTACCGGGAGACATCATCATCCCAGAGATCAAGACCTTCTCTTTGATCCCCGAGGACAGACTACAGTATGGTTTCCCATTAGGGCACTGAAGTGGTACCTCAACAGAACACAAGATTTCTTGGGTACTTCGACATCTCTGTTCTTCCTCCTTCGAGTGCCCCACTCAGCAGCCTGGGAGGATACCTTGTCCCGCTGTTTGGTGGAAGCCGTCCGCCCTCTGGCTACAGGTCCAGGCAGATCCATGGCTCACAACAGCAGGGGTTTCACTGCTTCTACAGCCCTGTTCGCAGGTTTTCCAATAGTGGACATCTGCAAGACGACGGCGTGGAAGACTCCAATCGCTTCGTCGCCTGCTACTTATCGGACATATCACAGGCCGATTTGGCTTTGGTCGCTCGATGATACGAGCTCCGGGGGTCCCACCCCTCGGGCCTCCCACCATCGGACAGTGCCACTCGGTGCATAGGTTGTGGGGAGACAGGTAAGTGGGGAACGAAGTAAATATTATAAAACTTACTGGTTTATATATTTACGAGTGACCCACTTACCTGTCTCCATTTCCCGCCACCCTCCCCCGAGGGAGGTGGGACGCAGCCGGACGGGGGAGCGGTCGTTCGACCTGACTCATGACTCCTCGCGTTTCGTCGATAGACATCGCCACCCCCTGGGTCGCCTGCGGCTACTTGTCTATCGGTGGGTGTTGTTTCCTTAGTTCGGTTTACCAGGTTACTCTTTACCATCTAAGGTAGTATGGGCCTCGTCCCCTTGTTCAATTAGGCCTCTGTAAGTGTAGGGGGAGGCACGCCTACGGGGTGACGGAGGGCGGACCCCCACCCTGACTGTTCAGGGTGGGCTCCACCCTCCGCCTGGAGGCGTCAGCAGTCTTTGTTAGCGTTAGATTTTTCCTTCTCGGCGAGCTCGGCGGGTGGCAGGGTTTACCTGCCACCCTCCCCGAGGTCGCGTCAGGGGCCACTTTGTGGGAAAGTGGTCTCAAAATGAAGGAAGGCCATTTGGGCCAGTGAGGGTGTACAGTGTTAAAAGATTACCAGGGCATTCTAGACACGGTAGAATGCGGTGCATAGGTTGTGGGGAGACAGGTAAGTGGGTCACTCGTAAATATATAAACCAGTAAGTTTTATAATTTTTAATGAGTTATCTGTCATTAAACATTTTGAGCTGAATAAAATTCGCCAGATTTTTTAATGAGTCCGTAGATTCTACAAACTTCAGTCAAAATTTGTAAGCCCCGCCCAACAGATCATGCGCCAATCAAATTTCTCTGTTTTGTTTATGACCATTAGGGTTACTAGACTTACTTTCACTTGCATGGCTAGCCTGTGTTAGGTCCTTTCTCTTGAATAGTATCTTTCTTTCGATCTTACTTAATTGTGTCATTTCCTTCCATTACAAGGAATAAATATGTTTTCAGTCGTTTCCTCCGTGGAATTGGGTTAAAAAAGTAGACGATACAAAGATATATATATAGGTTACATTTGTTTAATGAACATGCTGATATGGGCAGTTGTGGTGATTAACAGTAAATCTTTCGCGCCATAAGAGCAACAGAATATAAATTTCTTTCCTTCGATTGCAACAGCTTTTCTCCATTAAACCCACCTGGTCAGATTGCATTTAGAATAAGAAACATTGAAATCTGCTTTGGAAGTTTGTTTTCCGAAATTCATCAGCAAACATGTATACTTTGCGAATAGGTGGCTTCATATTATGTTATTTGGATGGAATGAAAGATCAGCAGATACAAATGTAAAAATCTTCAATTCTCTTTTCTGAAAAAGAAGAATAAAGAAACGATCGTATACTGTATCTTACCTAATATTGAGTCTATCATCTAGCCTCTAAACGCATGTTACCACATGACTGCGCATAATTATCCAGTTTCTTAGTGATGTAATGAAGTAATATGGAAGATCTTGTCCAACTATGGTGCATTGTTGCACAACTGATGATGACAAGGCTCTTTGTATGTGCTGTGTAATACCTTATCAAGATTGTACCAACCGCTTCTGTCATCAGATGAAACTTAACGGATGATTCCTGACTTGTATCTTTAATTAAGGATACATACATCCGGCAAATTTTTCAAAGAAAAGAATCAGATGAACAGGTCATTAACCCCCGTTCTTTTCATGGTTAAATTTCTTCTGTACAAATATATATATATCCTCCTCTGTGTGGTGGGAGGGGGGGGGTGAGGTGAGGGCTTTGAATTATTACGTCATCAACGCTCTAGTTTAGTTTGTTTGATTTAAGGCCACTGATTTTTCCTATACCCATACTCAACTGTCAGTTTTCTATTCTTCATTAGTTTGTAACCCAAGTATTAGGTCTATTTAATTGTTGAATTTTTTTGGGGGGGGGGGGTGAGGGGGGTTCTCCTCCTTTACAGATGGTTTATGGGTGCATGGCTTGTTCTAGTCCTACTTCCTTCGTGTGTTAGGCCACTGGGTCATGCTTTGCCCGGGTTCCCACACTTGGGATTAGCTCTCATGTGCACTGGTCACTTCTGTCCACCCAGCGGTACCTTCGTTGTTGTTTAAGCCTTCAGGGTCCTTATTGACCTCTGTTTAGGTCCGGAAGGATGAGAATGTTGGCTGTTTCCCCCAGAAGTGGGGGGGGGGGCAGTGCTAAGACAGTCCAATCATGTAATTTAAGTAGATAGGAAAGTGTATGTGTAGAGATGGAGACATTTAAGTAATGTGGCTCGTACAAACCAGTAAGTTTTGAGGAATCGGCATTAATAGCTGCTACATACTGTACGATCTAAGCAATCATTGAATCTTATGAACGGGTATACAGCAACACAGCATATATCATGAATAAAATATAACTCACAATGTAGCAGCTGCTGTATCACTTTGAAACTACAGTACAGGGCCAGAACTACAGAAATCTACTCTCAAGCAGTTAACAAACACTTTCCAGTAATTGGATTGGTTTATAACGTTTTTATTGTGCAACAAGGTATATATCTCAAAATTATGTTAGCATGTATACATCTAATATTCATTGAACAGAATGCCCTTAAGTTTTTGCCAATCTCTGATGACTGGAATGGTCTACTGTGTAGATATGGTGATCAGCATAGTAAGGTACATAAATATATATATATATAATTGAAATTGTAGTGTGTTGGAATATATATATATATAGTATATGTTTGCTAATATCTAGGCATTTGCTTAAGATGACCAAAGTTGCTGCATCTTCAGACAGACAAGTTAAAGATAAGAAAGGTACATGCAGTCTCTTGGACGACCAGAAAAATTTCCCCAAGAATCAGCCCTTCTAAACCTGACAAAATTATTGAAGTTTTTGTAACTTTTAGACTGCCATTCAAAAACTACATGTGTATGTGACACTGCTAGTTCGGTATCCTCTTTGTTCGGCTGGCTGTTAGTAAACCAACATACATGTATACCACTGCCAGGAGCAGCTAAGAACTAAACTAACTACTATATTTACCAACAGTACTAAATTAGCATGGACTCTATTACATCAGTGCATATATACCTGTAAGTGCATGCATTCATTGCAGAGTTTTATGCCAGTGGCATGCATTCTACATAAATTCATCTGTAAAATTATAAATTCATATGCAAGACTAGAATTTGAGATGAATGGCACATACTGTAGCCAGTTTAGTGAAAAAAGTTTTTCTCTGTTCCCATGTGCTGTCACATAAACAGATTTGAAAAACAAGAATTTAATTGCAAAAAGGAGACCGAAAAAAGAAAGAAAAAAAAAGGCCAAAGAAAGAAACAGAAACAACAAAAGTAGAGCACTATTCAATCTGACCTAGTTTTGTAAATGTTTCTTCTTTATCTATCTTTACAGAACATATAAACTAGGAGCTATTAAGGCAAACTGCAGTATTGTACAAGTTTATTGACGTAACTTGTAAATGGCTCTTCATATTGTAAATAACTTCTTACATATTTTAAAGCCAAACGAACAAAGGAAAACAAATTCCGCTTCCTTTTAGCAATGTATATTCACTATAAATGTAGACAACTTTGTAAACTTGAAGTTGTGGTTTGTTGACAAAGACATATATTGAGGTTAAATACTTTGGTAAAATATGCCTTGGTTGGTAATTTCAAGATTTTATTATTCCCAAAAAGGGAGCAAAGTTCACCTCAAACTTAAGACCTTTTTAGGGTCAACCCTCACTGAAGTATTTTGAAATTATTTCCAGTCCATTTTCATCACTGCAAGAAATGAATTTGTAATGCCAATATGATCTCTTTTGGAGGGGGTGAAGAATAGGGTGTTAGGAGGGATGAGGAGGGATGAGGAGGGATGAAGGAAGAATGTCAGAGGGTTGACAACCTCTGAAATATAACATTTAATTAGCCAACATTGGCCAACATGCGTAACAAGGGCGCATGTGCTTCATTAAAGGTGTAGCACAATTTTTTGTGGAAGCAACGAATGGCGACCGTTAATAAAATTTCTCTAAATTTGAGTTTTCCTCAACAATTTCACTTGTGATAGTGAGATAGGCCTGAAATGTAACGAAACACTTGGTATTACAAATGAAACTAGTCTAAAAGCTACTGTATGCCAGATGATTAATTAAGCTTAGTCATCATTAATGTCAAGGATAATCTATTTTGCTCCTATTTACCTCCTATTTGCTAAGTGTCTTGCCCGAATTGCCTGCGATTACTATCTGGCAAACCTGTTGGCACCTTGTGGGAGGGGGGTGGGGGGCGTGGGGGGGGGGGGGGGTGGTGCTATCCCCCTATAGATCTTCCTCCCTTCTTTGCCAACCAATAACATTAGACACATGTGTGTCTATTACTACTATTAAGTTTTCCAGATTTGGGATGCTATCTGGTTTGTAACTACGTTTTTGTGTTACACACATAACGAGGTACTGATACACAGGTATGTTAAAAGTGTTTTTAAAATGATCAATTATAAGATTGCTGCATGTCAAGTGAGTAAATATCCAGATTTGAACTTGTTTCTTATATGTGTCATTTATATGATACATGTCAGTGCACTGTGCAGTTGTAAAACCCATCAGGTCACATTCAGAACACAACACCTGAGTTTTCATAATACAATGTAACTTCTACTTCATAAAATAAAGGTTCAATTCCTTACTTTGAAGAGAAAAAGCTAACACCTGTCACATGGAATTGACCTTATATCACATTTTATCCATTTCTAGTGCCTTGTGGGAGAATCACAGACTAACAGAGCTATGTCTTGGGTACCTTTTAAATATGCAAGCCCTCTGCAAACAGGTGCAAACTTCAGAGTCCTTTAGCATTGTGCAGACGGTAATGTTTTTACATGATAATGACACTCAGACAGCCATTACTTTCAACATGTATGGTGAGACTTGAGTGTTAAGGGTGAGATCACTGTAGACGAGACAAAATTCTTCAGAAAATGCTCTCTGATGTAATTATTAATTAAGGGATGGTTTTCCACTTCCACTTAGCTAGTACTTATTGGTACAAAAATGTAGCAGTTATAAAATCATGGCATTTTATATCCAATATTTTCAAAGTGTAAGTCAAAATTGATCAAATGGGCACAGCTAGATGTGTATAGGACTATATGCCATTACTAGATGTTTGTGGGGAGTACACTGACTATTTGTATGTATATGTATTTTAGATCCTCCTGCAAGTAGGAACTTGCGAAGAAGCCCCATTGGCTTATAAAAGCCGCCAGCTGACCGAAGTCAGTCTCTTAGATTCATAGGCGTAGGAGCCTAATTTGAATTGGGGGGGGGGGGGCTGTTACGACTTGCCCGAAAAATATAACCAAAATTACCCTTCCATATTGGTTATAATTATTGGGGAAGTTGTTACAACAATAATGATAATAATAATATAAGTTTAACCAAATGCTGAAAGACACATTGCAAATTATTCTTCTTTCGGTATGGGTGCCCGAAAAATTCTCAGCATATTAACCAAATTTTCACCAACAAAATTGAAAAACACACTGCAAATTATTCTTCTTTCAGTAGGTGCCCGAAAAATTCTCAGCATATTGCCCGAATTTTCACAAAAAAATTTGGTTGGGGGACTGCAGCCCCCCAGCCCCCCCCGCCTCCTACGCCTATGCTTAGATTCATATTTAACGTCCATTGATTATGAATTGTCAATTGTCAACAACTCTGTAACTGGACGACATGCATTTATCTTAGAGTGACTCGAACTCGGGACTCGAAATATATGAACAAAGCTCTGATCATTTTAATAAATTGTAACAGTCAACTGAGTTAATAGTTGAGCAGCTCTTTGACAGCTGCTCTCCATTAGACACACTATCATATATCTGTATCGTTGAAAACTATATTCATCAAAAAATAGCTGTTATTGTACGTGAAAAAGTCTACTTTAGGCAGACAAAGATTATGTCTGGCAGTAAAGGCTATAAGGGCCCTTCATCTATTCACCACATTGAAGGTTGTTTATATGTTTTCTATTCAAGACGACTTTTCTTTGTTAAGAGTTCTGCCACCGTTTGAGTGAACATCTCTGTTGTCATTGTTAAGCCCAGAATATCACAGCTGTTATCATTCTCCACAAATTTAAATGTCACATGAGTTTACTTATGTCTGTACAATGTAATTATGAGTGACTCCATGATACCTTCACTCCTGTCATTTTTTATTCCAGTATTTACTCTGAGATATTTGTGGTAATGGCCACAGATTCTCCCCATGGTTGATTTCATTTTGAAATGCTGACAAGAAAAGCAATTTATGCACAAGATTTGGAGCCGATAGTAAATTGAATTTCTGTGCACCAACTTTTAGTGGCTTAGTGGGTGTTGCCCACAACAAATATATCAAGTTAATTTGACACGCAAGTGGAATTTTTCATTTCAACCAAAATTTAATCTTAGAAAAGATGGGAATTTTTGTCTTTTATTTTTTATACACCACTAGAAGACTTTGTCTAGACATGCTAAGGAGATGCCTTATATAATGGAATATTTAAGATAAATGGAGTCTGTAAGATTTGGAAAGGTCAATATAAAATGGCTCTTGAAGTCAAGTTTACATGAGCATCCACTTGTTCACATTTGAGAATCCAAGGGGGATTCGGTTCTTGCTTCTCCTCAGGGAGATAACAAAGCTGACCTGGACAATCCGTAATAAACAGGAGGTGGATCTAGGTGGTCGGACCTGACTTGGACTGTCAGTATTAAACAGGAGGTGGATCTAGGTGGTCGGACCTGACCTGGACTGTCAGTATTAAACAGCAGGTGGATCTAGGTGGTCTGACCTGACCTGGACAGTCCAATATTAAACAGGAGGTGGATCTAGGTGGTCGGAAATGACCTGGACAGTCAGTATTCAACAGAAGATGGATCTAGGTGGTCGGACCTGACCTGGACAGTCAGTATTAAACAGGAGGTGGATCTAGGTGGTCGGACCTGACCTGGACTGTCAGTATTAAACAGCAGGTAGATCTAGGTGGTCGGACCTGACCTGGACAGTCAGTATTAAACAGGAGGTGGATCTAGGTGGTTGGAAATGACCTGGACAGTCAGTATTAAACAGGAGATGGATCTAGGTGGTCGGACCTGACCTGGACAGTCAGTATTAAACAGGAGGTGGATCTAGGTGGTCGGACCTGACCTGGACAGTCAGTATTAAACAGGAGGTGGATCTAGGTGGTCGGACCTGACCCGGACAGTCAGTATTAAACAGGAGGTGGATCTAGGTGGTCGGACCTGACCTGGACAGTCAGTATTAAACAGGAGGTGGATCTAGGTGGTCGGACCTGACCTGGACAGTCAGTATTAAACAGGAGGTGGATCTAGGTGGTCGGACCTGACCTGGACAGTCAGTATTAAACAGGAGGTGGATCTAGGTGGTCGGACCTGACCTGGACAGTCAGTATTAAACAGGAGGTGGATCTAGGTGGTCGGACCTGACCTGGACAGTCAGTATTAAACAGGAGGTGGATCTAGGTGGTCGGACCTTATCTGGACAGTCAGAATTAAACAGGAGGTGGATCTAGGTGGTCGGACCTGACCTGGACAGTCCAATATTAAACAGGAGGTGGATCTAGGTGGTCGGACCTGACCTGGACAGTTTTTATCAAAGCAATATTTGGCGACCCTTAATACCATTTCTCAAAATTCTTCGACTTTGGAAGGTCAATACTCTTGAACTGTTTAAATGGGGGAAGGGGGGGGGGGGAAGGAATGGGAGAGGGAGAGGGAGTGCAGTGTTAAAATGTTATCAACTTTTGCAGTCTAGGTAGGTTGGAATGCAAATGTGGAATGGAGATGACTGGTAAAATATCATCATTCATAAATCAACTAACCCAAAGCCTGCAGTCAATGTGTTTTGGGATATTATACAAGGCGAAGTAGCACATAATTTGTTCCCTGACTACAGTTATTAGTTCTAACCCATGTTGCTGCAAGGTTGTGATGAGCCTCGTCTGGTTGACAAAATCATGGCAATGACCAGTCGTGATGGATTTCTAACTGTGCAATTCTCATCATGAATAATAAAATTCATCTATTTCATGGTAATATCACAATGTATTTGCTGCAACAGACTACTTGACTCTGCCAAACAGCTTACACAAGTGATTTATTCCAGGTGGAATTGAAGGGGGCCGGAGTTAAAATCGTTTTCATAATTTTTCGTTTTTTCTACAATTCCACTCAACAACTGTGCATAGAAATGAAAATTAAAGTAGAGGCTGTGATGTGTGTTGTAGTTGGCGTACTTATAGTCCACCAAAGTTGCACTGTTTGGAACACTGGTGCTATAGCCAAGTGGATAAAGGCGGTGGCGTTTGAAGCAATGTGGAT
This sequence comes from Apostichopus japonicus, assembly GCF_037975245.1. Lineage (NCBI taxonomy): Eukaryota > Metazoa > Echinodermata > Holothuroidea > Aspidochirotida > Stichopodidae > Apostichopus > Apostichopus japonicus. The sequence continues at coordinate 32,081,331 of NC_092580.1, forward strand.
AATTGGAGGGAGGTTCCAGGTCCGATAGCTGGCCGGGTCATAGTAATGTGGGGTTTTCATCTGGGGGTTTCAATCTACAGTTTTCCCATCTGAAATGACCTTCTAAATCAATAAGATTCCAAATTTGAGTAAAAATGTTAAATTGTAAGCCACCATAGGTGTAAGATGTAATCCATCAGCCCTTGCGGGTTTCTCCCACAGTTTTGGTCGCTTAAGCGTGGTAAAACTAAATGCTAATTAGTATTATTACTAATTAGTATGATTATTGTTATTATAAATTGAAGAATAAAACTAAGGTTTGGATATATATTTTAATAGTAAAAAACTTACATTCAATCATCTGTGGGACACCCATTTTCTGTTCTGGATTGCAATGTGCAGCACTTGCAAGTAAACTCACCTGTTAGTCCCCAGTAGCCAAATCAGGTTTCATCTACGTGAATTTTTCTTAGTTAGGACGAGGGCGTAATTCCAATCACTCACACTTTCATATTAGTTTGCGGTTTACGCTATTTAAACACAAAAGTTATTTCTCATAGCCCATTGCAATGGGGGGGGGGGGGGGTATTTGTGGTAATGGCAGGATATGACATTGCTCAAGAGCTAAAGTGTTGGAGAATCTGTTTTTTGTTTATACTTAAAAGGTTATTTTCATAAATAATTTTGATAAATTCAACAAAGCAATAAATACCCGAATCTCAATGCTACTGTATATACTATGCATAAAAGTCAAGTCTTATTTTAAAAGTTTGAAAAGAAAATGTGCAAAATCTTGTAACTTTCTCATAACTTTACTGATTTACTTCGCTCCTCGCTTACCTGTCTCCTCACAACCTTAGCACCTCATTCTACCGTGCCTATAAAGTCCTGGTAAATAAATAACACTGTGCGCCCTCTATGACCGGACCCCCCTTCCGGTCCCTCCTCCTTTTTTCATTCTACCATTCCAAGTGCCTACACGCATATTTTTCTTGTGGATAGTTTCCTTGGAAAATTGTCTTGGTTTTCTTCGACGATCGCCGGAAGTTTTTTAGCTTCGGATCTTTAGAAGTTTGACAGTCCTTTCCTGACCGATAAGTATCCTTTTTATCAAAAGGGAGGGTTTTGGGGACTGTTTTCGTAGTGCGTTTCCTCCTCGGGTTGGTTTGCGGCGGGGTTAGCAGTTCCGCGAAACTGCCTAGGTTCCCGCCCTATTCCTCCCCACGCTATAGCGTGTTGTTGTTTTTGTGTTTTCTTAGCTTGTTTACTAGCTTTCTTCCCCCCAATTAGTTTCTCTCGTCCCCCTTTTGGGGATTCATATTGCTCACATATATTCACTCTTTTTCGTATGTATTTCTCGCTCTCTCATTTTTGTTTCAGCTTGCATTTTCATGTTAGGCCACCCCGTAGCGTTACCTTGTTTACCGTTGCTAGGTTACGCTACGCTCCACCTAAGCCTAATTCCCTCCCTAGTTCTCCCCTCTTACGTTAAGCTTCTATTGTTGTTCATTTATCACTAAGAAGTAATCTTCCTTAATCCGGTTATTCAGCATGTCACGCAATCCATTGAAGTGCATCAACTGCTCTATGTTTCGCCCAGGCAGAGCCTGGGACGAACACGACCTTTGTCCAAAATGCAGATCCTGCACTCGACGAGACCCCTGCCTGGTGTGTATTAAGTTTACACCAGCTCAGTGGCAGGACATCGACCTGTGGCTTGAGGGCTTACGTAGCAAGCTCCAGGGAAGGCTGGACTCGATCCCGAGCGCAATCGGGGCGCCGGAGGTTCCAGGAATAACGGGAGATAGAGAGGAGGAGGGAGTAGTAGAGAGAGAGGTGGAGGAGAGTGGCCAGGAGAGGGCCGAAGGAGAGAAAGAGGTAGAGAGAGAGGAAAGAGAAAGAGAAAGAATTCCCCTAACGGCCCCGGCTACGTCCGGATCAGTTACGGCCAGAGGGAAGGGCAGGAGCAAAGGCAAGGCTCCTGCCAGGAAAAGACCTCCAAAGCAGAGGCACAGCTCGGCCGGGCTGGAGACTCCGTCTCAGTCCGGGCCGCAGCTAAACAGACCCACAGAGCGCGGCCCTCCGGCCGTGGGAGGCTCGGGTCCTAAAGAGAGAGCAACCGAGGGGACGCGGAGACGGAGCCGGTCCCGTTCCAGGGAGCCGGACAGGGAGCCGGAGAGGCGGGTTCCGACGGAGATCCCGGCCCGAGAAAGTAGGGAGAGAGAGTCCTCCCGCCGACCCAGAAGGGAGAGATCGGGGTCGCATACAAGATCCCCAAGACGTAGAGAGAGGAAGAGATACTCTCCAATCTCCGACGAGTCCTCGGACTCTTCCGACGATGGATACAGAAGATCCAAGAGGAGGCGCCGGTCCCCGAGACGGCGTCAGGAAGAGGAACCAGCTTGGCTTTCCAAACTCACCGGCCTGCTACGGCCCCTGCTGGAGCAAAGGACGTCCACGGTAGCCGACGTGGCACCGGGCCCTACCAGCCCCGTATCGACCATGGCCCCGCAACCGGCCCCGGACCCGGACGCTCTGGATTGCAGAGCGTCGGTGAATCTTTCCGGCTTGGAGGACGAAGGGGAGCCCATAGATCCAGATCCTCTCGACTACGATCCTATGGAGGACAGCTTTGGTCACAATTACGAACCGGAGGAAGCACCCGTGACAGGAGGAGCCCTCCCACAGGAGCTAATAACACGGGCGGCAGACATATTCAGACGACACCTGGGGTTCGAGGAACCCGAGACGCAACCGCAGAAGGCGGGCCGGGTATCAAAATTGACGGCGACCGGCGAAGCGTCATATAAGCCCAAAACTACCATACCAGTAGACGCAACCTGTTATGACAGATTTGAGGCCATTGCCAACAAGACCAAGTGGACGGCCTTCCCGGCCAGGGCAGATAGAGCGGTCAGGGTACCTGACGAGGCATGGAAGGATCTATTCAGATGCCCAACCATTCCCCAGGAGGCCAAGGAGAGATTAAAAGCCGAACAAGGGGCCTCATCCACACACGTGTTCAAGACCCCGGACCAGAGGAAGCTAGAAGAGCTTTTGGTAGAGGTGGACATGGCAGCCCGTTCGGGCATGAAGTTCGCATCGGTACTAATGCTATCAGCCGAAGTCCTTATGCGACACCACCAACAGCTCCCTGAGGACAGCAGCCAAGTATCCAGGGACGAAGCGGGCCAGCTCCTCCTGCTGCTGGGCCCCCTCGTCAGACTCGCGTACGATCAATTTGCAAGGGTCGCTACCAGGTCCGTTAAGGCCCGTAGACAAAACATCGTCTCCGCCATCCACTGGCCTTCGACGGAGGCGAAAGACAGAATGCTGGAACTACCAATCCTCGGGGAAGACCTTTTTGCGGGCTGCTTCCAAAAGAAACTCCAGGAAGAGGTAGCCCGAAGGGAGACTCTGGCCAAATCAGAATTCCGACCCCCACCTACCCAGAGAACCAGACCCTTCCGCCCGAGGGAGAGCAGAGCACCTAGGGGAACGAGAGCAGCACCCGCCAAATCTATGAGCAGAGGAGCTCTCAGAGGCCGAAGCCGGGGGGCAGCCTTCCGTCCAACCCGCCCCTGGGCCCCCAGAGGAGGCAGAGGCTCCACGTCGACCAGACGGGACAGTGACCGCTCCTCCAATCGACCAGCGTTCGCCGCCCAGCCCTAGGGGTGCCCACCTCACCGCGGCCATTCCGCCGGTGGGGGGGAGACTAACAAACTTCTCCCAGCAATGGGAATTTATTGGCGGGGACAAGTGGGTGTTGGACACAGTCAAACACGGGTACAAAATAGAATTCTCCTCCAGCCCACCTTTCGGGGGCGGAGGAAGGCAGACACTCACACCCACGGACCCCGTCAAACGCTTAGCCCTAGAAGGGGAAATTCTGGCCCTGCTGGCCAAGCAGGCAATTACAAGAGTTCCGGAAGAGACGGGACCACTCTTCCGGTCCTCCTTTTTTCTGACCAAAAAACGGGACGGCACCTGGCGTCCCATTCTAAACCTAAAACCCCTGAACACAAAACACATCAGACCAAAACACTTCCGTATGGAGACCTTAAACTTAATATTACCCCTACTCAGAAAGGGCATGTGGGCGGCGACCGTAGACTTACGGGACGCCTACCTGCACATCTTGATACACAAAGAACACCGACGATTCCTAGCGTTCCGGTACGCAGAACAAGACTACCAGTTCCGGGCGCTCCCATTCGGCCTAGCCACGGCTCCCAGAACCTTCACGAGAGTCGCGGGAGCAGTAGTCGCCTACCTCAGAAAAAGAGGGGTCACCCTCTACGTATATCTAGACGACTGGTTGGTAGTAGGGAACAGTCTATCGGAAGCAACCAACAACGTCCACAAAACGCTCCAGACCCTTCAAGAACTGGGCTGGATCGTGAACCAGAAGAAATCACGGCTATCACCCTCCCAGACGATCCAGTTCCTCGGGGCCATACTGGACTTCACCACCGGGGTAGCCCGACCCTCAGAAGAAAGAGTCGCGGCAGTCAAGGCGACCACACAACAGATCTTGGCACACCGGGGGTCACCAACGGGGACATGGCTCCGGGCCCTGGGACTCATGGCCAGCCTCGTCGATATAGTGAGACTGTGCAGGCTACACATGCGACCTCTGCAACTGCACCTGCTGAGGTCCGCAGACCCTACAGACCCAGACAAAACAACGCTCATCTACAGGTCAGAGGAGGTCACACAACACTTTCGATGGTGGCTCGACCCAAACAACTGGAGTTCAGGGGTACCCTTTGCGATACAGCTACCAATGACATCGATAACGACGGACGCGTCACTGTCCGGATGGGGAGCTCACTGGAGCAATCGCACAGCATGGGGGACGTGGTCCCAAACAGAAACATCTCTCCACATCAACATCCTGGAGATGATGGCGGTCAAAAGAGCCCTGGAAGCTTTCAACGACCACGTACAGGGAACGATAACCACAATCTTCACCGACAACACGACAGTGGTGGCCTACATCAATCGGCAGGGGGGCACCCGCTCAGAGAGACTGTGCCGACTCGCGTGGGAGGTGATAACAGCGGCCGAGGACTCCGGCACGATCCTAAGGGCTTCCCACATCGCAGGCAAGCTCAACGTGATGGCGGACGCCCTATCCAGGGGGCATATAGACCCCAACGAATGGTCCCTGGAACAGGAGACTTGCGACAGAATCTTTTCGATCTTCGGCAGGCCCACGATAGACCTGTTCGCAACACACAAGAACAACAAACTCCAGACCTTCTGTTCCAGACGATTCCACCCCCTGGCCTACCACACGGACGCAATGTCCCTCTCCTGGGACCACATGGATGCGTACATCTTCCCGCCGCTATGTATAATCGGACAAGTCCTCAGGAAAATTCGGAACTCCAAGGGCAGGTTCACACTAATAGCCCCGTTCTGGCCTCGCAGACCCTGGTTCGCCGAGATCCCCCAACTCCTCATGGACGTCCCAGTGAGTCTACCGGACAAGCCCCACCTACTGTCCCAGAGACAGGGAACTCTCTCCCACCCAGACATCAAGGGGTTACAATTAGTTGCCTGGAGGCTGTCCGGTCTTCCCTACGACAGAGAGGCTTTTCAGAAGCAGCTGCCGCGATGGCAGCCGACGCTAGAAGGGGAACGACCGCAGCGACTTACGATTCCCGTCTGCGGAAGTTCGACCAATGGTGCCGACCGAGACAGATACTGCTGCCTGCTGCCTCTGTGACACAGATAGCCGAGTTCCTCCTCTCACTCTTCGGAGAAGGGAAACAAGTCTCCACTATCAGGAATTACAGGTCGGCCATCGCTGCCATCCACCAGGGCTTCCCAGATGGCTCCACACTGAGCAATAACCCGTACATTGCACAACTCATCAAAGGCATGGCGAATCGTCGCCCACAGATCAGACGGCTGGCCCCCTCCTGGGGACTCTCAGCAGTGTTACATGCCCTGGCAGGACCACCATACGAACCAATGGCTAACGCCTCCCTGGCTGCCCTCACAAAAAAGACACTCTTCCTCGTCGCAGTTGCGTCAGCAAGAAGGAGGAGTTGCCTCCACGCCCTATCCACCAAGCAGAACCACATCAGATTTGAGGGCCACGGGGTGAGGATGGTTCCAGACCCGTCATTTATTGCAAAGAACCAGACCTTGACCTTCTTGCCAGGAGACATTTTCATCCCGGAAATTAAGACCATGTCATCAGTAGCCGAGGACAAACGATGGTGTCCAGTCAGGGCACTGAAGTGGTACCTGAACAAGACAGAAGTTAAGACAATCAACTTCTCTCTTCATCATACCACGACCACCCTACGCAGCGGCCTCCAAAGACACTCTATCCAGGTGGCTAGTAGAGATCATACGCCCGTTCACATCGGGGACCTCCCGACCAAGGGCTCACGACGTCAGAGGGGTCGCGGCCTCTACAGCCCTATTCGCCGGCATCCCGGTAGAGGACATACTCAAAGCAGCAGCGTGGAAAACTCCAACTACGTTCGTCGCCTGCTACTTGACCGACACTTTACACGCCGAAGCGGCATTTGGTAGCGCGGTGATGCGAGGTCCGGTGGGTAACAGGTCCCACCCCTCGGGCCTCCCACCATCGGGCAGTGCCACTCGGTGCTAAGGTTGTGAGGAGACAGGTAAGCGAGGAGCGAAGTAAATATTCCAAAACTTACTGGTTTGGATATTTACGAGTGACGAGCTTACCTGTCTCCATTCCCGCCTCCCTCCCCCGAGAGGGTGGTGGGACACAGCCGGACGGAGGAGCGGTCGCTCGACTTGACTCATGACTCCGAGCTTCACACCAGATAGACAGAACCACCATCCACCAGAGAGCCATCGACTATGTCTATCGGTGAGTGTACCTATGTGTTTCCGTATGCGTTTGCGTACATAGTCTTCCACTTACGTTCTCACCTAAGTTGATCTAAGGGTAACAAGTGGCGGACCGTAAAGCTTTAGGCTCCTTGTTAGTGTAAGGGGTAGTTCCGCCTGCAGGGTTCAGGAGAGTGTCCCCCCTTCCCGCTGCGCCGGGGAGGGTTACACTCCCCCCTGCTAAGAAGGCGTCAGTGAATTTTTTGTTAGGGGTTCACTTTGGGAAGTTAACTCGACGGGGGTCGTTGGGGGTGGCCAGACCTTGCCACCCCCACTCCCGTGTCCGTGAGGCCACTCTTTAGGAATGGTCTCATGAGAAAGGAGGAGGGACCGGAAGGGGGGTCCGGTCATAGAGGGCGCACAGTGTTATTTATTTACCAGGACTTTATAGGCACGGTAGAATGAGGTGCTAAGGTTGTGAGGAGACAGGTAAGCTCGTCACTCGTAAATATCCAAACCAGTAAGTTTTGGAATTTGCGTTTGATGAATATTTTCTATAGAACGTCTCTTAAGGATGGAAGTGTAACAATTGAAAATATGCTCATATGTATATGGTGAAAAATCAAGAATGTTTGCCCCAAGTTTAGGCAGTTACAGTATAACTTTGTATAATTAACTCCGTACAAATTTGACCAGAAAGTTAGCTTCCAAATGTACTGCAAGAAGTTGTCTTCAAGTAGCCAAATTATCGAACTTGTTGTAGCTAATTAACCCGTCCGGAAACTTAAAAATGAGATTGTTAATTAATGCTGAATGCTTGTTATATAATGAAACAAAGCTATCACAGGACGTTGTCATTATCAACGCGCATGTAAAGCAGGGATCTGCCGGCTACCCGATCAAAGATCTAAAAGTCTCTTGTTTAACTTTTCCAATTAGGGTCACTTTCTTTTAGTTTTCCTGGATAGAAAAACCTGGGCTCTTTGCTTCCTGTTGGCAACTGAATTGTATACATATATATATCAATTCACGCTACCATTTTCATATAGCAATTAACCAACTTTTCACTGCTTTGTTTCACTTCAATTGTTTATAACTATTGAAAGCGAAAGCAAATTGAGACCACAAGTTTTCACTTCTTTGTTTAAGTTGTGGAGAAGATCAGTGTCATGTGGTTCCTATATTTATAGAACTGACTTTTTTAGAATTTAATTAACACCCTAGCTGGCAGGACGAAAATACCAAAAGACCTGGGAGTTTATTTTTGTCCTTTATTTTCAGTTTTGAGGTTTCAAACACATTGCGATGGCCTAGCAAGCCTGTTGGTTTCATTTCTGGGAGTATTTTTATGCTGAAGGTAAAGGGTCTGAGGTATTTTACTTAGCTCCTCGCTTACCTGTCTCCCCACAACCGTAGCACCCTAGTTCTACCGTGCTTAGAATATCCTGGTATAAACCTGTTTAACACTGTGCGCCCTCTATGACCCGCCCCTCCGGTCAATGCTCTTCCATCTCATTCTACCATCCAAAGTGCCTGGATCACATAATTGTCTAGTGGATTTTTTTCCTTTCGGATTTTGTCCATAACGGTACCACCTACTGGATGTAAAATTTTAATGCTGAAGGTAAGGGTCTGAGGTTTCGAACCTAGCAGGATCTTCAGGGACTTTAGAATGAAAATAAACTTTGAACACATTAAGAGAGACACAGATGGACAGAGAGACATGGATGGACAGACAGTTGAATTGGACAACTGATCAATGAATAGAGCAAAAGAAGACAGGATAAAGGAGATCTTGAGGAAATTTGAAAGGAAAGAGTTATGAGAGGTCATTATGGGAGGTGGAGATAAACTCTGAGGGGTGTAAGAAGGGGATCTAATTGGTAATGGATCAAAACATCAAGTTCTAACTTTTACATATTAGCCTACACAGGTTTTTTGCAGTAGATAAGGAGTTCGCTAATTTTTTTGTCTGTCGCTAAAGGTTTTATGCTGTTTGCTACAAAATCCAGTACCAATGGTATTCGTTAGCTTGACTCATATTTATGTTATACTTTCAAGCAGCATTTAAATAGTCAAAGATGGTCTTGATGCTTGTTCTTTGTTCTTTATGATGAGCCAAAACAGATCAAATCACCTGTATGCAACAATGTAGCAAGCATGCACTGCAGGCAACAACCACGTAGAAGCATACATGCAGTGAGCAATCACCCGTCAGGAAGCACACAACAGTTATGCAACAAGCAAGACACAGAGAGAATGCAGGAAGTATGCAGGAACCATGCAGGAAGGATTTACACAGGAATCACACAACAGTTATGCAACAAGCAAGACACAGAGAATGCAGGAAGTATGCAGGAACCATGCAGGAAGGAATCAGACAGGAAGCACACAACAGTTATGCAACAAGCTAGAAACTACAGAGAGAATGCAGGAAGTATGCAGGAACCATGCAGGAAGGAATCAGACAGGAATCACACAACAGTTTTGCCACAAGATAGAAACTACAGAGAGAATGCAGGCAGTATGCAGGAACCATGCAGGAAGGAATCAGACAGGAAGCACACAACAGTTATGCAACAAGATAGAAACTACAGAGAGAATGCAGGAAGTATGCAGGAACCATGCAGGAAGGAATCAGACAGGAATCACACAACAGTTATGCAACAAGCTAGAAACTACAGAGAGAATGCAGGAAGTATGCAGGAACCATGCAGGAAGGAATCAGACAGGAATCACACAACAGTTATGCAACAAGATAGAAACTACAGAGAGAATGCAGGAAGTATGCAGGAACCATGCAGGAAGGAATCACACAGGAATCACACAACAGTTATGCATCAAGCAAGACACAGAAAGAATGCAGGAAGTATGCAGGAACCATGCATGAACCAATCATGCAGGAAACATGCAGGAATTATGCAACAATGAAACAACAAGCATGTAGCAAGCAAGCAGCAAACATGTAGCAAGCCTAGCTGCATGCAGCACTTGAGCAAGCATGCAGGAAGCACAGAATGCAATTGTGCAACTAGTAAACATGCATGCATGCAGCAAAACTAAAACTAGCATGCAGCCGGCATGAAGCAGACATGCATGCAAAAGCAAGCACACATGCATGCAAAAGCAAGCACACATGCAGCATGCAATTATGTAACAAGCAGCAAGCATATAGAACAAACATGCAACAATCATGTAGCAATCATGCAGCAACCATGCATTAAGCATGCAGCAAGCAAGCAGTATTGCATACAGCAACCATGCAACAAGCATGCAGGAAGTATGTAGGAAGCATCATATCAATTCCTTTCCCAAAAAAATTTACACTAAAAAGCCTTGAGACATGCGATACCTGAACTTGCTTTGTGTTTAATTGCAATCCGGTTGTGATCATTAACAAATTGACTTTTAGTTTATGATGCAGGTAGTAAATTGCTGTAGTTTAATACCGAATTAAAGTCATGTAATACTAAATTAAAGCACTCTGCAGTAGGGAGAGGCAATACATGAACATTCAGTAAACAAAACCTTGTTTATGAGTACAGAGGGTGGCTGTATGTACCTCCATCTGCAGTCTCATCGTGATGGGAGTTACATGTCTATCAGTGCAGTCTAGCAATGTAGAAATAATGTCCATCACTGTAATGGTTGAATCAGTAAACATCGCTGTTTGAGCCAGATTCGTAATGCATGCATCCAGAGTAAAGAAGCCATCATTGGCTTATCAAAGTCGCCAGCTGACCGGAGTCAGTCTCTTAGATTCATTGTTAACGTCCTGATTATGAATTGTCAATTGTCAACAAATCTGTAACTGGACGACATACATTAATCTTGGAGTAACTCGGGACCTTATGATTGTAAGCCATGCCAAGAATTCCAACAAAAGTATGAAGAATGGATAGCCCTGTTGTCAGCAATATAATGCCATTTATGGTGGCTTGATCCACTGACCAGAGATAAATGATATTTGAAAAGTGAAGACATGGTTTTGTTACACATGTATTTTTATTGTTGAATGTTTTGTGTTTTTGTTGTTTTCTGGGATTGAAATGAAACATAAAATTAGAAGTTATTGTGCATTATTTTCTTATTAAGTATCTGGTGATAGGAATTCACCGTTTTTTTCTGATGTTGAAAATCAAATGGTTTAAACTCTTGCTGTAATTTTTTTTCCTTTCATCGATTTTCATGGGAACAAGTCCTAGCATGTTTTACAAGCCTGAAGATATCATCATAGTTTAGATCAACCTGTTTTCTGTCTCCTGGCTCAACCAAGATTTGCACTGCTTTAACTAATGCATATCTGACATAACAATTCTAGTGTTGGAAAGAGGCATTGCATACACTTGTAGGAGTTACATAAGTATAATGAAAGAAGTGGACATTGTTAAGTAAGATATTCTGATGGAATAGTTGTTACCCTGGCCTGTATAAAACTAAAGAAACAAAGAAATGAAAGAAAGAACACCAGGTAATTCAGCCTTCACATTCACTTATCTCACTAGTCTCACACACTTCCTGTAGTCATTTTGGCAAACAGTCAGTGTATGCTTTCATGGCAACAAGGATACTAATTTAAATTTTAACATTTGAATTTGAATTATGTACATAGAACTATATGGAATGCTATGGTTGATTTGCCCACAGCTGGTAATAGTTCAGTTAATCCTTATATTCGCCTCTTCACCCAGGCACATCCTTTGATGGGGTTTTTATATGATAAGAGTGTACCCTGCTATGTTGGTTCACTTGCATTACAATGTTCAGTGACACTTGTCAAGTCTGATAATGTGATACATATATATGTGTTAGGTTAAAACAGCATTAAGTTAAGTAATGACAAAACAGGTCGGTGTAATTTTATCAATTTTTATCTGCATGGGTGCAATAAACATGAGCAGGATAAAGTACTTTGCCATTGATTAAATGAACTATTTCAACAAGTTTTTTTTTTATTGTGTCTTGTCTTGTCAAAATTATCTCTTGTTTGGGAGTTCAGATCGGATTCATCATCTCTTGTAATCTGAATTTCTTTAATACTACAACATTCCAACTTTGTATCAAGTTTCAAACAAAATAATTAAAGAGAAAAACAAGGAAAAATGGGATTAATTTTAGGGGAAAACATCTGCCAGGAATACATCAGGAATGTGCTTGATCAGTATTTTCAAGTACATTCGGCACCTTGGTGCACTGGAAAGAGATTGTTAATTGCACAAGAAAATTTGGTGTGACCTTTCAAAATGTCATACGTCATGAGTATATATCCATCCATGCAAGTTATAAACGAAAAATTTATATATGAAGAAAAAAGAAGGAATATAAAAGAAGAAAGAAAGGCACTAATTAGGGTTTAATTAAGCCACTGTAAAATATAGATTTCCCACTGCTATATGCATCATCTCTTTGGGTAAAACAAAGTCTGTTTACCAAATTCTGCTTCTATATTGTAGAAGTTTTGTCTTTTGCATAGTCGCTTTTACTGTTACTGTGTATAGCAGCACTTGGCTTTTTGTACTACATCTATATATGCCATAGACAGTCTTTATGATATGTTTCCACCTTCATGTAACCAGATTTTAATCCTAGCTTTATGATAGTGATCTTAAATTAAGATATCTGTCTGTACATATAGCAGTGCTTGTAAACTGGTCAACCAGATTTGAATCCTGGCTGTCTGCTAGTGATCTTCACCTAGCAGATCCGTCTCGTTCTTAATTCATTGATGATTTATTGTACATGTTTATGGATAGTTGAAAGGTATATTAGTTGTGACTATTTAATGGTGTCCTCTACCAGTATCATCATGACAGCTGGATAGTGCATCAGATATAAATCAAGTGGTATTAAAATACAATATCATAGGTATTTATACAATAGCATAGGTACTAATACAATACCATAGGTATTAATAGAGTTCACTCTTGGCAAGGTAGAGTGGGATTGCTGAGGTTGTGAGGAGACAGGTAAGCTCACTTTGTAAATATCCAAAACCAGTTTAGCTTTGAGATTTGTAAAAAGTTCACTTATTGAAGCAAAGAGGAAATGAAACAGATTTTATCAGTTGGTTCAGGCTTGTTGTAGTTACAATCTCCATAAATACAGCACACAGCAATTAGTTTCAGTTTTTATATGCCATCATCCACTGCAATATTTTCAGCGATATAACGATAGTTTCATATTCCATCAGCCACTGCAATATTTTTACATTCAGTGGGAGTGCAGTTATTGTTATTCTCTAATTTGCAGTTAATGTAGCCCAGTCTCTCAGAGATTATCATTTTTTTGGTACTTTTCGAGTTCATCAATGGATGCAGTTTTGCCCTTATTGTTGTAGCAAAATCGATGTAATTATTGTTTAAGACCTCAAAAATTTGTGCAGCTGCTTTCCAGTGGACTGACCCTTGTACATCACTTATAATTAACCAATCACAACCTCACTTTAACAAAAGTATTTATCATTGCATATGGTTCTACAACAGCTGGATGTATCTGGCCCAAAAATAATTAATAAATAAATGATAAAAAAACCTATTGGTGTTACTCAGCTTGGTATGTGTACCAAGTTTTCCATGAAGGATCTTCAAAGATTTGCAAGTGCCATGAGAGTTCCACTCTCGGTCACAAGTTACATTTACTGAACATTACAATAACTGTTTAAGAGGAAGAAAGTTAAGAAGGAACAATATTTGTGATAATGATAAAAAGAGGAATATACTGTGGACGCTAATATCATGGTGAAATTAATTCATTCACCCCATCCCAGAAAAGTTTTCAAGCATTTGTGTTGCAACTGTGGAAAAGAGCGTACTGCAAAACGGTATTCTTGATCAGAAAATTCTCGGGTATTTTTCTCCTTTAAAGGAGAATTAATAAAACCAGGCAAAATATACCGGGAAAAAAAAACTTTGGGCTCATTGCTCTCTTTGTTTTATTAAAGTCAAAGTAAAATGTCATTTGATATACTGCATGGTTTATAACCTTTTTATAATGTAGCAATAAAATGTTATTGATATGTTGTAATTTCATTTTATAAGTGCTATGTATATTTTATATATATATATATATATATATATATATATATATATATATATATATATATATATATATATATATATATATAAATATATATAAATATATATGTATTTATATATATATTAATATATATTAATATTAGAGAAAACCAGAGAATAAGATATGACTCATAATTGACAAATAAGGAGTAAAATTTTAGAAAATATATTGGAATTTTCGGTCCCCCTAGGACCTACTTCAGCAATACTTGGCAGTCAAATGAAAAGTGAAAATATGTAAATATATAATGTATACATATATGTATGAAAGTACATTGATATTTGATGAGGCTGATAGTGTGTTTTGACAAGGAACTGCAGGCATACATATATAGTTTAAACATTGTCCAATTAGAATGAGACATATGTCTATACTTGAAGCAGCTAGCTGTAATGTACTTGAACCATTATAGCTACGTCCTACATTGTCTTCTCTGCTTGTACACTCTCACGTATGAACTCAATGAAATTCTCATATATTAGCTGTTCTCTTGTATTCAAACGACAGTTCTTTTCAAGATAATTCAAATCTTGAAGGAGACATACATATGTATATTTAAATGTATAATCAATTTTTTTTCATTCTCTATACTTATCGGGGGTGGGTCGACCCGAAAGCATGAATTGCAGAATTCTTAGGGATTGATGTATTCACATTTGCATATATTTTGTATTCATGATGGTCTGATTTATTTCTTGTGAATAATTTATGAGAAAGCGCAGAAACAACGAACATGCATGCACAGTTGACTCAGATTCGACTGCATAATACATTTCATATGTAACGTCCTGTCGAACTTAATATACCTTTTACTATATGATGATGTGTAGACCAGCAATAATATTACCCACATAAATATAACATGACTATTATTCAATACATCAATGACCCAAAAAGGTTGTATGGAAATATGCCTTTTGTCCTTGCCATTATGCTTAAATGCATACTACCTGTAGGGAATTATATGTGACATGTAATACATACAGTAGCAGGCTGCCATGCAAAAATTAACACACTAGATACACATATGCACATGTTCAGTTTTGTTCCAGACAGAATTATCCTCAGTTCTGTAGGATATCTGCAAACTTCAAAAACATGCTTAATGTTTCTCAAAGTGTCTTCAATATCAATATATCTATATGATATATTTGGTAAGGTAGCGACAAATTTTCAGGGTATTTCAGTTATCTGATGATGACAATCATGGCAGAAGTAATGAATCAGGTTTCCAGTCTGTGACACTGTCATTGTCCAGCAATAATGTTTAATTAAGAGCAATCATTAACAATTTTAAGATTGCTTCATTAAGGATATCAAAATATTGGTTACCTAATACATGAGATGACTTTAAAATTTACTACTTCACTTCTCTCTTCACATACCACCAGAGTCATAATCAACTAGATAATTGCAGATGCAATTTCGAAGCAAGCAAGTATGGGCTGTGACCCAGTAGTGGGTTATAGACGGCGCAGTTCTAAAACGTTGCCAATTTTTGTCGGTCAGATTAGAGTTTTAAGTGATCGAACAGCACAAGCAGCACTGGAGGCACATAAGAATCGTAAATTAGCACCTGAAACCAGGAAGTTTTGGAAAATTATATTGATAATTAACAGATAAGTACTACATATACTCACTCAAGTGACTTCAGTCAACATTTATTTGCACTTTCCCTGGTAACAATTGTCCTTTCCCTGGTAACATTGTCCCTTTCTTGGTAACATTTTAGCACCATTCTCCCCCTCTCCCTCCACTTCCCTCCCCTCTCCCCTCCTCTCCCCCTGCCCCTCCCCAACCGAGATAACACACTGGCAGGTAATTGTATTTCTCTGAATCAAACTTGGTAGAGCTTCCTTGGCTGTAGATCAATGGTTGAATTTTAATAATAAATTAATAAACACTTGTGGCTCTCTTCTGCAGACCAAAACTGAGGCAGAAGAATCTTTCCAGTGTAGTATAACAAGAAGCACAACCTCTTGTGAGTATATTTCTTTGTTTCTCAAACGGGCTTAAAGGGATGTACAATTATGTTTTCTATAAAATTTGCCTCTAATCTAGGCTCGGACCTTGCAGCTTGTAATGTACTCATTCACCTCTCAAAGCAGATCATGATGAATCATTCTAAGAATGCAACCTTCATCGACCCACGCTAATAGACCTCGATCGTCAGTGGCGGAGCTAGGGGATTGGTCAGGGGGGGTGAGATTGGTCAGTAGGGGCACTTTCGACACTATCAAAGTGGAGCGCCACCACAGGTTGGCGCGGAGCGTACGGAAAAATTTTGAGTAAAGAAACTCCCTAGATCGCCGGAAATGACCCTTTCTGGGCCTTGCTAATTTGCAGATAAACGAAAAATAAATAGCTGTTCTAGAGCATTTTGTCAGAAAATTACACCAACAAAATGTGACAAATGTCAATAGGTAGATGAGAGCTCAATAAAAAATCAATAATCGCGAATAAGTAAAAAGAGATAAAAAGCTGAGTCCGTCAGGGGGGGCATCCGCCCCCCCCTGACTGTATGGACGCTCTGCCACTGTCAACCGTCATGATTACACAGTCACAGTCTAGATGCAAGGGTGCCCCAAAGTGCCATTGTTGATCCACTTTGTAGCATCTAATTTGTCCAATCATCCTATGTCTGCTTGAAGACAAACACGGATAGGGTCTCGAATAAGCAACTCTAAGGCTTCCTGATCCTTGGGTCACTAAACTTAACTACTGTCAGATATCTGGCAGGATCAAATTCACAATTATTTACCTATTCATCGGGGAGAAACATTGGTCAGTGCATTAAGGGCCCGAGAGAAACCATAATTTTACTAAATCAGATTGAGAGATGTGCTGGTTAGGCCGGTAGGGGGGAGTTCATGCCTATTAACCGGCCTGCACAGCAGATTTAACTTTACAAATCTATGAACTCCACCTAGTTTACAAAATCGGTGAAAATTTTTTGACCTGTGCCCTCTCTTGTGGGTTCACCACCCTCTGGCTCTATCTAATTCTGAATTTAAAGTCACTACTCTCGTAATCCCACTTGGGAAATTGTTCATAAATTTTTTCTAAGTCTTTTAAGGTTTTTTTCAAATCCTGCCATACGGAAACTTAACTTATTAATACTACTGTAGCATGCGTTTGATAGCAATGGCAAGTACAACATTTGAAAATCCGCCCTTTAGTAAGACTGCCGTTCATTTTTCCCCACTGCCCACTTCTTCACCTTTCAAGGTTATTAGTCTGGAAAGTTAGCCTGTGTGTTATGTAATCAATTCGCCAAGCCTAGCAGAGGAAATGAACGTGGAAAAGTCACTTGCACAGCTCAAATTTTCTGCGATTTATCTTGTGAGCCTATTAAAATGCCCCGAGGCAGGTAGGCTGTTATGATTTTTTAAAGGGCGCATTTTCAACTGAGTATTTGTAGTGCGGATATGATACATGATCATGTGAGGACTTTTAGTTCCAGAGCTATCCAACACAAGAGTAAACATATACTTTGTACATTGTTCATGATACAGACATTGTCACACAGGGAAACCTGTGCTTTTGACAAATGATTCTGTTTTTGGTGCATCAAGGCTTCAGATGACCATCAACCAATAACGATCACCAAAATGTTAGATAGCGACTGAAAACGACGGATGCAATTGCAAAGAAAATTTGTGAAGTTTTTACATTCGGAATGGTAGATTCCAAAGGAAGAAGAGGTGGGGGTTGCCCATAAAGTGAGGGCGCAGTGCTAAAATGTTCCAGTAGTGTGGTACAGGTAGAGATAGGAAAGTGCATAATCGTTAACTGGGGGACAGGTAAGTATTGTCACTCGCAAATCCTGTAAATAGAGTTTCTCTATTATGTATCATTATAGTTTAACAAATGATATAATATCCTCATGATTTGGGAATCCCTGGTCCATATCAAGCTCTGCTCTCAGGGAATTATGACAAATTTTCTTCTGTTGCTTTTGAACCGTCTTGATAGCATAACTTTTCTCGTGTGGCCGGTATTTGTCCTCCATGCCATCTGTGAGCTTTCATTTAGCACTGCCCTTTAGCTATATTAAACCGTGGACAGATGATCCATCAAAAATGAGAAGC
The DNA here is from genome assembly GCF_037975245.1 of Apostichopus japonicus. Classification (NCBI taxonomy): domain Eukaryota; kingdom Metazoa; phylum Echinodermata; class Holothuroidea; order Aspidochirotida; family Stichopodidae; genus Apostichopus; species Apostichopus japonicus. The sequence goes on from NC_092580.1 coordinate 32,099,300, forward strand.
CTCTTCTTGACCTTGGGCCTTTGAGGGCTGTATCCCCTCAACCCTTTCCTTGACTAGCAAGGTGAAAATACATGCACATGCCACATAAATAGTTGCACTGAGGCAATATCAAAGTTGTATCAACTTGTTCCTTTTTGTTTTCAGTTTTCTTAATTGAATTAAGGTTAAGCCCTATTTCTTGCCTTTATACTTCTGAGCCTTCTCCTGCTGAAGTGTGAAAACAAAATGTATTATCAACATAAAGTAAAGAGTTTCCTAAGCCAGTCATTTAATCATTGAACTGGTCTTTACACCATTAATCATGTTTGCCCTACACAATGTTCTCATGTCAAAGTAGCTTCTCTTCCACGATAGTCTATGGCCATTGAACTGAAGAGAATTAAGAAACAGAGGCTAAAGTTTTTTTTTTTTTTTTTTTCTCATTTCCTAAAATCTTTCTGCTGAGCTTATCCTTTCCGTATTTGAACCGTCTTGATAGCGTTTAACTTTTCTTGTGTGTCCGATATATTTGTCCTCCGTGCCATCGGTGAGCTTTCATTTAACACTGCCCTTTAGCTATATTAAACCGTGGACAGATGATCCATCTTGCGTCTTGGCTTGTTTCTGACGACTTTTCGTTCTCTTCCTCGTCTTTCAGTATGTGTGGGGGTTTAATGGATGCACACATCATTAATTAAACACAAGGCTGTATGTGATTGCTAAGCAACAGTCGACCCTATTTCTCTTCTGTCAAAAGAGTTGAAAAGGAAGAGACAAGAAAGAGACGTTTGAAAGAATTAGAAACATTGTAGAGTAAAAATAGTGTCAAAAACAAAAACCCATTTAATACACGAAACATGCCGCAGCACGCAATATGAATACTCGATATAACCAGCATATTAAATCTTATTGGCTTTTGATGAGTTTCTATGTATCCATATACAGTATTATGTTTGCAAACTGTTCTGCTGCCGGGAGGATCCTTTTATTTGAGAGATTGTATTGTTAAAGGAATAGAACTATTTTACAGCATCGAGTAGATAGAAATTACAATCATAATGAAGAAAATAAATGTAGGCACAAATTTTTGGAATGGTAGCAGAAAAGACTGAACGTTTACTGAAATGGAAATGCAGGTGGATAGGTGCAATTTCTCATCACAACGAGGTAACAATCTCCCCATATACAGTATGTGTATGAGAAGCTTTCATGAGAACACAGTAGTTGAGAGAAATAATTTATAAAAATATCAAGTGACATTTGAAACAAAGTGGTCGCAAACATTTTTAAACGGACATCGCACACAGTAGTAAAGCCTTTACATTGTCATCTAACATTGGTTCAAATTCCAATATATATTATTTTGTTTCAGTGACCATAAATCTGTAGATGTGTTAAGAATTATGCGTGCCAAGTAGCAGGGCAATTTGATGCAAAACCTAAGTAAAATTTCAGATCAATGCAATTGCAACTCCAATAATGCATGTATGTATTTACTTTAGATCCTCCTGCAAGCAGGAACTCGTGAAGAAGCCATCATTTGCTTATCAAAGCCGCATGGTGACAGAAGTCAGTCTCTTAGATTCATATTTAACGTCCATGATTATGAATTGTCAATTGTCAACAACTCTGTAACTGGACGACATACATTAATCTTGGAGTGACTCAAACTCGGGACCTTATGATTGAAAGGCACAGGCGTTAACCACTGAGCTAACACTCCTCTCCACTCCACCACCATCTAACACTCCACTCCTTATAATGAAGGTATACATGAAGGTTAGGGAAATAATTAAGATTCAATGATTTGTTGCCATTGTTCTCCTAAGAGCTTATAGTTTATCACATGAATTTTTAATCATGTAAATAAATTATCAAGTGTTCTTGTATTTAGCACTATAATGTTCGCATGTCTTTGAGGCAATGGTGTTACTCTAAAGTCAGAGATCTACAGCAAAGTTTTGTACTGGTTAGGACTCATATCGGACTGATATGACACAGCGCCCTCTGTTGAATTGCTGGAGAGCTTCATCGTTCAGTCAAGTATGCGTGTAGCTCCTTGGTCAGTGCTGACCTTAGTAACAGATATTTAGCTTCCTTTTATTGTCTTCCATCAAAACTTTGCTTGAGGTCGTCTCAGAAGATCAGTATCCATGTAATGGGTATGATTCAGATTTAGATATTTAAGTTTTAGGTATGCTTCAGAGATGTTTGCCTCATGTCTGACTCTAGACTGACTCTAGACTGACTCTATACTGACTCTATACTGACTCCTAACTATGTCTGGTTATTACTGACAATCTGGTTATTACTGATCAGTATCCATGATTGACATTTAGATGTTTAAGTTTTAGGTGCGCTACAGAGATGTTTGCCTCATGTCTGCCTCTAGACTGACTCTAGACAGACCCTAGACTGACTCCTAACTATGTCTGGTTATTACTGACAGTCTGGTTATTACTGATCAGTATCCATGATTGACATTTAGATGTTTAAGTTTTAGGTGCGCTACAGAGATGTTTGCCTCATGTCTGCCTCTAGACTGACTCTAGACAGACCCTAGACTGACTCCTAACTATGTCTGGTTATTACTGACAGTCTGGTTATTACTGATCAGTATCCATGATTGACATTTAGATGTTTAAGTTTTAGGTGCGCTACAGAGATGTTTGCCTCATGTCTGACTCTAGACTGACTCTAGACAGACCCTAGACTGACTCTAGACTGACTCCTAACTATGTCTGGTTATTACTGACAGTCTGGTTATTACTGATCAGTATCCATGATTGACATTTAGATAATTAAGTTGGGTGCGCTACAGAGATGTTTGCCTCATATCTGACTCTAGACTGACTCTAGAGTGACTCGAGACAGACGTAAGACTGACTCTATACTGACTCTAGACTGACTCCTAACTATGTCTGGTTATTACTGACAGTACTGACAGTCTGGTTATTACTGATCAGTATCCATGATTGACATTTAGATTTAATTAAGTTTTAGGTGCGCTACAGAGATGTTTGCCTCATGTCTGCCTCTAGACTGACTCTAGACTGACTCTAGACAGACGTTAGACTGACTCTAGACTGACTCCTAACTATGTCTGGTTATTACTGACAGCACTGACAGTCTGGTTATTACTGATCAGTATCCATGATTGACATTTAGATTTAAATAAGTTTTAGGTGTGCTACAGAGATGTTTGCCTCATGTCTGCCTCTAGACTGACTCTAGACAGACGTTAGACTGACTCTAGACTGACTCCTAACTATGTCTGGTTATTACTGACAGCACTGACAGTCTGGTTATTACTGATCAGTATCCATGATTGACATTTAGATTTAAATAAGGTTTAGGTGTGCTACAGAGATGTTTGCCTCATGTCTGACTCTAGACTGACTCTAGACAGACGTTAGACTGACTCTAGACTGACTCCTAACTATGTCTGGTTATTACTGACAGCACTGACAGTCTTGTTATTACTGATCAGTATCCATGATTGACATTTAGATAATTAAGTTTTAGGTATGCTACAGAGATGTTGCCTCATGTCTGACTCTAGACTGACTCTAGACAGACGTTAGACTGACTCTAGACTGACTCCTAACTATGTCTGGTTATTACTGACAGAAAAACTCTTCTCAGAACAATATCAAGGTTGCATGAATTTCTTCAGGTATGAATGTGACTAGACTAATCAATTCTCCAGATGTTAAAGGTAATTGTAAATGTAATTGTAGGATGTATGTATGTTAAACTGCCAGTTATAAACCATTTAAAACCTGGAGTTGCTGCATTGCATATCAGACTCAATCACATGGAAACGATTGGGAGTGTATGTAAAGTGAGTGGGATAATTCTCAGTCAATCAGCTGTGATGAAGATTGATCAAATAGGTATGGAGTTACTATAACCACTGCCTCTTCAAAGTAATGGTCTGAGTAAGTAGGTCTGAGTAAGTAGGTCGGTTTCATTCGCCATGTCTTTGTGCATAATTGTCCGATTTATCTTAGATTTGCTTATCTAAGAATGTTTGAGATATTCCTGTCATATGTAACAGACAACTCACCTGTTTCTACTCTCAATTTAAATTCTTATCAATTCAGTGTGTCTTTGTGGGTTTTTTTTTTTTGATCTTGCGAGTACATGATGACTTTGACAGATGACTTTATAATGATGCTTATAGACCTCTGAGAGTATCATATATAACCGGCGCTTTACCAACCTGCACAATGCACACAAGAGTATTTGTTTTAGCATTGTACACCCTTCAGTCTGTAGACAGCATGGTCATATTCATACGAATACACTTTTCCTATTATAAGCCCTCATCTAGCGACTCTGTTACAATTAATCTAAACAGCAATTATGTTGTCAACTTTATTTTTCATTTGCTGTTTATTTGCAAGTCTGAAGCTTCTAAAGATCATCATCATATCTAAAGTTTCTCATGGGAAATGATGAAAAAAATATTGTAAAAGTTCCAAATTTTGTCAACTCCAGCTGAGAGGAATTAGTCATTCCTGAGAACACTGAAATGACTTAGCTTTCATGTCAGGGTGTGGCACCACAGGGATTGGCCCTGCTGTTTAGAAGATATGTAAAGCATTGTCTACAAATATAGGAAACAAAAACATGAAATATATACATAGTCTTTTGTTTAATGAAATTAAGGCTTAAAAAAATCTAGGCCTTGCCATTAAAAGAGCGGAGAAAAGGATAAAGATTTTCATCTACGAGTTAAACAAATCTTAGTTTGTGAATTTTACAATTTTCCAGCTATGCAAAATCTTTGCAGATCGTACAGTTTCAAAGCCCTGCATGGTCATGAAATCGCAATGGTTGGCATTTCACAAAGAATTCAAATCAGTTATTGCTAATTGCCTAATAAAGTACTGTTATGAAATAGTGATACCATCTCTTTGATGTTCCCGAAACACTCCATCGAGACACCTTACAGGCCCCTTATATATTTATCTAGGTCATGGATTCAGTTTTCCCACGAGAAGTTTTAACTATCTTATTGAATCTTGTTACAGGGCCTTTTCCCAAAATAGATTCCATTGTGTCTGTAGAACATTCGAGAAAGTTCTTCTCACGTGGTATGGAAGTTTCCATAAGAAAGGGGTGGACTTCCAAACTCCCAACCAATCAGGGCAGATCAGTGCTTTCTCGACTAATTTTTATATCGTTAGTTAATACAGGATGGTCAGGTTATTGGCTGCCTTCTGATTGTGCGCAGTGGGATTTTCGTTGGAGTAAGGTATAAAAGGTGGCATGGTCCCGCAAGTTTATCACTCCGTCATCAGTTCGTCGCTTCGTCTTCATTTCATCACTCTTTCTAATTGCGTAATTGACGGAGTCAAATCATTGTAATTTTGTTTGTAAGAGATTCGACAGAGAAGAAATTATACTGAATCACTAATCAAATCCGATCTTGTCAACTTGTTTTTCTGAGAACTCATTGTTTTCATCTATCTTCCGTTCGAGACGTCTCCTGAAGAAGCATAAATACGGCATCAAGATAACCCCAGTACCTTTCTATCGCGAGCCCCGATATAGTATTACTATCGGAGGAGCCGGGCTCGTCACAATATTACAGTACCTTTCCGGAACTTTTGGAGTATTAAAATGACTAATTGTGTGTCTGAGGGAGGAAACTGCTTTATTTAATGGTGGCAGCAAAATACCTTTTGAAGTTTGAGTAGGAGTGACCAATTTATTCAATTGTGTTGCATATTTGGATGCAATACTGATGACCTTTGACACGTTGATTCAAGTAAGGTTAAATCAAGGGTTGGTGGATGGTCGCAAGCATTAAAAGCCAAACTAGCGTGGAACAACAACAACAACAACAAAAAAACAATAGATGCCCAACTGTAACTATAATGCAAACAATATCAATTTTGAAAGAATTCTGCGACAGGCATATCTAGATGCTTTTTCGACGAGAGGTCAAATGTATACTTAACCACCCAAAAAAATGTATGCTGTTTTATGATTTCACAAGAGAAATTATAAAAATGGAATGAAGATTTAAGATATTGTTTAGCTTTTTAATTTGCTATCATTGATTTTCAAATTTGTTGGACATTTGGCAAAATCAGGCAGAAAAGTGCATTTTCAGTCGGAAAACTTTTGCTAGTTAGACAAGTAAGAATTTTTTTTTTTTAATGCCAAAGAAGTCTCAATAAAGTCAAATTTTTAGAATTAGGCCTTCAATAGCCAATGGATAAACCCTGTTATAAACTATTTAAATAATAAAATGACAACATATTATCTGTGACATATTTTTTGCCCTTCAGTTTGCTGAATGTCATTACCAATGACATTCAAATACAGCATTAGCCATAAAATAAATTGCAAGCAGACATTTGGAAATACTCAAAACATTTGGGAGTTTATTCTTTATTATTTGTGTTTTGCAAACTTTAGTAGTGGTTAAGGGATTAAGTCATGAGTGGGTGAACAGTTTCAGATACTTTGGGATTTCAAAAATGATTATTCAGATAACATTTTGTAGCTCTGCTGGGTATTAAAAGTCAAACCATGGAACCTGGGTGGTAAATTATCATTTTGCAACTAAATTTTCATGTGGATGTTAAACCTCTGGATGAGTCAGTAGGTTTGAAAGAAGGTACACACAAAAACGGATTAATGTCTTTTTAGGTCAAATTAGAAAGCTATGACAGTATAAACAACTGATTAATGTTCTTTAAGGTCAATTAAATAGGTAGTTACACATTTTAAAAAGGTGATTAATTTCTCTTCAGGTCAATGAATTTGTATCTCAGTATAAAGACTAATGTCTTTTTAGGGGGGGGGGGGGAATGTAGGGCAGTACAAATAACTGATTTAAATTTCATCTTTCAAAGAAAATAGGTATGGCAGTATAAATAAGTGATTGATGCCCTTTTAGGTCAGTGAATTAGGTAAGGCTGTATAAATAACTGATTTTAATTTCCTCTTTGGTCAAGTAAATAGGTATGGCAGTATGAATAACTGAGCAAAATTTCCTCTTCGGTCAAGAAAATAGGTATGGCAGTATATATAACTGATTGATGTCCTTTTAGGTCAATGAATTAGGTATGGCAGCATAAACAACTGATTTAGATTTCCTCTTCGGTCAAGAAATAGGTATGGCAGTATAAATCAGTGATTGATGTCCTTTTATAGGTCAATGAATCAGGTATGGCAGTATAAAAAGTTCATTTTAATTTCCTCTTCAGTCAAGAAAATTGGTATGACAGTATGAATAACTGAGCAAAATTTCCTCTTCGGTCAAGAAAATAGGTATGGCAGTATATATAACTGATTGATGTCCTTTTAGGTCAATGAATTAGGCATGGCAGCATAAACAACTGATTTAGATTTCCTCTTCGGTCAAGAAAATAGGTATGGCAGTATAAATCAGTGATTGATGTCGTTTTATAGGTCAATGAATCAGGTATGGCAGTATAAAGAACTGACTTAAATTTCCTCTTTGGTCAAGAAAATAGGTAAGGCAGTATAAATAAGTGATTAGTATACTTTTCGGTCAATAAATTAGGTAAGGCAGTATAAATTACTGATTTAAATTTCCTCTTAGGTCAAGAAAATAGTTATCTCAGTATAATTAAGTGATTGATGTCCTTTTAGGTCAAGAAATTAGGCATGGCAGTATAAATAGTTGATTTAAATTTACTCTTAGGTCAAGAAAATAGGTATGGCAGTATAAATATCTGATTGATGTCCTGTTAGGTCAAGGAAAATGTTTTTTATTATGATTGCCAAACTGATGATGATGCTAAGTATTAAAATTGTCCATTGTTTTAATTCTCTCAAATTATTTCATGCAAACAGATAAATTAAGGCTACCTAATGGTGATAGCCAACAATATTTATCCTTTGACGAAGTTTGCAATGCATTCGTAAAAATGATATTTCATGCCATAAAATGTCAAGTCTTCTCCATTGACTTTTTCTGTGTTACTTCTGAGGGATTTCACTTTAGTACTAGACTAAGTAGTCCAGTCAATTTAATTGATGAGCCAGTGATGTAGAACCTGGACAGCCTGGTAGCAGCACTTGTTACCAGTCTTCAATGATCATTCAAACCTTAAAGGCATTGAAGACTCGCCCCAAACAGAGGCTGCCATCTTTAAAAAGTTAACTTTCCGTTGCTTGCAAGTGAAGTTTTTCTCTTGTCGCTACAAAATGCAGACAGTAATGAAACGTGATACCTGAGTTGTCCATCTAGCTGTATCGTTTATACACTGTGCTGTGGGTATTGACCGCAGCTGTATGTACTGACTGTACACTAGCTTCTAATTACCGACGGCAGCAAGCTGTGTGTGTATTTTCTGGGATCAATGGTGGTGTCTAACACTTTTGTTACACCTCATTCGAAACTAGGTCAGATTACCGGCATCAGACGTTTCTTTTTGCGCGAGTCTTCACACCCTTTAATAATTCCATATTGTGTCTTCATTCATCCTTTGAGGGATTTCTTAAAATGAAAAGTAGGTCTTGTTTTCAATATAGTTATTTGATAACTCTTGTTGTTTCCTCATGCAATACTAAACAGACCTCTTGTTGACCACCTACAATATCTTATTACAATAGTTTATTATTCTACTGACATTTATAACGAAAAAATTCTTTGACTCGACAAACAACGCAGTGACGTTTTAAAGCAGGGCAACTCGAAACCAAAGTGCAGCTATTATTTAATGGGGTATCATACCTCCTCATAAAGTCATTATGTTATAAACATATTTTTGGTTTTGATAATGAGCAATAATGGTAGACATCATTGGAGGTTACATAATATTGTCCTAAACTGAGTACCAATTGAATAGGCCAACATTTCACCACATCATGCATTGCAGTTTTTACATGTGTCTTGATTTGCCAGGCTGGTCAGCTGAGGAATTCAAAAGCTTAGCTTTATTAGCACAGTGTGCTGCTTTAAAAATCTAATTTCATTAGTCAATAGAACTTCGACTGTTTTCATCTGAGCAGTGTAAATATCAATCTTTCCCAGGTAAACAAGCTCAACTGTAGATTTACCTTCCCATATGATATTGCATTTTTGAAGTTTCCTACCGGTGAACACAGCACTGTACAAGGGGGAGGGAGGGGCGGGGGGGGGGGACAAATATAAATATACAATACAAAAACAAGAACACAAAGCAACTACAACATGGAGGAAAAATACACACCTAATATGAACAAAAATACATATGATTGACCAAAAGATGAGTTTTAAGACTTGAAGATTTGAAAGGATTTGGCATCACTGACCTGATGTTTCGTGGGAGATCATTCCATTAAGTATGGTGCAGCTATCTGGAACGCCCCCTTGTCCTGAATGTCCCACCCCTCCCCCATCAGGTGTATCTCTAATAATTCAACAGTACTTGAAAAGTATTCAAATGAAAAAGTACTTCTACTGTGTAGTGGGATTCTAAAATGCTGTACTCAGACACTGGTACTTATAGTTCTTAGGACCTCAAGTACTCAGAAGTACTCGGATTAAAGTACTTCTACTGTGTAGTGGGATTCTAAAATGCTGTACTCAGACACTGGTACTTATAGTTCTCAGGACCTTAAGTACTCAGAAGTACTCGGATAAAAGTACTTGACTACAATGGTACTACTGTGGGGCCAATTGAATTACACACATCATGTACACTACCTTGTTATATGTCATGTGCATTGGGATGAGTACTACCACAGTTTATTGCATTGGCCTGTGTGACAAGTATCTCTGATTATCAATTTCACAACAGATATAGGGCAACACATGAACTGGCCTTTACTGTGATCAAGTGCAATCTACTTTTCAGTAATACTAACAAAAATTGGAAATATTGGGACCAAAATTAAAATACTGCTTAATATTAGGCAAAAAACATTCAAATCCACATCCAAGGAGCGATGAAATAAACATCAAGCAAGCCGGTGAAGGTTATGTAAAATTTTAATATCTTCAATCTGGCAATAACTGTAGGTATATACACACACATATGCTGTGGAGTGGAACTGCTATTTGATAAAATGCAGAGAAACTCAGTGCATTACCATAAAGATCATGTGTGGGCATTCACAGGTTACACAATTCACTTTTAATGGCACTTAGTCGCATAGAACACTGCCGCCAACGTCGCAATTATGTTTGGGCAAAGGCAAATTCTACAGGTGTTTATTCACTTTCATATGAACAGTTTCAAACTATATTGTGGTTTTTCGATCTCTCATTGGATGTAATTGTAGCTAATTACCAACAAGTTCATGTCAATCGACAAGAATTTAAGCGATTTTGTTTAGATCTGTTTCGGTATGGTTGAGTCGTAGTGACATACATCTCAACACCCACCTGCGCTTTTAATACTTATCTGCGAAATAATTCAGACCCTGTCAACAACATATCATTTGTTAGTGCAAAAATCATTACAAGTTTAACAGTTCATACAGCTAAGGACACTCAAATTTTGCAGACATACCTAACTCACTAATATCTATAGATGATGCACAAAAAAAAACAGCTTTTGTATATAAAATCACTTTATAAAACCATAATCTATTGCCTTAACGCCTGCTATATAAGTTCTGTACTAAACATCCAGTTTGCTAAAGTACCTTCATTTGTTTTGAAAATGCCATAAAGTATACCTGCCAAATTTATCTTTTTCTATCTGATTTTTCTATGAATCTGCCTATCTCTCTGTTTGTCAGTTGATATCTCTCTGTTGACACCTCTGTATCCGATTCAAATGAAGGGATATTGCATGCAGAGTGCTTGAATTTGGTCAACCTTGTCCACGTTTCACATATTACTGAGGCTTCATCACTTGGTTTATCTTTGATCCTGCTGGTTTGTTAATGCAATCCTCAGGACATTCTAATCACCACTGGCAACCATTTTTGCAGGTTATAAAAGTTCTTCAGGACTACCCAACTGCACACAAGCAGGGACATAGCCAGGGGGGAGCAGTGGGAGCAACTGTGTCCAAAAATGTTAAAAACTGTTGTTTTTTGGTATGGTATTTTGTCAGTGCTTTTTTGATCTTGAATACTTGTCAGCTCCGTTAACTTGATTATAATCGTAGAAACATTCAGGCCTACTGATTCAACTACTTGGTTTGGCAGATGCAATTAGCTAACTTTAGCCTATAACAAGCCTACAGTTGGCCACTGTGTAATAAAATACACATCGCCTACCTAACCGCACTCGATGGAGTGTCACGAACCGTATGCACTACGACGACAGCGTACATTTTCATCCTTTCTATGATTCGTAATAAGTTGTTGCACGAACAGCATGTTATGAAGCTAAGCTAGCGTACGTGATACGCGCTTCCTATAAATAATTATTACACTGCTAAATATGAAAGTTTATATTGTCCATCAGTTAAGTTCGTCAAATGTATTAAAGTCCAGACATTGGACAATAAACAAGAATCATATTACTGGAAAATTGTAAAAGGCGTTATGTTTGTCTTTCTGATATAATATGTAAAAGATCGAACATGTAAAAGAATAATTCAAACCGGAAACAAAATCTGCTGATAATATGATATCATATGATAATGATGAAACTGGGAAAAAAATGCACCAGATGGCATCTAAGGAACTTCAATTGTTCCAAAATTTCCCCCCCTCCCCTTAGACCCCTCCCTATATCAATCGCAAAATGTGCTCCCCCTTTGCAAAAACTGGCTATGTCGCTGCACACAAGTCTTCAAACTCTTAAAGATACAAGGTACAAGCCATTAAAGATACATGGCACAATCCATTAAAGATACATGGCACAAACCGTTAAAAGTAACATGGCACAAACCCTGAAAGATACACGGCACAATCCATTAAAGATACAAGGCACAATCGTTTAAAGTAACACGGCACAAACAATTAAAGATACATGGCACAAACAGTTTAAAGTAACAAGGCACAATCCATTAAAGATACATGGCACAAACCGTTAAAAGTAACATGGCACAAACCCTGAAAGATACACGGCACAATCCATTAAAGATACATGGCACAATCGTTTAAAGTAACATGGCACAAACAATTAAAGATACATGGCACAAACCGTTAAAAGTAACATGGCACAAACCCTTAAAGATACATGGCACAAACCGTTAAAAGTAACATGGCACAAACCCTTAAAGATACAAGGTACAAACCATTAAAGATACAAGGCACAAACCGTTATAGATTCACTGCACAAACCGCATAAATTTAGTCTATGAATTTGGATTCACATGGGGACCTACATTGTGTAGTGTAGTATTTCCATGAAAATTTCTTAAATAATCAATAGATTTTCAAAAATGTCTGGGAAGACAGTAATATTAGAGACTATTAAAGATACAAGGTACAAGCCATTAAAGATACATGGCACAATCCATTAAAGATACATGGCACAAACCGTTAAAAGTAACATTGCACAAACCCTTAAAGATACACGGCACAATCCATTAAAGATACATGGCACAATCGTTTAAAGTAACACGGCACAAACAATTAAAGATACATGGCACAAACAGTTTAAAGTAACAAGGCACAATCCATTAAAGATACATGGCACAAACCGTTAAAAGTAACATGGCACAAACCCTGAAAGATACACGGCACAATCCATTAAAGATACATGGCACAATCGTTTAAAGTAACATGGCACAAACCCTTAAAGATACATGGCACAAACCGTTAAAAGTAACATGGCACAAACCCTTAAAGATACATGGCACAAACTGTTAAAAGTAACATGGCACAAACCCTTAAAGATACAAGGTACAAACCATTAAAGATACACAGCACAATCCATTAAAGATACACGGCACAAATGTTTAAAGTAACACGGCACAAACCATTAAAGATACAAGGCACAAACCGTTATAGATTCACTGCACAAACCGCATATATTTAGTCTATGAATTTGGATTCACATGGGGACCTACATTGTGTAGTGTACTATTTCCATGAAAATTTCTTAAATAATCAATAGATTTTCAAAAATGTCTGGGAAGACAGTAATATTAGAGACTATTACAAGAGTTTTGTAGAGCAGTTCACAAAATACATTTTTTTACTGCTGCTGAGTCTATAACAAACTACACATTGGAGTATTTCACAGAGAACAGACCTAGAAAAAAAAAACTAATAGCAAAAGTAAAGGCTAATGAATATGAGGTATAAATACTTCTACAATCACTATATTCATTAGGTCATTATAGGTCATTCAGTGTGAAGCATAGGAAATAATAAAAGCTTTATTCCTGTCAGTACTAATTTTCCTCAACCACAATGTTTAAAGGTATGCTATATTGACCCAAAATATGCTAGATAATCAAATATGGTCACCTTTGGTAAATATTCTTAAACTGTTTTTATTACGACCTTCGAGGAAATTTTCATCACTGGGACATTCAGTCATCTTGTGTGTTTCTTACAAATGTCTGAGAACAATTTGGAGAGTAACGACCTCCAGGAAAGTACTTTTTGAAAAATTTCTGGCAATTATAAGTGTGCTATAATTTGGGGCCTATACTGATTAACTTAATGTTTGGTGAAAATACTGCAAGCTTCACATAAACCAGTATAAATATAACCACCCACCACTGCCCACCACTGCCCCCCACTGCCCACCACTGCCCGGTGTGAGCACATCCCTGTATGTATATTATGTATGGAAAGTTAAATGAGACAGAGCATTTCTATGCTGGCATTTTGTCTAGACACTCATTTGACTTGATTTATGAGATTTCACAGCGGTGAAGGGGTCTCAATTATGTCAGTTGTAAAGTGAAATAATTTTATGCTGGTGTATTGTCAGTGTTTTCCCCAGATGTTTTGTGTTGGAGTTGTATACCGTAGAGAAGTGTGCATGTATATGGTAAACCATTCTACAGCAAAATTTCCCTTGTTTTTTTTTATTGTGTATTACTTAAAGGTTCATCATTTGACTGTTTTCATGCACATAATGTAGGCCTATCACTGTACGCTTCTCTTATGCATTATAAGCCAGTTTCTTGTCAGGGGTCATTATAACTAAGTACTGTGTGTTCCTGTAGAGATATTTTAGAGTGCCTGTTTTTATGGAGGAGTGCAGTCTGGATGCAAATTTTTCTGATTCTTTTTTTTTTAAGATGTTGATTAGTATTTTATAACTTCATACATTCAAAGGACTTACTAAACAAATTTGAACACTTAATGTTCATTCCCTGCAAGGCATTAAAGCGGCTATTCATCACATATTACAAACATGTTAACCTTGAAACCCACTGCTATCACCCATAAGGATGGAGGGTTGAGTGGGGGGGGGACAGTGGCTGAAGATGGTATGGAATAAAACCTCCGAAGACTACCTACACTGGATGGCAAAGTTAGAAGCAAAGACATGACCATCCAAGTAGCTAGGTGATTTAGGTTTGATTACCTCAATATAAAGATTTGTTTATTCAGTTCATAAAAATAGTTGAGTGCCGGACGTATTTGTGAGGTAATGTGATCCACATCGTGGGGAAGGGGGTTTAAGTGGTGGAGGTTTCCCCCTATCGTTTAGAAAAAGTTTGCAAATGACTTATCCTTAGATGGCAATTGGTGCTATCCTTTTTCCTATTCTGACTTCTGTGCCAAGTATTCACCCATATTTTGGTAACATTCAAATTTGTTCAATTTTTCATCAAAAATAGTGCCGGACGGAAATGATTAAAATACTGCTTGCGCTGAGCATCATTCAGAACTGCCAGGTACAGCAGCCACCCGCCACCCAGTATGACCGCATCCCTGTATACATGTGTATACATACATATATATTATAAAACACTAAAGACCTTAATAATGAATACTTCTATTAAAAACACTGCGGAAAAACATTGTTTCGAAAGTCACGACAGTACCATCATCTTCTACGGCTGGGGGCTGTGCCCAGCAGTTCTGACTGCCACTCAGCACAGACAGCATTTGAAACTTTTCCGCCCGGCACTATTTTTGATGAAATTTAACAAATTTGACTGTTACCAAATTATGGGTGAATTTCGAAACATGTCGTATTTCTGCAGTGTTTTTGTTAATAGATGTATTGGTTAACTTAAATTCTGCAGTGTTCTGTATTGTTATACTATATGTAGACCCTTTGATATTTATTGGCTATATATATGCATATACAATTAATATATATATTGATATGTTTTGACAATTTGGTTTCTTCCACATTTCTCTGATTTCTAAAGGATATGGTATGGTGTGGTTGTAGTATCTGATTTTGAAAAGATTAGTTTGTTATCTGCAGGTACTTGCCCTTGTAATCAACATTACTGTGGCCAAGCAATTCCCATGTAGAGGGCAGCTATCTATATGTCTGTATTGTTACAGGTTTTTGCGGGTGGTATATGGATGGCTTTTTCCATGGTTTCCGCATTATGGGATTTTTTTATCTGTTGCATGTTCCACATGCAGCTGTAGCTGATCTTCATATTAACCTTATTGAAGATCTTGTGTAGGGTGTGTCCCGACGGGAAGTGCTTGTTGATGAGCTTGAGAAAAACAGCACAAACTTGAGAGGGGACTTCAGAGAAGCAGAAAAACTACACTGTGCCCTGGAAAATTTTAAAGGTTGAACACAGGGTCGCGCGCATTGGGTCTGTGTAACCTACGCTTGGAAGAAAAGCTTGCAATCATCCGTTCAAAGCCTGTAACGACCAACCAGAGGATAGAGCTCATATCAGCATATTACCAAATTAACAAACCAAAGTCACTCAACCGTTTTTAAAAATAAAAAAATAATACAAAGCATTGTAGTTCAGTTGCCTTGAAACTCTGAGTTTATATCTCTGAGTATATCTCTAAGTATATAACTCTGCCAGTATTATATTCTAATTAACTAAAAAAAGTCCTATAGCCACTCCTTTCTGCAATAAATAAGCATGAGATACTCATAAAATTCACAAAATTAACATTTATTTGTTGTTTTAGTTATACCTCGCATCGGACACATCAATGCAACTTTTATCAACATCATTCATGTTTATATATTAAATGCAAATTGGGCAGGTTTGCTCCGAACATAAGAAAATACTAAACTGAACGTTTGTACATGTAAAAGTCCTTCTGAATCGGTGTTTGCATTATTGAACAGACTTTATGCAGAATCCACATGAGTCCCAGGGTTGGCTTTCTTGGCACATGGAATAATTTTGCAACTTACATGTGCATGTTAAACACACTTTATTAAAAGATTGTTTATGTACCAGTGGGAGAACAGGTCAGGGTTTTATGAGTTTGTTGCATTATGCATCAACAGAGTGCTAGTTGATATTGGGTTGACATGATATGTAGAATTTGCTTTTTGAATCCTTGTAAAATATCACAATTACTTCTCTGAGTATCCTCCTCGTAGAATTTGGTGCAAATTCTGTAAACTTATGGTATATATTTCTTTGCTCCTTCAGTGATCTGTCCAATGCCCATCACAACCCGTCCATCTTCGGTAGATGAGAGACCACAGCCTGTTACGAATTTAGTGACCGAGTTTTACGCCGTGAATTTGACGAATGACGACGCCGATGCTGAGGTCTTGCAGCAGATCTGTTTACGGGTCATGTTCACTCTCGACCCATCCAGTAAGATGTCTCTCGATTCGTTTGTTTAAGTCATTTATTTTTTCATTTTTAGATTCACATTTGCAGTAAATTGCCACCCAGTTAACTCATCATTAGACAGAGAGTCCCAGAGGGGATGTCCATACGGCGCTGTAAATTATCACGTGTGCCAGATGTCATAAATAACAATCATCCTCACAGCTTTAAGGCACACCGATCCGAAATTCACTCTTAATTTTGAATGAGATCAAATATATCTTTCTCTATAGATGGGATATACAGGTTACTCAAATATGAATTTAATTGACTCAAAAAGGTGATAAATTCAAGGATACAAGTATCATGATACAAGAACAGACCAATAAGCTGTCAGCTGGTTTATTATTAATCAGAGTATCCTGCTGCCTGGCGTAATTCAGAATGTGTCAGCATCTTTCTCTAAGCTGATAAACAAGTCGGAGTGTGGGTGTATAAAATCTACACATGTTAAATTGACATTTTGATTGCATGTAAACAGGAAAGACACTCAGTGACATGTAATACTACGTAGTAGCCAAGGCACAAATGTGTCAGGGCAGATTTTTGTCTACCCTCGGAAGCTTCAATGGGCAAAGTTACAAAGTCATTCTGAATATCAGACGCGGTCCGTCAAAAAGGTTGGACAGACTAAAGGAGTTGGTTTGATCTAATCTGCATAAATTAAAAGCTACGCAAGTGGCATGCACAGTAGACTTAAGGTGTAGTCAGGTTTTAAGAAGAAGAATATTCATGAATTGGTTAACAAATAAGATGAATTTGTGCAGTGGTGAGTTCTGTTAATCCTCGATCTAGGTTCTATATATCTAGTGAAAGAGAAGTCTGTCTCAGAGTCTAAGAGTGATGGAAAAATGCCTACGATTTTTTATCAATATCCTACTTTTAAAAATTTAGGTCGGAGACGTTTCAACGCTCTCTTCCTTCACATGTTGGTACTTGTTAATCTCAAAGTTGCCTCAAGACACATTTATTTCAAAACTGCATTTAATCTCGAATTTTTGTCAGTTTTGTAATATTTAAAGATTAACATGATTGAAAATTTCAAAAAGTGAAAAGTTTACAAGTGTTATTGATTTTTAGTGTTATAATAGTGCCTGTGAACACTGTAAATATGAATATTGTTGCACTTTATATATAAATATAGTCCTATTACCTTTTTGATTATGCTTGCAGCTCCGCAATTGATTAGACAAATCCAGTATAGAGCCAATACAATATTCGAGTTGATCAAAAGGCCAATATTTGAATAAAGCTTTAAAACCTTGCATTGGGGAGGTTTTGAGTTCAATCCCTGGTCGGCCAAAGTAAGGCGGGTTTTTCATCTGGGGAGCAATCCATGCTATTCCATCTCTGGAATGTTCATACAAATTGTAAAATATCCCAAACGGACTAAAACTACGTAACTGGGGATAGCCACCCAACGTGAAGTGCAAGTTTAATGACGCCAGCCATTCACGCTTCTTGCACATACATATGTGGCTGCTTCGCATCGTAAAATAATCGCCCTCCAAAGCCGATTATTATTTACCAAATTTTGAAACTTGGAGATCGATCCATCGAGATTTCTGAACATTGTCAGGCGACTTAAAGTCACTGCACTTACAATTTGTTTTTTCTTGTTTATTAATTTTTTCTTTCACATTCCCCGTTTGTCACGTCAACACTTAACTGGTATGTAAGGTAAGCCTTAGCATACTAGGAGGCTTGGAAGGAAGTGTTAAATAAAATACATAGCAATTATGGAAATAAAATTCCCAATAGGATTGCACCCTAGCTTCAACATCCGTCTCCAACGTGAATTAAATTCATTTCCTCTTGAATTTTGCAATATGCAGCACAAAGATGTTTTTCATAGTAAAGGAGACAAACTTTCACAAAACTGTGCAAAACATGAAAGCATAAAAAATTTCTGGGAAAAAACCTGAAAACTGCTACCTCAATTTAATTTTTGTCTGTCAATACTCCATCAATGTAAACTTTGTCAATTATGAGGTACTAGTTTTACAACATCTTTATTTATATTATATATTTTATATTTATATTTTAGCCATCACATTTCCAATATGATTAAATACCAGAACTATAGCCCTCCTAATTACTGCATTGATGAAAAGTATACCCCTAGCTATTCTGCCTGCCCCTCCCTTTCCCCCTCCCTTTCCCTCCTTAGCTTGTTACCCCACCCCACGCCACCCCACCCCCTCTCTTTGCATGTGAGAATGAAGAGAGACAGTGAATGTGTGGCAATGCTTTGCCAGTTTCAAGGAATATATCAGTACCACTCTCAAACAGCTCTTTGAGTTTGCCAATGATGTTAATTTTCTATTTTTCTTATCTTTTTTTTTGCCTCCTACAGCGGCCAAAAATGTCCAAGCCATCTCTGTGGTATTGTATAGTTTAAATTACCAAACCCAGTCAAATCAACTTTGTCATCAGTTCCAGTTCTCTAGTAATCTATCGTACTGCTCTGTCCTGGATGGCTTATGTGACTATTATGACAAAGTAAGTTGCAATTGTGCCACTGTTTTTAGTTAGGATGATAATTATGTCAAAACATACAGATTATTGCTGGAATAAATTTGCAGTATGTAACACTTTGTAGTTCGATATCTTGACTCAAAATTAATTTAATTGATAAGAAAGTAAATTAATGATTCACCCAGAAACTTTTTCATGTTGGTTATAATCATCATGTTCAAGGGCCAAATTTGACAATGTTTTTTTTTTAGAACGTTTCACCAATTTTTGAAATAAAAGCTGACTAGTCAAACTAAATTGCAATCCATGCCAAAGAGCTGCCTGCTTTCACAGTAACATAGAATGTATCAAAATGTTGTGTTATGTTATGAAAACCAAATGTTGTTGTGTTTTTGGTTTTGTTTTTAGAATTTAAGGTAAGAATCTTCACTCCTATATCACTTATAGAAACAGTGTTGCTAGGCATGATGGGAAAATATGTGTGGCACATGTCTGGCAAAGCTCAAGTAGCAGAGGATATGAGCATGTTTTGTAGTGTAAGCTTATTGTCATAAAGTGTGAAAAAAATATGTCATATATATATATATATATATATAAATATATATATATATATATATATATATATATATATATATATATATATATATATATATATAATATAACGAAAATCCACGTTTACTCCAAAAGAAAATATTATGAGAGAAAACCAGAGAAATAAGATATGACTCAAAATTGACAAATAAGGAGTAAAGTTTTAGAAAATATATTGGAATTTTCGGTCCCCCTGGGACCTTCGTCAGCAATACTTGGCAGTCGAATGAAAAGTACAAAGTGTAATACAATGAAAGTATGACGCTAGATAAGTGTAAGTTGCATTGATGGAATTAAAACCAAATAAACCATGACTATACAGGAAGTGGATTAAGGAGCAAAGAACGGATTACATATGCTTGTAGAACTGGTAGTTGTTAAGGGGTCCCAAGTCTTTGTTGAGGCCGGTGATGTGAGACTTAATACGAAAGATCCAATCGATTTCTTTACGTTTACGTTCAGTAGCTGATTTGAAGTTTAAGGCAATTAAAATACATTTTAAGTTTTAGAGAGAATGACTTTGAAGGTTGAAATGTTCGGAAACTAAGAATCCTGCAAAGTTATCACGAATAGATTTTTTGTGGTTATTAAAACGCTTACGTATATATATATACATTGGTGGCAAAAGAAGCGAGATCACTACGTGAGTTTCACATTCTTCGAACCATCATCAGGTGACTGACGATTGGTGAAGTAGAGTATTCTATCTGGTGTTTCTACGGTCGGGTGGTTTTTCTCTGTGGCGGCACGTAGAGACTAGCACCGATCTTCTGTTCGGGAGTGTGCTTTTGTCTGCTTTCATGGTGGCTAGTTTTTTCTCCGAGACACAATGAGCATTTGTTGTGGCTGGTGAGACGGTTGTTGTGCTGCGAGATTATAGACCACATAATGCTGAAATTCTGCTTTCTTCGTTTTAGGTCCCATACGTGGCTAGATAATTCTGTTTCGTTCTTGTGTGCTTCGTGGTTGAATGATTTTATTTAGTTGTTGAATATTGTTTTGATTTCGCTTGCTGTCATGCCAATGTATATGCTTGTGGTGTTTCTGGTAGTTGTGAGGTAAGCTTTGTAGAGTACAGTGTCTATGTGCTCACAGTGAGCCCCGAGTTGATACAAGTATAGGAATAGAAATTTTTCAAAATCTAATCTATTCTTACCGCCATGAACGATCTTTCATATTCGTCCATTTTTCATGTCATGTGCAACCTTGACATGTACACTCCTGGGCAAGTGACAAAGTTTGTCACACTTTGCAGGATGTGGGCTATTTCCCTATGAAGATGCTATTTGATATTTATCTGAGTGAAGAAAGGTGACTCTCCTCAATGTCACTTTTAAAAATATTGCCTTGCATTTTTCCAGATGTTTGTAAATCCCTGCAGCATCCATTTGCGATAGCTGATGCCATTTCAGTTCAATATATATCGTTTGATCACAAGTATAATAAAACATGTAGCTAAATAATAAGATGTGTCTGGATGGTTTTTAATAATTCTCAGAACCACAACAAACATCTTGTGTTGCAGCAGTACATTAGTAATTGCATGAGGATTGCCATTTATTAAAGGAAATGATATTGTTTAATACCAATGATAGACCTCTGTAGAAATGGATGCCTTAGGAATATGCTAGCGGTACTTTCTGTTTAAATTTTGAATGTATAGTGCATAAACTTAAATTGACCCTCCATCCCTCCCTCCCTTCCCCCCCACCATCCTCCTGTCTCACCCAGTCTGCCTCTCACCCTTGTCAGAAGGTATACTATAGTACTGTCTGTAAACTTAGGTTACAAACTTTATTATTAATACCATCCTGTGTGATTTTGTTATCTTAATTAATCAATGCACAATTCTCAGCAGTGTGTTAGGCTGTGCATTAGGCTGTCTTCTGTGCATAATATCAGTTTATGGCAGGATGAACAATTTAGTTAATTTTTACTTGTTAATTAGTACAATATAAATAGCTCTTGGCATTTGCAACTATTGAAAATTGAAAGAATCAGCATTGCCTCCAATACATATGTAATGACAAAGAGTAAGGAAAAACAAACAAAACAAATCAAATAGATTCCGTACTTCTCTGTACGTGGTGGCAACTTTATTGGGGGTTATGTTTAAGCATGATAAGAGGGCGGTGGATAATATCTACTCCTGGAGATGATGGTAAATTACTGCAAAATAAAAGGAAGAACAAAACTAATAAATATAAAATAAGAAAATATATGGGCCAGACATCTTATGAAAATAACTGGTAACTGTATGACCTGAACTCTTACATATCCATTAGGCAACTCTAAAAATAGCAGAACATTATACTGAATAGGGCTGACATTTAAGCCTACACCCTATGTTATACCTAGTACCAATACATTAAACTGCGACCATTTAAGGTCAGGTTAACATAGCTTCGCTCAACTAACCAATGAGAGAGGGATATTTAAATCCAAGGACACGTCTGCCCGACAATCTCTATACCACAGCAAGTATAACCTTCATCGTAATCGTGAAACAGTCTTTGATAATCATAGAAAACAGGTGGCTTTAACCAACATACAATTAAACCAGCACATTTCCTTAAGAGATAATAATATAACCCATGGAGGTAAGTAATTAAGCCCTAGGCTATTGGCATATAGACCAGGCAAATAAGTTAAGAAAACAATAAAATAAGAGAAAAGAATATAAAATAGAAAACAATAAAATAAGATAAAAGAATATAAAATAAACGTGAGAGTAATCTCAATCCAAGCTAAAATACAAGTCAAACTTCTAGCACAACTAGACCAGTAAACAACTTCAGGCCTAAACAACTCCATACGGTACATTGGTGTAACGCATATGGGCGCCGCCATCTTAATTACTAAAAGAGGGCGCTAACCTGAAATCGTGTCAGCGATATATACAATATTTACATAATATTGGGCCAGTAACGAAATAAAGAGCCCAGTCTTAAATACTTTCACTTAACTTAACCTTTGCAGTTAATAAAACAATAATACAACGTTATCCAATAATGATCTTAAGGATCTGCTCCACAAAATGACATAAAATCTACATGATACAACGTAAAGCAAGGTGATTTCGTAATGAATAGAATAAAGAGAGAACGAACAGGGCTTACTGAGCGAAACCGCAAGCGCTGAACATGGGACGCCAAATAGAACAAAAGTATACTAGAGAGTACATGCACATTACGTAAATAATCGGTAGCCTAATGGGCACTACCTCACACATACATAGTAATGTAGCCTGGCAAAACTTAAATATCAGAGATGCACATATCTGTTAAGTTAAGGAATCTAGAACATAACTTGGTAACACTAATAACGTAGTTAGCATGCTTTACAGTGCAGACTGTTTTTTTTGTGTGCAAGTTTGTTGCAGTTTCTGTGACTGAAGCCAGGGTATGAGAAATGTTCCAATTACAGTACATGTTTTCATCATTACAAAATTAAATTAATTTTCGGTGCAAGACTATGATTATGTTTGACTTCAACTAGTGTAAGTGACATTATTATCGCAGGTCATCAAGAAAAGTTCTACTTTTCTTTAACTTTTCTTCCTATGTTCTTTAACTTCTATTATAGTTTAAATAATTTTGATGTATTTTGTATGAGCTATAGTTAAACAACGTTAGTAGTAAAACGGATGACAAACTTCAAACAGACAGTTGCCATTTTCTTTCAATCAGTATGGATGTCTCTGATGTTGGCGCCGCTGGAAATCGGTGAGCAGGGCTCATATCGGGCGCCACCTCGTGCGGCAAGCCGTCAGGGTGCAGTGCAGTTCAGCATCTGATTGCCTGCATGCCAACTTACTCACAGCCTATTAAAGCAAATGATTCTATAGACCAAATCAAAGGAAGGATAGCTTACAGTACAATTACAGTAGTTTTCCTAGTGACATCACAGGCAGGCCAAGTGTCTCATGGTTTGTCTGGCTGAGTGGATTTCGAACAGCTTTGTCAAGATTAAGGACATAAAAAGTATTCAACCACAAAAATTGTCATTGGAATTATGTCTTAATTGTTCAAACTCATAGTTAATAGTTTCTACTGGTTTTAACATCCTCAAATATTAGGTTCTTTCTCAACGACTTTTCAACGTACCACTCTGTTTGTTCCACCCTCCCCCTTCCCCCACCCCCTCCTCCAGCGGCTGTTTATGACTGACTGCATGTGCGACCTGATTCCAGAAGGCAGTTATCGGCTCAACGTTAAGACATTGCCAGAAGATGATCTGACCGACAGCCCGTACAGTACGATTGTCACAAAACATATCGACGTGCCAGGTAATCTTGTTGAAACCACAGTGGAGCATAATTTATTGAAATTCATTGAAATGTCCAACGTCAATACTGTGCAACAGTTCGCTTCAATAAAGCCTGTTGAAAGGAAACTAAAAATTTTTGTTTTTGTATGCCATCAAGCGGATGGACTTTAATTAACATCAGAAAGGTCTGTCCTATTAAATTTTCAAGTGATCGTAAGTTTTTCACCTATTGGCTAGATTATGAGCAAAAACAGCCATTCCAGTGTTGGGTAAAATTTAAAGTCTCTGATTTTTATCATTGTTTTAGCAACCTTTTTCTGAACTCTTTTAATTGAGCATAAGTAGAGTCTGAAAAGAACACCCAACCAAAAGAGAATGAATATGCGATCTGTTGTTTTGTATTTAAAATTCAATCATATTTCGAAAGTTGAAAGTTTAAATGTTACTCTATCAGTACTGTACATAGTTTACTTGTAAATACAGACTTAATAGTATGAAAAATAACACACAAAAAATTCCAGTTTTTCTCCTTTCATTTTCCTTTATTATATGAAATGACACCTCCAAGAGAATCCTGAGTTATGAAGTAGAAAGTAGGAAACAGACTTTTGACTTTCTAATAAGGGAGTGTTGCTTCTGTGTTCATATTCATATCCTCTTATTATTTGACAGGTTGTACAGAATTCCCGTTGGACTACCACTGTCCCCGTGGACTCAGTAAGTCACTCCTCTCTCTCTCTCTCACTCTATGCACCTTCAGCAGCTGTAACAGATCTCATCTGCATAGTCCACTGTTCCCCCTCCCCCCTCCCCTCCCCCTTCTGTTTGATATATCCAACAGGTTGAGTTATATGCCTTGTTGTCATCAAACACTGTCATGTCCTAATTTGTGATTTTTCGATTTAAAAGCAAAATTCTGTTTCATATTTTCAAACTAGGCTACAGTCAAAATGCAGTAAATATCTCTGTTCTAAGTCAAATGGTGCAATTGTACAATGGTACCTCTTTGTGAACACAATAAACAAACAAGAAAATATTAGTGCCATGGTGAGCACAGAATTATGTTCTGTATCTGCAACCCTATTAACAGCTACTTGAACCCTCTGGTCAATATTTTACTATCGCTATCCAAACAACGTGTGCTTTGGTTCTAATCGTTTGCTATCAAGGTTGAATAAACTGTCGAACCACATAGGAGAAATTGTCAGTAGAATATCAGCCCGCTTTGTTTTAGAGACACTAAGAGACCTGGCCCATACTGGTGACATGTGAGCCTACCAATGGGAGCTCTTAAATACCACGTCATCACCAATTCAAAGTGGAATCAATTGTTTTAACTGAAATCAGGGAGAGGAAAGAGAGGGAGGTTGGCTGGAGGAAGGGGGGGGGAGGGAGGTGAAGGAGAGAATCTGGGAAGGACAAGGACAACCTCTGATCTGTAAGATTGTGTGATTAAATAGCTGGGTAGTTTTAATCTTATCACCCTACTGCTGCAACCCTGTTGGGATGACATTTCAAGTTTTATTGGATTTCAAGCTGTGGGTTTTTTCTTTTGTGGTACATTTGTCAGATAAGGAGTAAGGTTGGGTATGATGTCCTAAATTGTCACATATTAAATGTGACCCATACTGTACATATCTCTTACTTAAAATTGTAGTGGTCTCATGAACACAGATCAATATTTATCTACGTTGGAAACTTGTGACTACAAGCAAGACTACAAGCAAGATATGTGGTAATTCTCAGGATTTATTAAAGCACATTCAACTCAAACAAACACTGACTCTGAGTGTCACAAGCAAACACTGAAAGTGTCTGGCTGGTTGTGTTTGCAGTTTGAACAGCAAAGTATGTTAGTAGTTAGTTCCGTTACATGTAAAGCATTTTAATGGGGGTCATAGGTCATTTGAGGTCAATAGAGGGTGGGTATGTTAAAACGTGCCATGCTAGGCATGTGGAGTTCACATAATGAGTATGAATGGGCATTATTAATTAATAATAACTAAGAAGGTGGTGACTTAATTAGTTTGATGCATTATCACCACATTATTTTGAGTATTAATACTGACAACAATGGCAAACAAACACACAGTGCTACTTTAAGGTAGTAGTTTGTGTGTCAACTTGATAAAATTTAGCAAATCCCACAAGTGGGTATTGAATATTGATTGATGGCTCTGAGCTACGCTTCCACGTTGTTGTTTCCCCCGAGAAGTATGTAAATTAGTAAAGCATTTAGTGCATCATCAGAACGATTCCAAAATTCTTGTGACCCAGACACACTTTCATAGTGTAATTACTGTAGGTACGTGTTAGTGACACTTGACTTGAATTAGTAGTGAGGGAAGTTTAGTAGTTGGGGAAAAAAACTGCTGCAATGTTGGCAAATCGTTTGATTAAATCCTAATTTTTCCCAATCTATTATTGTTTGAGCTTGATACTTCAAAAGTGGGCAATGATTGTGGTGCTTCACTTTTTAAACCGACATATTCACTTTTTAAACCGACATATGATTTTTAACCCCACCTAGGCAATATTGCTTGTCATTTATTAGCGCTCACCAGTAGAAATCAGGTCTCTTTACAAAAATGAAAGTGACATCCATTGATAAAATATTTTCTTCTGTTGATTTTTTTATCAAGTGTCGTGAGTTCTGAGGCATTCCATATCTTACCGATAGAAATCGGGTCTCTATACGAAAATGAAATGTACATCTTTTGATAAAATATTTTCTCCTGTTAATATTTCTTCTAGTGTCGTGGGTTCCGAGGCATTCCATATCTTACCAAGAGCCTGATTACTCAAGTGTGACGACTTGTTTTAGTCTGCCTCCCGAGAATGCTATCACATTTGATGTCTTTTTGTATGCAATACAAGCTGAGCAATACCATTTCATCAAGGACAGAAACCTCAGTAGGGTTTGTATATAGTTTAGTTTCCTCGTAACCTCACGTTTTTAAGAGAGAAGAAAATGTCATGAGAAGATGTCCACAGAGGGGCTTTTAGCTTTGATTTGCTGCAATTCCAAAGTTTTGATGAATTATAAATGAGCAGTGGAAAACTGACTGACTGGGAGGTATTTTAATCATGCATATTTGCATTGAATGAAAATAGAGGTCAGGATCCGTGGTAACCACTGTATGCAAGTTACCATGGTTACTAAACTGACATCCCCACCCAGCTAAGAAATGGCTATATTTATTTATTTTTGATTTTGTATATATACATACACATTTATGCATATAATTACTTATAAATATACTATGTACACACACATATACAGGACCCTTGAAAAAGATAACCTAACATACACACAATGAAGTGAAGAGACTTGCTGGTATGGAAAAACCAAAACTGCAAGAGATCTAGTCGACAGGACCTGAACAAAGAACTCTACATGTAACGTAAACATTGGAGTATTTAAAGCAGGCGTTTAATATTTGTATTAAGAGTCGTACATGGGATTGGAGTGTTTACCTTCGTTAGGAAGCTCACTCCAGACTTTAAAACAGTAGTTATTATCCAGCAGCAACTTTACCATTTGTAGAAGTCTGTGTAGTGAGTATAATTACTCTTAGCGGATCAGGACACAAGCGAATATTCCCTAGGCTTGCTTGAGTATGTTCATCACAGCAATAAGGGTGCATGTTGTTAACGTAATTGTAGATAGGAAACACATGAATTATCAGTGACTCTAAGGACATCAAGGTCACAGTGCAGAGTAGAATATTAAAGAAATCACCAGAAACTTAAAGCCTGAATTGATGGAGTAGGTAGTGCACAGGATTTGTTACACCGAGAGCACATGACTTGGTATACCGAGAGCACATGACTTGTTATACTGAGAGCACTTGACTTGTTATACCCAGAGCACATGACTTGTTATACCGAGAGCACGGGACTTGGTATACCGAGAGCACGGGACTTGGTATACCGAGAGCACGGGACTTGGTATACCGAGAGCACATGACTTGTTATAACGAGAGCACTTGACTTGTTATACCTAGAGCACATGACTTGTTATACCGAGAGCACAGGACTTGTTATACCGAGATCACGGGACTTGGTATACCGAGAGCACATGACTTGTTCTACTTAGAGCACAGGACTTGTTATACCGAGAGCACAGGACTTGTTATACTTAGAGCACAGGACTTGTTATACTTAGAGCACATGACTCGTGACACTGACATTGCTTCTTCAAATTCCATTATATCAAATTTCTTTACTCTTTCTTCCAGTTGTGAATTGAGTGGCAATGAAGCTAAAACTTATGTTACACAGATGGCACGAGTTTTAATTAATTTAAGCATTTCCATTTTTTATGTCGCCAAGGGATGATTGATGATGTAATCATCTTCACTGTGACTAGTTATGCTGACTGGTCTGTGACATTTGTGACTGGTAAATACTGGCCAAAAAAAACAGATTTTAAGCTGAGGATGACCACCCCTCCATTATTGAAACTGGTAGGAAATTAAAAAGATGCTGCCATCCGGTACTTCTCAATACTAGCTTGGACATCATATGTAGCATAGGGTACAAGAACTACTCACTGACAAATAGGTTACATATAACCCAAAAAAAAGGGCTGAGATATTATTTTAACAGATTTATGATGAAGCTAGAATAAATCGTATGTCTTCTAAATCAAGAAGCTTGAATATATCGTATGTCCACTATATGAAGATTGTTTACTGACAAAATTTTTTAAAGGATTGTTTAACAGTGTTCGTGAAATATGCATGGAAACAGCTAGATTTGTTTCCATGGTGACAAACATATGTGGATTGCCAGATTGGAATAAGCCTCCTCCTCATTTGCAATGAAAATGTGGTCTCTCAGTTCGTTCATAAATCTTTGATTTGCCAGTAAAATCAGATGAAGTAATCGTCGCTGTGGTGACAGAAGATTTAGAATTTGGATTAGCTGGACAAAGATGCCGTTGCTACAGGTAACCAAGGTTACCTTAAATTATGCATGCATATCAAAAGACTCCGGTAAATATTTCATGACGATACAAATTAGAAAACTTTAGAGAAGATGAATATGATAGTTTGGTAAAGACTTAATGTTATATCATACTTATATATAGCCATATTGATATCCAACTGTATTCATGCATCGAAACAGGTTTCTTTCAATTTTCATTGGGTATAAGGGAGTTGTTGATTTGCCAATTTGAGCCTCTTTTTTTTGAGAATTTGAAAATCTTGCCAGTTTCGTCTTCAGAGGACTGTCGATGTTTATTTATGCAAAGGAAAACAAAAAGGGAAAGAAAGCATTTGGACGATCTGGTTTAGGTAGACTTTTATGATAGATGGAATTACTTCAAGGCTCAAAAATGATGATTATCAATATCTGTTTTAATCATTTCTTCTTAATTTATATTCACTAGGTTACTTTCAAACGAAAAACTGAATGCATCAAGCGATCGTAACCCAGTTTTCAGCAGTTATCACCCTTCTTTGATGCCCCACACCTTTCTCCCCCCCCCCCCCCCGCCCTCTCAAACCAAATTTCTACCTATTGGTAAATAAGGCTCACCAGATCTAAAGTTTAACAATACATTTTATGCCAGATGGACACCAAATTGGAGTAGAGTCTTCCTATGTGATTCATTAACTTATTGCCAGGTTAATTGCCTTTCATTCTTTTCAGTAAGGACACTGAGCAGTAGTCACTTTGCATTTGCACTTTGCATTTGTTAAATTTAATATTGAATATTCAAGAGGTTAAGAATATTGAATATTCAAGAGGTTAAGAATATTGAAAGTTCAAGAGGTTAAGAATATTGAATATTCAAGAGTTCAGAATATTGAATATTCAAGAGGTTCAGAATATTGAATATTCAAGAGGTTAAGAATATTGAATATTCAAGAGGTTAAGCATCGTCTATGGGGAGACATGAAAGACAGTGACTTTTTATCTTTTTGTGGCCATTTTAACCAAAAACCAAGACTTTTCTATTTATGGTTCAGCCAAGGTCATCTCTTGGTGATCATCTCTGCATTGTTGTATCAGAGGGATGTATTTCGATATGTTTTATGATGCATTTGATAGTAATTGATTTACTTAAGACCTTTGATTTTACCATTTGGAGTGAGGTCAACAAGGGGAATGGTCTGCTATCATCAGAGGTTCTCAAGATGTTGGATTACACAGTAACTTAATAGTCATCATCATAATCATAACCAGTAGTTACTTTTACGACGCTCAGGCGACCACAAATGTAGGAGAAGCCCGAAAGGGCTTATGGATTACAACTTACACGTTGTCGGGTAGCTTTCACACTAACTTATTTATCATATTTGTAATATGTGACACAGATGTAAAGAATAACCAATACTCTGTCCATTACACCTTCAAGTGAGAATATCCCATCCTGGGATTGCTATTAAATGTCAATTAAATGCCAATGACACTTTGACTATTTTTTTTTCCATCTTAGGCGTCAAGGTCGTGAATATATTTCATAATGTTGTCATCATTTTGTCATGGTTAAGGAAAGACAACAATGAAAGCAGAGAGTGTTCTATTATAGTCTTGATTCTTGCCCAGGTTTCCATTACAAAATTACACATACAGTAGTTCACTTTATGAAGGTTTGGTCTAGGAGTCAGGGTGTCTGACCCAAGGACATATATCCTACATAGGTTTCAAAACTTGTACTGCCTGAGGCCGTTTATCCCTAATGTTTGGATTTTATAAAGGAGGGGGTGTGACTGTGGGTCATTAAACCTGGTACCCTATTTCGGGTGGTCGTCCCCAGCAATAACAAAAGAGAAAAATTAGGTGTGAATTGGTGAATTCTGAGGCATAAGTTTGGTTATAATTAAGTTTCCACAAAAGGTGGTGCTGATAACTAAATAATTTTTATTTTATTTGTGGGGTTGAAAGGTGGTGGGGTGGGATGGGTGGGGTTATCTGCCCCTTGACCTCTACAGTAATGGTGGTGTGCAGTAGTGGTGATGAACAAAATCATTCTAAGAGTCTGGTTCTGATTTCTGATTCTTTGAACTGGTATAAGTGAGTCTATTTGTATCTTTATAGGAATCATTTGCAATGGCTTGCTTGACATGATGTCATCCTCCTATGTAGCTAAGAAACTGGTCTGAAATCTGGAAATATGTCATGTTGTATTTGACGGTGATATTGTAATAGACTATTAATGTGAAGAGGAAGGGAGCTGTTACTCAGCTCCAACCTCACACAGGGAAGTGCAATTTAGGTACAAAGCTTAACACATTTGCAAAGAAAATACAATATGTGTTACCATGTTAGGACACCGAATTTTCCTCATTGGACTAGAGGATTCATAACTTATATAGGGCGAATCAAATGGTGGAACCCATATAAAAATGTTGATTAGTAATGATGATATGGCAGTAGAAAGACCACTGATTGCATACTGCAACTTTAAGCAGCAGTGTTCACAGTCTCAGACACCAAATGGAGAGATGAGGAAGCCGGCATATCAGCCAAACATGGAGGGGGGGGGGGTGGCTGTGTGTGAGGTAGTAGGGTGTGAAGACTCGCGCAGTAAGAAAAGTCTAATGCCAGTAATATGACATAGTTTCGAATGAGGTGTAACAGAAGTGTTAGACACCACCATCGATCCCAGAAAATACACACAGCTTGCTACCGTTGGTAATTAGACACTAGTGTACAGTCAGTACATACAGCTGTGGTCAATACCCACAGCACAGTATACAAACGATACAGCGATGGACATCTCAGGTCCAGCTAAAGATAAGAATTAAGGTATCTCGTTTCATTACTGTCTGCATTTTGTAGCGACACAAACAAAACGTCACTTGCAAGCAACAGAAAGTTAACTTTTTCAGATGGCCGCACACGGTTTGGGGCGAGTCTTCAATGCCTTTAATGACACAGTGACCTGCATTTTGTTGATCTTGGAATAGTCTGGGGTTACCTACTTTAGGAGTTTGAAGATAACCTTTGAATTGCTTGATTCGTGATTAGTCTCGGAAAATGACAAATTTATGGACTGAGCTGTACAATGGTATCATTTTCTTTGGCTTTCATACATGAAGCTAACGTTTTCGATACACATACACTAAGAAGTTATTATCGGAGGTAAGAGTTTTCAAGACCTAAGTTGACCAATTCCATATTATTTTGAACTGCATCGATTCAGTCTATAGATATGAAGGAAGTCGCGGCACAAAAACAAACAAAAATTGAAGCTAAAACAAAGAATGATACAGCAGCACGATTATTCTGATGATTTGAATTACCTTTAATTTCCGGTTAACTGTCTGCAAATATTTGACCATTTTTGTACTCATTGATTACAAACTGCAGACCGTGTAACTTGAATCCCATTCACTGTTACTCTCTCTCTCTCTCTGTGTAGAGGTAGCAGGCTGCCTATCATATGGCTTTGTACATGCTCTTCATAACACTAGGTCACTTTACTTTCAGCTATATGTTTATGTGTGTAACTAAGCATATAGACAGCTGGATGGAGCCATCCCCAGGAATATAACCTTGTCGGGGGAACAACTATGGGCTGTACTTGATATTGATGTTACTCTTCACTTCGACTATAATCCACTGTTTACCTAAATTTCTTGAGCAGAAAATTTTAATGACCTTGTACTTCAATCAGTATTTCAACTTATTATAATATCCATCTCTCTCTCTCTCTTTCTGTCTATCCTATTTTCTTTTTAAACTTTTGTATGAAATTACAAATTTATGTAAATGTAGATCGTTCAAAGACAAGGTGTCATGTCGGGGCCTACATTCATTGAATGGAGAAATTCACAAGGTAAACTCAGCTTGGATGATCTTCAGAGTTTATAGGCAGGTACACACATAAGTGCAAGAACATTAGCCTACAGGATCAGAAATGGTTATAACTTGAAAATCTACTGTGCACCAGTATTTGAAATGTTTTCATGTAAAACATCGCAAGGAATCACTTATCAGATTGGCTAGTTTGTCGCTATCCTCCCTAGTTTGCTTTTTGATTCCTTGCCGGAGGCAGACGGAATCTATTCCATGTTGATGGTGTGTGTGTGTGTGTGTTTGTTTTTTATTCTGACCGAGGACTTGAACCAAAGAATTCCAGGTCCTCGGTTGTGATTTCTAAAGAATCACCACGTCCTTGGAAGAATTCTAGTGTATGGGGTATTGTTAAGGTTAGGGTATGTGGATTTGAACAATGGAAAATACAATGGGGTCCTCGGTCTGAATGTAATACAAACTTGTATGCGTGTGTGTGCGTGCGTGTATGTATGTGACACTTGCTTGTAACTCCAAAAGTTCATGGTGGATTAACTTGATACATGGTATGTGGATCCCTCTTATTGAATATACAAGAACCCTATTGTTTTCTGTGAAGTTCAATGGTCATTTGGTTGCAACAGAGGTCAAAGTCTGAAATCTTTGTAAACACTATAACTCAAATAGTACATCTCTGTTGAACTTTACACATGGTATGCAGATTCAGCTTGGTGAATATAAGAACCCCATAGAAATTGTTGGAGGTCAAAGGTCATTTGCGATCAACATTTAAGTCAAAGTCTGAACATCTTGTAAACATGATAACTCAAGAATTACATCTTTCGTGTACATTATACGTAGATGCAGCGTGGTGAGTGCATGAACCACTTGCAGTATTTTGTGAAAATATTGCACAGTGTATAAACAATGTTATGTAGCTCTCATTCATGAATAATTATCAATTGGATTTGCTAGCTCAAAATCGGTAAAAGAAAAATGTCCATTTATTCATACATCTACGTGTCTATATTTCACATAGGAAGACTGTTCTTTCTGGATATTGAAACATCTTGTAATAATAATCCTATACTGTAAAATCCTTACCAGTGAATGAAATGGTTCATGCCCACAAGGTAGTACTGCTACAAACAAGGGCTGGGAATCGCTGATCTTTTTTGGTTCTCACATCGTAATTCTTGGAAAATCTCAGATATTTGCTTGCATAGGCATAGGAGCCAAATTTGATTTGAGGGGGCTGTAACGACTTGCCCGAAAAATATGACCAAAATTGTTTGCGCGTTATATAGGCATGCATCGGTTATTACATCGCATGCCATTAACTTACATTCATTTGCAGTGTTATTACCCTTCCATATTGGTTGGTATTATTGGGGAAGTCGTTACAATAATATAAGTTTAACCATTGAAAAACACATTGCAAATTATTTTTCTTTCAGTAGGTGCCCGAAAAATTCTCGGCATATTGCCCAAATTTTCACAAAACTTTTTGCCCCCCCCCCCGCCTCCTACGCCTATGGTTGCTTGGAATTTTGAATGGCAGAGCCAAACTGGCTTTCTGGTTTAATTATGTTTTGTATTAAAAACATTTCACTTTGTTTTGTTTATTTCTCAGGCAACCGTCAGCAGAAGAGAAGAGTTCTTTGATGGTGTTCTACATGAGTTGGCATGTACCAAGTTTCAAGGTCTCAATCCCAATACAACTTACTTACCTGCTGTGAGTATTTTTAAATATCAATTGTCTTATGCTAAAATTACTGAACAGTCATATCACCATGGCAACAGTGTAATTCCCATTGTGTGCTATGACAATGGCGGTGATTTAAGTGTAGTGCAGTCAACATTAAAATTCCAGTTTATTAAAAAGTCACGGTTCCATTCTGAAGTGGGTTTACAAAGTACCTTGAGTTGTGTTTTGTTTAATTTGTTCTTAAAATATGGCTATGATAACTTTGAATCACAACTCGTAGGTCCTATACAATCAACAAGCTATGTCAGATTTCAACTGAATACTATATTTGTGGCTATTACTTTTTAACAGGTTGGATTGGTATATTGAAAACTGTATGATTTAATCATTTTGGTGTTCATGTGTCATAGTTTCATCAAATTGAGTGCAGGTCTGAGAAGTACCAACCACCTTCTTTGACAAGCCGATATTGCTGAAAATATTAGGGTAGTTTCTCAGATTCACATTTTTAATAGTCCGGTGCTGTAAATCAGCTTTCTTTAAAGAAAGCATTTACTGCAATATCTTATTAAAATGAATGAGCCTAGCAACAGTTCCTTGTCTGTTCAACAGTATTAACAAAGTTCGCCTTGCCATAACCACCAGTTAGACCTCGAGATATTTACCACCCCAACGCCCCCCCCATCCTTCATCCCTATCCTCTTAGAAGTACAAGGTAAAATGTGAGGAGAGAAAGCTATGCCTGAGGACCTAGCTGTTAACTGTCACTCCTTGCATCCTCTGTTCCTGAGAGTTTGTTAACTACGCTTATACCATTTCATTGGGATGAACTTGCCTGACTATCTGGTGGAGGGTTATCATGCAGCAAATCTAGACTGCACTCTCATGAAAACAGCATGTATGGTAGATGGTTCTAATGATAAACTTCCCTAAAAATATCTGCAATTTCATCACATTTTTGAAGGAAAAAAAAAACAAGACTTTAATATCAAGCTTGTACCTTCCTCGGTTTGTGTATCGTAAAAGTTCTTTTCAATTTGTATGTATGTATGTATATTAGATCCTCCTGCAAGCAGGAACTCGCGAAGAAGCCTCATGGGCTTATCAAAGCCGCAAGCTGACCGAAGTCAGTCTCTTACATTCATATTTAACGTCCATAATTATGAATTGTTAATTGTCAACAACTCTGTAACTGGACGACATACATTAATCTGGGAGTGACTCGAACCGGGGACCTTATGATTGAAAGGCACCGGCGTTAACCACTGAGCTAACACTCCATTCCATTTGGAATAATAAGCATAAGGATTCCCAATTAGCAGCGAATTTTGCTGACAGACAAAAAGAAAATGAATATTCGACTTGAAACAATTCAATGCAAATATAAGGTGGAAGCTGGTTTGATCAAGAGCGACAGAATTTATGAAAAAGTTCTAAGGAAGAAATAAGAAGCTCATCTTTTATTTCTTCTCTTAAGTTGCACTTCTTCTTCTTCTTCTATTTTTTAAATTTTTTTTAATTGCTGCTCGTTAATTAATCATTTATGATTTTCTAACAGCTGAGATTGAAAGATGCAAGCGAACCTTACCCACTTCCATTGCGGTATCTGTACAGTGCAAGGCTTTTTCTCTTCGGTAGGTATCACAGACAGCTCCTTCACACTTTTTCTTTCTTCTGTGAAAGTCATTTTTTCAAATCTGTAACTTCATCTTGTAACATTAGAGGAGTGTTAGCTCAGTGGTTAACGCCGGTGCCTTTCAATTATAAGGTCCTGAGTTTGATTCACTCCAAGATTAATGTATGTGGTCCAGTTACAGAGTTGTTGACAATTCATAAT
This sequence comes from Apostichopus japonicus, assembly GCF_037975245.1. Lineage (NCBI taxonomy): Eukaryota > Metazoa > Echinodermata > Holothuroidea > Aspidochirotida > Stichopodidae > Apostichopus > Apostichopus japonicus. The sequence continues at coordinate 32,135,544 of NC_092580.1, forward strand.
CATTTACGTTAAATATGAATGTAAGAGACTGACTTCGGTCAGCTTGCAGCTTTGATAAGCCAATGATGGCTTCTTCACGAGTTCCTGCTTGCAGGAGGATCTAAAATACATACATACATACATACACCCATACATACATACAACATTGAAAAGTACAGAAGTATTCTTAGCTATATTTCCCTGAATCAATTGAAAGCTGCCTCTTAAACCAGCTATGCTTTCCCTCTCTTCAATACAAATGTCAAGTCTTCTACGTATTTCAATAAAAAGTACAAAATTATAAAGTAAAATGTATCTAATTCAAAGTCGCCACTTTCAAATTAAGCTAGTTTACAAAAATTCTCTTGTCAACACATGCTTGAGGGATTATTTTTTAAGCCTTCCTAACAAATCCCAGTTTGCTATATCTACATGTTATGTAATTTCTGTGAAAAATGTGTCGCAAACTCCTACACCGTAAGTCCATGCAAGTTCAAAGCAAATGTGTGAACAAATGGCACAGTTTTGAGCAAAATTAGGACGCCAAGAGTTAAAAGTCACCGAGGTGATGACATCTGCAACTCCATGGATTGCTTGCTTGTTCATTTCGAGCTCACACACAACACTTTGTTTGATATTATGGAGTTTTCAGATGTATGTATTTTAGATCCTCCTGCAAGCAGGAACTTGCAAAGAAGCCTCATTTGCTTATCAATGCCACAAGCTGAACAAAGTCAGTCTCTTAGATTCATATTTAACGTCCATGATTATGAATTGTCAATTGTCAACAACTCTGTAACTGGACGACATACATTAATCTTGCAGTGACTCGAACCGGGGACCTTATGATTGGAAGGCACCAGCGTTAACCACTGAGCTAACACTCCTTGACTTTCCAGATGTTGTCAAACTTGTCAGATTTTTTTGTGGCAGCGACTTTGATTTCCACTCTTTACATTTGAAATGTTGTGAGCTTGTTTGCTTTCATTTAGATCATGAAGCTCTTTTAAATATGTGTGTAATTGTATCGATACAATCTTGTGTTTTGTTTTTTTCCCATGAAGAAAATCCTTGCCACAGGAGACCCTGTGGAGATGTGGCAGACGGTATCTGTGTTCCAAATCTTTCCAAGTACGAATGCGAATGTAACGAGGCATCCATCTTTAACGGAGAAACCTGCAGAAGAGGTGACCTATTTAATGTCGTTAATGCATTCCTCTAAATACATAGTTACTTGCTGAAATCATCCGTTGGGATTTGTTTGTTTGTTTTCTGAAACTGTTGTGGTCTGGAGTTTGGTTTTCTGCCAGGTGTAATTATTCTGCAATCAATTAATCACTGTTAACACATGTGTTCAACACTATGCTACCAGGGCCGGACTAAGCGTGTGGGGGGGCCGGGGCACGCAATTGTGTGGGGGCCCTACAGTCTGTTTTTTTTTCGCACTTTCATGCTTGCAAATTCAGAGAGTATTTCATCGTGTTTCAATGAATTTAAAATGTCACTTTCGATAGCGAGAATACTCAGGTTTACCAGTCTCTGTTGGCTCATCGTGGTTCTCATGTGATTTGTGGGGTCCCAAAAAGTGGGGGGCCCGGAGCACGTGCCCCTGTTTGCCCCGCCCTTAATCCGCTACTGTATGCTACACATCATTACTAACTGTTGGTCATTAACCATCATTAAATTGCTAGGGGTAAATAAGATTATCAAATGCAAGGAATCATACAGTTTTTCTAACTCATGTTAATTACTCTGTGAGCTACTGTAAGTTAATTACCTGTGTTGGAGGGCTGGGGGGGGGGGATGCTCCAAATATATCTTAATATGGACTTATTTAAATATTCAGATGATAAATAAAGATATGACAAGGCAAAATCAGTTCGGCATGGAAGTATATGGAATTCTTTGATGTAATTCATGAAATATAGTTTGAGTATCGAGGTGTAGGATACATATTAAGTAATAACAGAGGTTTAGCTTTGCAAAGTTGATTGTGTGAATTAACAGGTTACTGTTGTTATTTGATATGTGTGTGCTTTGTCTACCCAATAGGTAGCATTGGTTGACTTGTTCATTTCATCTAGCTTAAGAGGTCATTTTGGACAATTGGTCAGTAGAAACAGACATATATGGAAAGTAGAAAGGGCCTCAGTCTGTGAAAATCTCTATCATGAAAAGTCATCCCAGGGAAGTGCACATATATATAACATATTACAAATTACATATAACATATTACAAATTACATAATATATATCACATGTCTAATTGCAGACGTGGATAACCCTGTTGTCACCAGTTGCCCGTCAAGTTTCGAGGTACCGGCTTCTCATGGCAACTGCTCAGCAATTGTCTCCTGGATGGAGATCAATGTCACAGATAACTCTGGGAATGTGTCCTTAGTCCGCCAGTCTCACAGTCCTCATCAACTGTTTGACATCGGTGATACCCTGGTTGAGTACGAATATGTGGATCCGGCCGAGAACAGAGCAGTATGCAGCTTCACAGTATCAGTAAATGGTACGTAATTATACAGCAAACCGTTACCGTGGGTACAGCCTCTCAGTGCTCCCTCAGCTATTTACAAAATCTTGGGGCTTTGGTTTGAAAGTGCACCTTACAATAAATTGCTGTTGCTGGATTTATTTATTTCTGTATTTTTATCTCGATATGTTTTGTGATGTTGTAAATGGTCAATATTTTATATGTAGTTTTAGTCAATCTTTCCATAGCAGTTTGACAGTCACATAATGTAAAGATGAAATGTGCCAGTTTGTTATACTTCTGATCAGATCAGTTTCTTAAGTAAAACTGTTGCAGGTGTGTCGGTTAAAGAGTGCCTTTAATTTTGTGAACTTCACACACCATGCCTACAGTGATGACTTACACTTTGGTACAAATGTTAATCCTTTCACAGTTTTTAGTGACTTTCCCCGAAACCCCCAGCGATATAATCATGCTTTTAATATGATGGATATGAGGTGAAGAGAAGCATGCAATTGACCCAGGTCAAGGCAGGCATGTAGTGGTCTCTCTCACCCCCCTGCAGAATGGGGAACAATGTCCAGTTTGACCCCTTCAGGTATTTATGACACCCTATGCACCACTACTGCATTTGAGTTCTTGGCGAGCAAAGTTCTTGGAAGGCCATTATACAAACAAGCAAATCCAAATTTCCTAATTCTCCAACAAGAAATATAAACCAGATGGAAGAATCTTCTCAACACCACTGTACTTGCCTCTTATCTATTTTGATTCGGTGATATTAAAAGAAACTCTGGCACCAGGTGGATTTTGATTTGATTTTTTGTCTTCTTCTTTTTTTTTACTTCTGTTTATTTCTACTTTCTTTCTTCTGTTTATTTTTGTGTTTCAGATGAGGAACAGCCAGAGCTGCACCAGTGCCCTGGGACCATTAGTGAGAGATTGAGGGAAGGAGAAACACACAGGTCGATCTCCTGGAATATTAAAGCAACCGATAACTGTGGCAGGGTAAACTCTGATTTTCCTCTGCGGCAAAACTCGCAGGTGTTCCCTTCTGGCAAGTCAGAGATCTTGATAAATGTCTGGGATACTGCAGGAAACAACAGAACCTGTCAGATAACGGTGGTGATTCACGGTAAATTTCATCTTTCTTGAAAGATATTTACAACTGTTTATTCTTGTTAAGTTTTTGTTACAAGGATATTTGACATTCTTACCGTTACATTTCTATTGAATGTCTTGCAACAGAGAATAAAGAAGTTATCTATAAAAGTTAATGATATTTCACCCTGTTCATACTTGAAAATTGTGTCTCAGTATGTTGTTTCAAACCATGATTTTTGTTAGGCAAGTTCACCCAGGTCAAAAAACATGTCTCTCCCCCCCCCCACAAAAAAAAACTATATTGGGTATTAAAGTTAATCCAGCTTGCTGCTGTATCAGCTAGGTCTTACAGCTATATTCTGATGATATATATTGTGTATTAGAGTTAATCCAGCTTGCTGCTGTGTTAGCTAGGACTTAAGTTATATTCTGATGCTGAATATTGTGTATTAAAGTTAACTTTGCTTGATGCTGTGTTAGCTAGGTCTTACAGCTATATTCTGATGCTGTATATTGTGTATTAAAGTTAATCCAGCTTGATGCTGTGTTAGCTAGGACTTAAGCAATATTCTGTTGCTATATATTGTGTATTAAAGTTAACTTCGCTTGATGCTGTGTTAGCTAGGTCTTACAGCTATATTCTATGCTGTATATTGCATATGAAAGTTAACCCTGCTTGATGCTATGGTAGCTAGACCTTACAGCTATATTCTTATTCTGTATATTGCGTATTAATGATCATTAGTATTGGCCCCAAATTTATGATTCCAATAATTGCTGAAAAACATGTCAAATGTAGCTTCTGCAAGCATTTCAATGTCTCTTGATTCTGCTCTATAATGAGGAGAGTTCATTTAAGACTCTTAAATAACTCAGTGAAGCTGAATGATTTGAAGGGTGGCAGTAAAAGTTGCGCATTGAAGTCTGAGCAGTTTGAGCGACCATTACTCAAGTTTCTGACATATTGGAGAGCAATAATATTGTGACCTTAACAGATGTAAAGGAGGTAAATTCCTGCCATTTCTTAGGCTGCATTAATCGCGTGGCTATTAAAGCATCGTAAACAAGATCACGTTAATAAGTGTCTGATATGATTAATGGGCAGACATATTTATAATCATGGGATATTAAACCTGGACGAAGCATCATGAAATTGTCCGTATATTGTTATGTTAATAACTCGGCATCGGCGAGTTTGAAATATTTTTACATCAACCTAAAGATTTGGCACCGGGACATGCTCTGGAGTCACATGGATGGACTCGGAATCCAGCCTGTATCTACAAAGAAGCACAATAGAGTAATTTAACTTAGAAAAATCAACCCTGTTTGGAAATTATTGACCCGATTTGTCGTGGATAAAAGCAAAGTATAATAGTTTAAACTTTAAGTGACTGCTGGAAAGGAGTAAACGAACCCCAAAACCCCACGACCCCAAAACCCCACGACCCCAAAACCCCACTGTTTTACATCTCTTCTTCTGTTTATTTTTTCCAGCTCCTCCTTTTAATTACATCCGGCCAGCGGTCATCTTCAGCTGTATCTTGCTGTTAACTATGTTCGTCATCTGTGTCGTCTGGAGACACCGCGGTAAACTCAAAGCATTCAAGTCTTTCCTTAAAACTCACCGTCCTTACTCCCTTTCAGGTAAGTCACGTTCAGTCACTGTAGTGACTGATGTGGTCTTTTAGATTCAGAGTCCCTACCTTTTAAGCGTTCAGTAAAGTAAGAACCTCATCACAGGCTAAGTATTTATAATACCAGTGACACTTTGCACTCTATAAGATTTGGAAACAGAGATACAGCTGTTAACACATACACACACACCCACACACAAGATTTTTGATAACATTGTTCCTTTCTGGTAAGTCACACTCAGTCACATAGTGACTGATCTGAATTTTTAGATTCAGAGTCCCTACCTTCGAAGTGTTCAGTAAAGTAAGAACCTGATCACATGCTGCTACGTATGAGTCCTACCGGTGACACTTTGCACTCTATAACATTTGGAAACAGAGATACAGCTGTTAACACATACACACACACAAGATTTTGATAACATTTGTTCCCTTTCTAGTAAGTCACATTCAGTCACATAGTGACTGATCTGAATTTTAGATTCAGTCCCTACCTTCTAAGCATTCAGTAAAATAAGAACCTCATCACAGGTATCGTTAATACCAGTGACACTTTGCACTCTATAAGACTTGGAAACAGAGATACAGCTGTTAACACATACACACTACACACACGATTTTGATAACATTGTTCCCTTTCTAGTAAGTCACATTCAGTCACATAGTGACTGATCTGAACTTTTAGATTCAGACCCTACCTTTGAAGCATTCAGTAAAATAAGAACCTCATCACAGGTATCGTTAATACCAGTGACACTTTGCACTCTATAAGACTTGGAAACAGAGATACAGCTGTTAACACATACACACACACAAGATTTTGATAACATTGTTGCTGGTTGTATATTTTTTGTGGTGATAGTTTTGATTGCATTTACAACAGCATTTGCTAGTCTGTTTTGTGTTGTCAAATAATCACGGCTAGCTGCAGTGCAGTGACGAGCAGGTTTATGCCGGTCTTCTGATCTTCCGAAATGACCAAATGTTTGTACGGACAACCGAAATCAGCTCTTTGGTGGTCATCAGGGGGACAACTAGTTGTTTACATACAATTCAGATCGGTAAAATGATAAATTGGTAAATCACCTACGATCACTTTGAAGAAGCTGAAATAAAGCAAAATTAGAGGTAGGCTTACGATCCACCAGAAGGGGAGATTTTATTGATCCAAAGCTGGTGTTCCATTCACCAAACTTACACACCTTTTCCTACTGTGTATTGTCGGTTCTTTATTTTGCTACTTTCTTTCGGACAACCAAATTTGCTGTTCCAACAATACAAAAAAACCTGGTTGTCAGAGGGGCATCCAGAAAAGAAAATTCTTAAAGAATTGGCCTGCATTGTCATGATACACAGACAACCTCAGAATAGATATAGAATCACAGTGTCATACCTCAACTCATGACCTGATAGAAGTTTATTTCATAACTGATATTAAATATCCTTCAATACCTTCCTCATATTACTTCGAACTAACATCCGTTTTTCTTATAGTTTCCTGTGAATGCTGAAATTGTGATTATTTAGATCTGTCCTCAGCTTAAACTTGAAATCACATGCTCCTCAGATTGGCTCATTTGTTTATAGTTCAAATTTGTTAATATTATGTTCTCTCTGCTGGTTTTTATTGTGGTGCCTTCAGGCAATTTTCTGGGTAAATTTTTTTCAAACCATGAAACCGTATGAGATAGAACAAAGCACATCGGGTGTTGTGCCTGGTAAAAAAAGTATTGTTTTTCATACTCCTGATCCATGTTTTGAACATGTTGCAGTTGTATAAGCTAAGGGTGCTTTCAAGCATAATGATTGGAGACAGCTGAAAATTTGTTTGCATTGTTAACTACCATGATTAATTAACAACTTCATTTATTGGTTTTTATTGTGGATAGTGTGGTCAAGGCATTTAAGATGTCCTCCCCCTCCCCCTACATCCAACCCTCCCTCCTGCATAGTACAAAAACATGCATTTCTAGACAGAAGAAAGTTGAAGAACTGAAGAAGAAAACAAATCAGTACGAGTAAGATTAACTGCATTGAACGAAATTTAAATATGCATACATTAATCTTGTAAATCAGTTCCCACAATCTTTGGAATTACTGAAAAGTTTCTGCCTTCTTTGTGTAAGGTTTGAGAGTCGAACCCATTTCCATCTAACTACTTTTCGACAATGCAAAAGAAGCAGCAAAATAAATTGATCGTCCTTCCTGACTCTCCTTGTATCTTAAGAGTAGGATTTATCATAAATTGATTGTCCTTCCTCTCTCTCGATGTATCATGTAAGAGTAAGATATATCATAAATTGATCGTCCTTCCTGACTCTCCTTGTATCTTAAGAGTAGGATTTATCATAAATTGATTGTCCTTCCTCTCTCTCAATGTATCATGTAAGAGTAAGATATATCATAAATTGATCGTCCTTCCTGACTCTCCTTGTATCTTAAGAGTAGGATTTATCATAAATTGATCGTCCTTCCTGACTCTTGTTGTATCATGTAAGAGTAGGAATTATCATACATATTTCCAAATGTTAATTATAGTTTCTGTGTTCGATTCTTCTATCATTTTGTCGATTGGTTTTGTTTTATGAAACAGTGGATGGTAACCTCTCTGGCCCTGCATCAGCTAACGGCGCCAGGAATCCCTCACCGGGTGAACGAGTCAACAGATGGCTGACCAAACAAGAGTCTTCTATCCCAGACACGCTGTCACGAGAAGATGTAACCAGTGCGCACCTACTGTTTGAACCGGTCGCACTGATCTGTCAGGAACGCACCCCGATGAACAAACTGGAACATTCTGAGATGAGTTCAGCTTCGGATTCGAGGGACGAGTCGCAAGAGTCCGATCATCTAGTCTGGTCGGGAGATTCAGTAGGACGCGAATCGGAAGTCGACAGTACCAGTCTGTGACCCCCGATCTCAAGTTTTTTTTTTCCGAGACCGTTTACAATTTGCGACCGTGTTTTGAAATAATTTCTCACAATTGTGGGTAATTTGTTAAGCCAGTATCGAATTTGATAATGTTGTTAATTTATGATTATCGCTGATATGATCAAATATTTATTTCAGTTCTGTAATCCTTCTTTATTTTTAATTTTTTATATTTAGCTTCTTTTCTTGTTTTTCACTCTTTCTCGTCTGTTTTTATATTATCCAACAGAATTTGTTGCCTTTGTATGTTGTTGAAGGTACTGAGCTGATAGAAGAGGGCATTTTTCAATATATCTCTTTCAGTTGCATTATTTTAATTTATCTTTAATACCGCCAGGCCAAGAACGATTGTTTATAACAGTATCCCTTTGTATTGTCATGCCTGTCGATGTTTCGTGAAGTTGACACTCATAAGTCTTTGAAGTTTGTATAAAGTTGTGTTTCTTTGTGAAGTAATGCACAATTTGCTATGATACTGAAACGGCAAAAAATTTCAACTTATTTTTGCACAAACACTTATGCAATGAAAATGATGAAAGCTGAAGAACAAAAAAACTGTTGCCTAACATTTGCTTCAAGAAATGCTTACAACTGTGAAATCATTCTGTATGTTTATAAATATTTCCATTTATGGATTGGTCATTATATATTATTAACTGAATATACTTCATATTGGGGTTTTTAAATTTGTTTTACTTGGTCAGTGTAAACACTTAAAAATGTTCTTTGATTTTTAAAATTGTTTTAGTACTATTATAGTAGGTGTGGTCCTTGTTATTCATAAGGGGGATATTAGCAAAGGATTTCTGTATCAAAAAATCAATGTGCCCACACATCCTAATGTAGAAATTTTTTTCTTGCTATAATGTAGAACAAAGGAAAACTCTGTCATAATTTAATTTACTGGCAGACTTAAAGCAGAGATATTTAGTATTTTATTCCATGTTTGAGAAACAAGTAAAAAAACCAGCAAAAATTGAAGCTACCTACTGTAGAAGTAGTTGTGTGAACTTGCAAGCCATGCCAAACATGTTAACCTCATCTTTTTAAATGCTATGGTTTATTATATGAAGGGTAGAGATGGACAGAGAGGGCAGGCATCAGGGATGTTGTTACACTGTTTAGTACAGTTGAGCAATAAATGAGTTGACTATCCACCCCTCTGTGTTCTTCTAGATTTTCACAGGGTATAAATATGATCATAATTCCATCATTTAATTCCATCATTTAAAAAAAAAATTTTTTGTTCCATCGGAACCTATGCAGTCCAGTTGGCATGTGTGTATATATACATGTGTGTGTGTTTTGTCCTAGCTTGTAAACACTGTATCTCAAGAATGAAACATGTGATTGATGTCATACTTGTTATATATATTGGTCAGGGTCAGTAGATGATCCCTATTGTTTGTGGTGGGGCTATCATGCATATTAATGATTGGGCGGGGCTTAATGTAATAAACTTAAAATGTCAATTTCTCTTCAAACGTATGTCCCATTTAGTTGATACTTGGTATGGTGATGTAAGTACATAGTATGTACATGTTTTTTTGCAACAACAACTTGAAACCTCATTAGTATTCATGGGTGGGTGGGGATTGATGGGAAATCGTGGGAATTGGCTTGTAAACACAATATTCTCAACGACCACAAGATTTGTCAGTATCATACTTGGTAGGTAGATGCCCGTGATGTGTAGATGTGCCCTATTGTTTTTGGTACCTGTGTTTAGACATCGGAACCACTAAACGTTTTCGTTTTCTGGTTTTATTCTCTGTAATGGAGATCTTTAGTGCCTTTGAGATAGATCTAAGGGGCTGAGATGGGCATGTCATCTTATTCAACTTATCTTCTTCTTTTAATCTGTCACCTAATTGGTTAAGTGTTAAGATTAACATACATGTTGGATAATGCAAGTTTTTTTTTTTTTTTTTCAAAACAACAATAGAAAATACATATCATAGCCAAAACATGAAATGAGGGTAAACTAAATGGAGAAAATTTATTCGTGGCAGTAATCTAGAAAAAGTTTGAAATCCCTTGTATGGGCAAAAAACGATAGATAATGCAAAAACAAATTAATTTTAATGGTACTTTCAGATGAAAATTGAATTCCAAAATGAATGCACAGAGCTTTTTGAGAATTTTTTTCAGTTGTTTTTATTATTGTTTTTTATTAATCACTGATTAGAGATTCAAATCTCACAACCATGTATATTGACTTTGTGGTGTTCAGGAGTACCATCCTTAGGCATTGTTTCATTCTTATTATTATTATGATTTTAATTCAGGTTTTCTTCTTTGTCTCCTGAGGTAAAGAGGAGTAGACAGTTGTGGGGGGGGGGGTGGGGTGGGGCTTTGTAAAATGTCTTTATTGTCTTCACTAAAGCACAAATTAAATGTCTTTTTATGTTTAAGATATTCTCAGCCATCATAATAGAGTATTTTAGGTAAGAAAAATATTAAAAAAAAGTATAAGAAATTTGTAATGAAATGCTACCTCAGCTAAAACATTTGATGTACACCTGTGAACACTGCTTGTTATTTCCCGAATGTCATTTTAGGCAAAAACGTGATAAGTGACATATTTCAGTTGGGTCAAATAACCTTATTTACAGCACCATTTAACCATATTTTTTTTATTTGACCGCTACACCGGTGTGTGTTGGTATAGTAATAATGTCACTTATGTTAACCATTTATGAAGTGGCTGAAAGCGTTTCAAAATCTTTCTATATGGAGTTACATTTCAAATTTTGTGACATGTGAAAGTCCAAAATCTTTTCTCTTTGTATTTGTAAATACAACCATTGGTAGCTAGCAATCCCATAGCTCAAATTCAGCCTGATTTGAAGCTGTGAGAATGAATTTAATTTTCTGCTTTATAATCTTTTTCTATTTTTTTGTTGTTGTATTTCTCACAATTCTGATATTTCTTGGGTGGGATGAATTAGTGCCGAGAGAAGCATACATTAAGTCATCACACGGCATGCAAAAGCCATTGGAGGTATCTGGAAAGGTCTATGTTATTTCTATCAGGAATCTGTTTGTAAGGAAAATGTTGTTTTTATTAGAGTCAAACAAACCTTGCTTTCCATCTAAGAGACAGTTGTATAGGCTCTTGCTTATTGTAAGTTTTATTCAATAGAAGTGCTCATCACACACATGAAAATGAGTCTGGGCACAAAGAGTAATCCAATTGTGAGGTTTGTCAGCAGAAGGTTTGTGCCTTTTAGGCTACGGATAGTAATGTCTCCTTCCTGCACACTTCCTCCACCCCCCCTCCCATCCACACATTGCATCCTAAATCCACAGTTTGCTTAATTAAAAAAGTTTTCATAATTTATAATCACATGGCAATTTCTGAATTTTCTGTTTTCATTAAATTCCTGACAGCTTTGGTGTCTTTCATTCCATTCCAAATGTCTTACATTTGCAAAACTTTATCGAACAAAATCCCCAATTTTTTTTAATACCTTTCTTGCCAGTGTCTGGTTAAGTTCTGCAACATATCCCATTTAGATGTACTTTGATTTTTCGGTTATTTTTTTTCTCGAGACAATGCTATCCTTTAAGTGCTAAGAAAGTTCATGTTTGATATCGGTCAATGTCAAGTATGCCTCTCATTGGTGTGAAACGGAATCAACTCACGATCGCTGAGCACCGTGAATCGATCATCATACATTGTGCAATTTTACTTTGGGCGGCTTATTTACAATGGAGTGCAATAAAATGGATCTCTTAGTAGGCAGCAGAGAGGAATAAAGACCTGAAATAAATCAAGATCGATAATATTTAGGGAAATAATGAGAGAGAAAAAGACAACATCAAAAGCATCCATAGGATCAACCAATCAGGAATGATTGATGATCCAATCAAAAAGTTATTGTTTTTATTACATATATATAGACACAAATACAGCTATATCAAAGTAACTATGAATTAAATGAATAAAAAAAAGAGTAAATATCTGAGAATTTCAGGTTAGGCTATTGTTAGGCAAATCCCTTACCGGTTTACTGTACTAACCCCTAAGTTGTGTCCTTTGCTTCCAAACTGATAATCTCCAGAGGGCGTTCTCATTTTGCGGAATTCTCGTTCTGCGGAATCCACGGCATGTGCCGTGTCGAAGATACTTCGAGTATTAACTATATTGCGGGACAGTCTTTGATTTCAGGGCGAACAAATTTATCAGGAATACAGGAAATATTTTAAATTATACGGCCATATTTTATCAATTTTGCATATTTTTAGTTAATAGTCAAAATTAATGACATTTCAATGTCATATTGGAATGCCTTTCAGGGCAACACATCTGTCTTTCACTTTAACAAAATGAAGAATTTTTTTCCCTTTTCAAACAAAGAAATATGGAGATATATTTGCATAATAAATACTGGGATGATGATATTTGTCCGAAAGGTGTGCCTTTTGCCATCGAACAAGAGAGTGTGAGAGGTATTTCGTCCCTGTTGTTTACATTCTATGCACTGCATGTTGATGGTGAATTCGATGATGATATTGGTTATAATGTCTGTTCTGTGTCTGCCTGAAATCTCTCTTTTCTTTGCTTTTTGGTTAAAGTCTCAATACGTGTTTGCTGATGAATTTCGGAAAACAAACTTCCGAAGCAGATTCAATGTTTCTTATTCTAAATGCACTCTGACCAGGTGGGTTTAATGAAGAAAAGCTGTTGCAATCGAAAGAAAGAAACTTTTTTTCTGTTCCCCTTATGGTGCAAACCGTTTACCGTAAAATCACTGCGACCGCCCACAAAATGTAACCTATATATACTTGTATCGTCCACTAGTAAGTCCTATGCCTAACGGTCGTAAAAAAAACAGAGATTTGATTGGCACATGATCTGTTGGGAAGGGCTTGCAAATTTTGAGGGAAGTTTGTAGAATCTACAGACTCGTTAAAAAAATCTGGCGAATTTTATTTAGCTCAAAATGTTTAACAACAGATAACTCAATAAAATAATGATTATTAAATATGAAAATTGCATAGAACGGTGTTATTTTCAATGAGGGTTAAGTTAAAATTGGCAAACACACATTGAGACTTTAATACCAAAATAATTTTGGAAACACAAAACGAGTAAAGATATTGTTAAAACATGTGTCGTGCTTCTGTTAAGTTCTCACCGAATGGAGCAAAATTGTTTGATGTAGATTTGTATTTGGTATGCCTAACATGACAGAGAACTAAAAATTTCTTAGCAAACATCATTAATTTCTTTTTCATTTTGTTGCATGTAAATCAGAAATAAAATAAATCTCACCTATTTTTTGGAAATTAATCACCACATTGCTCTTATTAAAATAATAAGTTTTGTTGAAAACTGTTTGTTACTTTGTATTGTATTTTTTAAGGTAGCTAGAATTCATGTAAGAATTAGTAAAAGCACTTATAGAAATACACCATATATTTTGGAGAGCTTGAGAAGGAAAACAGTTTATGCAGATTATACAGTTCTAGCATTATGCTATGACTGAAGGACTGGATTCCTCTTTCTTCTAAGGAAGCGAAACTATTTGTTTGCTGAGCTGAATTCTAATGGTTACAGAAAAATTTAGCTCTGGTACTGGAATAACCCTTGAAAGAGAAGGGTGTAGTTTATACCTCACAAGGATGAATTTGGCTTTTTATACACTTTGTTCAATGTTAACGTAAGTAGATTGTAAACTTGGTACTTATCGCAGGGATTGAAACCACTCTGGTCATCGCGTATTTAGTTCACTCGATGGAACAAGTCTGTTAGTGCAACTAATTGTGAATTTTCTTTTCTTGGGATTTATGTATGAAATAGCTGTCAAGGTTGGACCATGATCATTAAAAATCAATCGATGATCAATGATAAGATCGATGATAAGTTAGTTCATATCTCACGAAAATTGTTATTAACTACATTGTTATTAATTTTTATATTTTCTACTGCTCAAGTGTCACTCGCTATTTTGTAGAGGGCAATTATGTCTGGCCAGTAAAACTCAAAACAAGCATTTCTGAAATATTTATTTTTTAATTTTCGGGATTTGTATACAATAACCAGGGCATTATATAATCAACACAATGTGTTGTTAATTCAGATGTAAATACACATTTCTTTTGTAAACACTTTTTTAATCTTTGGTTTTTGTCAGCTTTGTAAATAATGCAATATTATCCCTTTTTTTTCTTCTTTCCTTTTATTCTTGTGTATGTCGTTTGCACGATATCATTTTTTAGGAGAATAGTTACCCTTTATTGTATTGTGGTAATGATTTGATTAGTTTTCAGTGATATCATAAAAAATCTGTGTGCATGGCCAAGTGCGAGAGGGTTAGATTGGAAGGGGATGAGATGAAAGTGGATAAGGCAGTGTTTTCTTCATTTTTTTGTGATTTCATATTATTAGTGCCTCCTCCCCTAATTGCCATGCTAAAATCATATTGATTTGACATATTTGACAAATTTCCTTTGTTTATGATGGGTAATAACAGGTGGTCAGTAGTAATGGTCAAATCTATGATGCTAAACTAACACTTGGTTCTGTAAGAAGTAATTTCCAGAAGGTTGTATCTTCTTACATTAATCCCAAACCTATTCAAAGGGTTAAAATGTGACAATTTGAATGTGTAAGTATAAAGGAAATATCCTCAGAGATTGGCATTACTAGAAGGCTAAAGTGCTGATAATAGCCAATCACTTTTGTACCCTTTCCCCACCTTTGGACTAGTCACATGAAGAATGTTTTCATAATTTCATATTTTATTTTCCATATGTAGTTCTCTTCACTTTGACTAGTTGGTTTTTATTTAATATATATTTTTTTTTAATTTTAAATATTTAATTTAGATTTTATTTAATGTACTTTTTATTTTAAATAATGCTGGTATCAGGGGTACCTACCCATTGTTAGTCTAAGTCTTCTGCTACTTTTACTTAAATGGTTTTTTATGTTTCACATCAGTCTGATAAAATCTGAGTAGTTAGTCACTGACATCCATATTCATTTATGTTACCGATATGACTGTTCATGTTATTTCATCATATGTAATACATCCCTGATGAATGTTGTGGCCAAGAATTAACATTAAAGGAAACACCATGGGTTTTAGATGATTTTGTAACCTTGAGAGATGCTTTAGGACATATATCTCCCTACCTGAAGTAGTTGTATAGGTTAGCATGGCCATTCACAGTACTACTACTACTATTACTGAGTGCTTGTTAAACATTGTAAATAGCTAAGGAGTTTACTCTTAGTGGCGCTGTATTACTGGTGCACAATCGTTTAGACCAGGTCAACATTATAAGTGATGCAAAGTCCCATTTAGAGAGAGCAAAATATCTATGGTCTCAGAAGTTGTGTGTCCAATTTATCCTAAAAATGATGAATGAAATTGTTAGTAAATGCAATTAGCCAATCAGACAGCTTCCTAATTTCATCTCCTGTTATCTTTCTTTATACCGCACATATTTTTATCAGCCATCCCTAGCAGAGATGAAAACGGAAGACAGGAACTCAATAATGTTCAAAGCGCGAATGTACCGGTGGGAAAATTTGGGAAGCAATAACAGTCTCTCATTGGAATAACTTGTTCTATTTTTATGAAGCATTTAATATTACTCTGTATAAATATCCTCTGATCGATATACAGATTGCCTGTCCACGCCCTTGTATCCTCCGGCTTAGATTACTGTAATTCCTTTCCGCAGTCTGTGCCACAATCACTCATCAGTCGTCTCCAGCCCATACAAAACACAGCAGCCCGTCTGATTACTAGAGCTAAACGGTATCACCACATCACCCCAAGAATTTTCATTGACTTTCCTGTTAAGTACCTCGACCAATTCAAAATATTTGCCCTTACATACATTTCATCATTGGGCTCTGGAATACATAATTGGTATGAGTAAGAAGCATAGCCCTAAACTTAATCTTAGCTCCTCCAACAAAATCCCTGCTTGATGTACCTGTAAGTCGGACAAAATTCAGTGTGGCGGCTGCAAAACTCTGTACCACAAAACATTAGAGACGCTCATACCTTAACTAATTTAAATGGTGTTTATTTCAGATATTATTATTAAGTCTTGTTTCATTCAGTACTTGTTCTGGTTGTAAAGCCCAATTGAGCACATCTTGAATGATTAGAGCGCAATATAAATTTGATATTATTATTATTATTTATATCTGTGGACGTATCACAGGAAGCCTAGCTGCATTGTAAAGATATTACGGAATTTCCATCTCAAATGCAAACAATGCAATAGTCTGTTTAGTACCTACAGAACCATTGCAGATTGTCACATAAACCACTTTTCTGGGGAAAAAAGTTTCAGCAATTTGTATTTCAAGGAAAAAAAGGAGGAAGTTCATTTAACATTCTAACTGATGTTTTGATCTTTCATTTCTAAAATTGACCCATATAATATGTTCTAGAATGTTCTACTTTGAACATAGCCAGTTAATGTTAGGGAAGTAACTCCAGCCAGCTGTAGTCAGTTAATTGTAGGGAAGTAACTCTAGCCAGTTAACGGTAGGGAAGCAACTCCAGCCAGCTCTAGTCAGTTAATGTTAGGGAAGCAACTCCAGCCAGCTCTAGTCAGTTAATGTTAGGGAAGTAACTCCAGCCAGCTCTAGTCAGTTAATGTTAGGAAAGTAACTCCAGCCAGCTCTAGTCAGTTAATGTTAGGGAAGTAACTCCGGCCAGCTCTAGTCATTTAATGTTAGGGAAGTAACTCCAGGCACCTCTACTCAGTATTCAGGGTTTGGATTTATCTCGATTTAACCTCTTTTTAAGGAATATCATATCCAATACCAATTTTGGTCTAATTCATACAATATTGCAGCAATGCTTAAGTCATTCCATGAAAATCGTTTGGTCATATTCTCCATGCAATTAACATTAAGTTATAAAAAAATTGTCCTGTGGAGACCGAAAATATATGATCACCTTCACTGGTAAACCTGTTTGTGTGTCTTATCAAATTGGCAACCACTCGTTTTCAATTCTCTCTTTCTTTAGTTCAACAAACACGTACAAAAAAAAAAAAGGAAGAAAAAAAATTAAATTACAAAAGCATATTTCACTGAAACAGTATTTTGGTTTCTGCTTTTTTATTGCATTTCAAGTACCTTAATTTGTCTGTAAAGTTTTATGGTTTATAATGGTTGTTGTTTTTCTTCATGTTTCACTGAATAACACAAAACACAACTTAATGTCAGCTAATTATGCATGATAAATAAAAAGAAGAAATACTTTTGGAACTTGCCTGTGTCCATGACCATTTTATTTATTTATTTTTTTGTTCAAGACATTATCCTTCACAAAATGGTATATTTGAATACATAAAAACACATCCAATTATCTGAATGATAAAGATGTTGGCATGTGTACACTTCTGGGGCACCAACTAAATATAATTAAAATAAAAAATATCTATACAAAACAAAGGAGAAAGATTTTCATCTTTACACAATAGATGATAGAGTTGTTTGTGAACAAAATTCACTCTAAACTAAGAAATTTTTATTATTTTTTTATCGTTGTTGTTTAAGATTTGATTGAATTTTGGTAACATTTCCACATAAGAATCTAATTACAATGTGACTCATTAGTATTCAATGCAGTAAGGTTTCTTTTCAATTAATGAAGCATTTTTGAAGAAATTTTCCTTTGTTTCATTCCATGTTGCTTTATGTATGCGACTGTTGTTAAGATAACACAGTGTCTAAGTGATGATATATTTAGATTCGAATTGATTCACAATTGACTAACTTTTCTTTGGAGTAAATGCTGGTTAGTATTGGACCAAATTCTGTGTTCACCTTCAAATATAACCTCAAAAGACTGGAATGTTGTCTAACTTGTCTAAACATCACAGTCACCTCCAGGAGGTAACATCTCATCATTTCACTGATTTTCTTTTTAATAGTTCACTGAAATGATGTTGCAACTGAAAGCGTTTATACTCAATAACAGACATTGTTGGATTTCATGATTTATTTGTAAACAACATTAAATTACTGTTGCCATCAAAGCAAGGTAATAACAGTACATAACTGAGCACAAGTGGCTCTGTGATATCATTGTTAGAATCATTCAAACAGAGATGTTTTCTTATCCTGCGCTATCGATAACTTGTTCATCTTGATCATCTATCCCATAGGAATTATGTCACGGTTTGGGCGTGACATAAGAATTATGTCACGGTTTGGGCATGCCTTGAACAACAGCAGAGAGATCTGGAGTTATGGGGTAATAGTACATACAAGGTCAACTTGCAATAAACTTGACTTGACTTGAACAATCAATAACAAACAATAATCAATAAATCAATCAATAACAACACTCAACAGACAATATTGAATATTTAGGAGCAAAACTGGTACAAAAGCTGGAAATTATATACCTTTATAAAAAAAAAAATGGTACAAAAACAGAATGCAATTTTAGGACAATCACACTTTAACGATTTAAAGAAATATGTCTTGCCTACTTTACATGTAAAACTCGGGACCCATTCTAGACATAAAAAACAAGGCTTAAGTTTTCATTTGTGAAAGACAAGTGTGTCAGGTGCAGGATACGTTATATAAAACTTTAATAAGAAACCCAGACAAGTTCCTTTATTTCCTGAAACAAGCTGGCAGTAATGAACTTAGCAGTTTAAGGAATTCCAGGTACCTGAATACATGTTCTGCTACTTCAGCCCACAAACATAACACCACCAATTATGAAACTGGGCATAGGTCAATTTGTTAAATGTGAGGGACACAACATTTTCTGTACAGGAATAAATGATCAATAACTTGCTAGTTAGCAGCACCCAAATTATTGTAACCATAGAAATGGCATAGTTGGGCCGAATGGTATCAAGGTACATACAGTATAGAGTGACATCACATAAGTGACAACTCAGACCCAACTCAAATTGAGAGTCTCAAACCAAGTCTATGAATATTAAACATACAGCTGCTTTAAGAGATCTTTAATACTGCCACCAATTTCTTTGCTATGGTCTGTGTCAGTGATTGGTCAGCTCTCTGAGGATGTAGGATAATATAAAGCTCATACTGGGAATAGTTGCTCAGACCTACTACTGAATGTCGCTGCTATTAAACTTCACTATAATGGTGAGAGAATGTTCTCAAATTTATTTATTTGACTAGGTTTTGAAGAAATGCTACATCAAACTTTCTGCATTTACCAACCAAGTTTTACTGACGACTCCCAAGTCTCCATACTTAAAATGATTGTTGTCAAGCAGATGTTACAAGATCTCTGGCCACTGTCAAACCATTATTTTATAGACTTTTATAATGTCACTGTTTTATTTGGTCTCCAATCCAAGTTCAACTACGACAATACTGGAATACCAAACAAAGACTTCAAATATACATCTGATTGATGAACTAAATGGAAATGTTTGTAAAACAAAAGTAAAAAAGACCTAAACGACATACTAGTTACACGTTACAAAATAAAGATCTTTCTTTATAAAAAAAAGAAAATTTAGATAATGGTGAATCTTAGTTATGAAAATAAAACACACACAACAATGAATGATACTGCTACAGTCGCCACTCTCGGCAGACTGCTATCACCAATGTTAATAATACAAAGTTTCGTTGCTAGGGATTTTAAACCATAAAAAATACACCAAAGACGTAGGGAGACCTATGGCCATTTCTATCAATGTATCAATGTACGACTTACGGGACAAAATTCAAATTAAATATCTACGTATCTATATTCCAATTTACTTTACTTTCTGTACAAAATACGTCCTTGAACAAACCAGTAAACAAAAACGGCTACAGCATAATGGTATTAAAGGTACACAACTTTTTTGTCGGTGGAAATGAGCATAAAATGAAATTCTAAGTACGAGACAGACATCATACAAGTATACATAAACATAGTCTAGTAGTGCAGTAGATTTTGTTAGTTGATGTTAGCAATTTCTAATATAAATCTACTCGAATTTTTGCATTTTTCGTTTTGTATCAACACAGATCAACTGCTTACGTACATTTACGATGAATGTAGATCAGCTCTGACTATTGCATGTGTGAAACAATTTAGGACAGTACTGAATGACATAAGTTAACCCCCCTCCCCAAACCCCCCTCCCCCAAACCCCCTCCCCCAAACCCCCCTCCCCCAAACCCCCCTCCCCCAAACCCCTTCCCAAACTTTCACAATAAATCAACAATGTTTATACGTCTACAGGAATGGCGACGGATTCTACGATAATTCTACAGAAACAGGTCTGCAGGCATCCTCCAACTTCCTGGCACTAGAGGTCACCATTTAGGAATGTTTCCAAAACTTATGATACTTGATATACACAAACTTAAAAGTTGTGGAGACATGAGTCATCGTGTTGTATTGGAAATAAATATTTTGATAGTGCCAGATTATATAAACATGATAATATTTTGCTCTATAGATAAAAAATATATACTTATATATCAATATATATATATATCAAAAAAATATATATATATAATTGAATGCCCAATTGCTATGTGCTGTTATTTACCCAGCCTCCAAAAAGATTGGCTTTCAGTATTCGTTTATTTTCAGTAAAGCAAAAAACTTCAAGAAGAATATCTACAAATTCTTTCTAATTTTCAGCCAATCACAGTTCTCCATTTCAGAATGGCATCCAGTCTTGCAAAAATGTTATATTTGCCTTGGACGGAGTCCATCACACTACCACAGGGATTCTCTCGCCAAGAATATTTAAGGTTAGTCTACTCTACAAACGCCATGACCAATCAAATGACCACAGCATGCTGTCTTATCATGATTCAAAAGACCTCAAGAATATGTTAAATGTAAAGATGTAGAAAACCGTAGAAAATGGTAAAAACAATGATGAATTGGAAAAGACTTCTCTTCTTTTGGTGGTACTGTAGAATAAGGCCTTTTTAGTAACGATACTTGACTCCCTTCATCGGGGCATAATAAATCTCTTGTCCTGGCCATGACAAAAATGCATTTTTGAACAGATGTGCTATGCTCAAAGCTAAATAGTTTTCTCAGTATTTACATGACACCCACAAATACACAAATCAATTTATTTGTGTAATTTGCCACCTAAGTATTCCCTGCCACATTTTCTTACAAAAAACTAGAATTCAGGCCATGTTCTGATCGAAAGCAAACTTCACAATTATAAAATATGCAAGGCACTGTGGCTTCTTCAAACTCGATTCAAGTTTAACATCAAGGCACTGTTAGTAATTTCTTCATATCTACACCGTTTACAGTCAAACACATTTAAAGTTTCCAATTGTGAAATTCATCATTTTCTATCATGAATGACACCTCTCCTGTGTACTGGCTACCAGTGTCACTACATCAAAACTTTGAATACAAGCGTACATTTAATCTGGATATTTCACAGACAGATAAAAATCTTGGCTGTATTTCTTTTACCCTGTATATTAGGAAACTTCGGAAGTTCATCAGTCAAAGTGACTGGACTACCTAGTCTAACCGATAGATCAGCTTCTCAGAAACAATGCAAAAATTAAGAGACAAACATAATGATTGTACTGCAATAAATAGGTCATGGTGTTGGATGTCATCTTCGAGTGCCTTCTCATTTATATGACATAAAGAGTAAACATTTTGATTGGATTTTAATTAGAATTTACAAAACAATGCAATGCATTATGAATTAGGCCTGGACTGACGAGAGAACATCGTTATCACCCTAAAAGGAGCGTTCCAGATATAGAGCATATTTTTAATATGAATATATTCTCAAAACCTGACATTCACAGAATTACAATCTACAACAATATAAACCTACTCTAAAATCTTCCTTCCTTGTTGGACCACATCATATCAAAACTGTCTGTTATTTTATCTGGACTCTTCTCTTACTGCACATCATGGTGATAAAATATAAAAGGTGACTGGGTCAGCTGCAGTGATGATGCCTGTTCTCATCATACTCGGCTTGGAGATCCATCACCATGATCATCGGCACCATCCCCATCAGCACCAACCCCATCAACACCATCCCCATCAGCACAATGTCCATCAGCACCATGTCCATCAGCACCATGTCCATCAGCACCATGTCCATCAGCACCATGTCCATCAGCACCATCACCATCAGCACCATTCTCGTCAGCACCGTTCTCACCGCTTCCATCATCTTTCCGTTGAGGTCTGTTTCTTTTGGGCCAGTTGGAACGCTTATACCAGATTCCCCACACCATGTGGTTAAGGAGCACAGTTACCGCACTCACTGTGCCAAGAGCGGCTGGTAGTAAGAACACATAGGTGTAGTTCTCGCTTACATCATAGATCAGTCCTAGAAATGAGAAAAAAAATGAAAAGTCACAAGTTTGGGGGGAATATAAAGATGCATTCACTTAACGTTCAAGTACAAGAAATAAAGCATTCACTATACGTACAAGTACAAGAAATAAAGCATTCACTATACGTACAAGTACAAGAAATAAAGCATTCACTATACGTATAAGTACAAGAAATAAAGCATTCACTATACGTACAAGTACAAGAAATAAAGCATTCACTATACGTACAAGAAATAAAGCATTCGATATAAGTAAAAGAAATATAGCATTCACTACACGTACAAAAAATATAGCATTCACTACACGTACAAGAAATAAAGCATTTACTACACGTACAAGAAATAAAGCATTCACTACACGTACAAGAAATATAGCATTCACTACACACAAGAGAAATATATCACTCAATACACGAACAAGAAATAATGCATACACTACATGTACAAGAAATATAGCATTCACTACACGTACAAGAAATATAGCATTCACTACATGTACAAGAAAAAAAGCATACACTACATGTACAAGAAATATAGCATTCACTACACGTACAAGAAATATAGCATTCACTACACGTACAAGAAATATAGCATTCACTACACGTACAAGAAATAAAGCATACACTACATGTACAAGAAATATGGCATTCACTATATGTACAAGGGCCTGTCTTTGTAACTGTTACAATATTAATTTAAACCTACCAGCACAGGTTGCACTGATCAAGTTTCCAATACCGACAGACAGAAGGCATAATCCAAATCCGCCAGAGAAATCTTTGGGACCGACCAAACTACGGACTATCGGCTGCATGAGTGGGATGTATATCCCTGACCCGATTCCAATCCCAAAAGCACCGATGAGTAACAGGACAAAGGTCGTACTGAAGGCTACCACTGCAGATGCGATCCCTGTTGTTGCGTAGGCGAGAAATAAAAGATGAACGGGATGTATAACGCCGCAGTCTACCAATAGTCCATAGGTACAGCGACTCACCAAGTTCCCCACGCCAACAACGGATATCAGTGACGAGGCAAGCAACTTATCTATGCCTTCACTGACTGCCCTTGCGGCCAAATGTGGCAGTATGGTACCCAGGAGCCAGCCTCCTAGTCCGAAGGATACCAAGAATGTGGCAAATGGTGCATTGGTCCAAAGTAGACGAATATTGAAGAGGTCTAATATGTATCCCAAACCAGAGAACCATCTGTGAGAGGTCATCTTCTCCTTGGGTATCCGCTTGTTGCCCTCAACCGGCGGACCATCAATGACAGCAGGCGATGCTTGTCCAGATGTCACCGTCATTTGTAACACTACACTACTTGCGCCATTCATCGCAGTTCCTTCATGCACTGCTATGGTATTTTCATCATGGACATTTGCAGAAGTCTTGGCCAATGGGCTTCCATCTCCATTTTCCGCCTCTTCAATACTGACCATATTTATGTCCTCTTTGGCCTTCCCTGCAACACCACATTTGCATTTTTTAATAACAAGTTCTTGACCATTTGAAGCATCCATGCTTCCTTTTCTCTTCTGATAATCACCGTTTCCTGTTTCTGAATCTATCCATGCCTTGTCATAAGACATGGCATTGTCGCCCATCTCACCATCCTCACCCTGCCTCTGTGCTCCGGCGTCTATCCCCTCACCTCCACCGTCTCTCCCATTCCCAGATCCTGCCTCTGGTATAGTCTCTAGGGGTTTATTACCCTGTCTGCTACCACCAGGAGCCTTTATTATCATCATGAACACAAATACGTGAAGCTCAATGGCTGCGACTACCAGGCAAGCACCTCGCCAGCCATATGCAGAGACCAGAATTTCAAACAAGATGGGGAGGACGAGGATGCCCATGCTGGCTCCAGCGTTTGCCACTCCAGAGGCAGTCGCAAAATTTTTGGTGAAGTGTTCGCTCACTGCTATGACTGAAGACATGTACACAATACTTGAACCAAACCCTGTGTGGAAAACAGAAATGGCAGAAATAATGTCAGTTTCTATCACTTTTGAAAAGAGAAGTTCATAAACTATATGATGATGATGACGATGACGATGATGAAGATGATGATGACGATGACGATGGTGGTGGTGGTGGAGGTAGAATTTGTATATCCCAAATATCCAGAAAAGAAACTGTTCAATGCGCTTCACAAACAAAGTATGAATGACAAAGAAAAGATTTTAGTTACATCCATCCAATAACTGAAGATGGACCACTGGATGGTGCACATGGTCTTACGTACCAGCTGTTCTGCTGGATGTAGATATGTGAATAGCACGGAATATGATGTATTACACACATATAGGACTTTTAATTGTGAAGTACACTAGCACAGGCTATGACCGCTGGAATAATATAGTATATTGGTTCAGCTAACCAGCAGTCTAGTACCATGCAGCAGGAATCAAGGTGTAAGAAGACATCCATTTCATAAGAGAGAACCTACTATTTCAATTTAGCAACACAATACCAAACATTTGTCCAATAAGAGGAAAAATCCCTGCAACAGTTGTGAAATACCCTTTTGCACACTTGGGAGTCCATACGGTTTTACTTGGATGTTGCTCAAAGAACACATATTAAAAATATTTCATGTATGTTATACACCTGGTTTCCCAGTGAACTATTCTCATAGGCGGTTGTCATTAGGCATTATCCAAATGTCTGAATAACTTCTCACTTACCGATCATAGCAGTAACTGTGAGGAACAGCAGAGAGGCCCTGTAGACAAAAGAAGTAGCGCAAAATCCGGCGAAGGCCAGAGCACCGCCGAGGGCCATGGATAGGCGTATCCCCGCTTTTCTTGAAATAGCTCCACTAATGGGTGCTGTAACGAAAACCAATGTGAGATAAATAGCCCCGTCGAAGTGTGTTAAAAAATAATGATACAACATCAAGTGTACCCAACCAAAGGAGAACTGGAAAGAAACCATACAAATCTGGAACTTAACTTAATGTACACTAATGTAAAGTTAAACACATCCAACAATAACATGCTCCCCACCCCATCCCACCCACCCACCCACCCACCCACCGGTTATTACCTAGAAAGTCAGTCAGCTCTGTGATTCCTTGCCATACAATGTGCTCAAGATTCAAAATAACTAACTGACTAATGTAGAGCAAGTGAGTTTAATTTGACTAAGAATTAAGTGAGAACCAGAAAAGATTTCTGGCAATCCCTTGTGGTTTTAACCATGTCATTCACATCATCAGGATTTTACAATACAGAAGTTTAAACCAAAATGTTTCAATATCCAGAAAAAACAGTCTTCCTATGTGAAATATAGGCACATTTTACCAATTTTGAGCTAGCTTTTTCCCATTTAATAACTATTGAGAGTTACATGACATTGTTTTATACACTGTGAAATCCTTTGAAAAAAATGACTAATTTTTTTCACCATTTGAGATAACCTTTTGACCCCTTGAGTCACTTTGTGCTCATTTGAAATAACCTGTTGACCCTTGAAGCTCACAGAGTAAAAACTGAGCCCTACATGCAAGTTTAAAGCAAGAGTATGAACTCTGAAGCAGATTTCCTTACCTGGATGCCAGGTATGTTTGCTGAAGACCTATTAGAGCCCCTTCACAGAACTAAACTGAACTGAATTTGACCAAACTATGTTCACCAAATGAAATTCATAGCATTGAAGAATTCACAGATTAATTGTATCTTTAATTTTGGAGTGATTATGTTTAAAAAGATATCACACTTTGATACCTGTTGACCTCCATCATCCCCAGTCCCCTCCATAACCCCAGTCTCATCCATCATCCCCAGTCCCCTCCATCATCTAGAGTCCCCTCCATCATCCCCAGTCCCCTCCATCATCCCAGTCCACTCCATCATCCCCAGTCCCCTCCATCATCCTCAGTCCCCTCCATCATCCCGTCCCCTCCATCATCCCCAGTCCCCTCCATCATCCCCAGTCCCCTCCATTATCCCCAGTCCCTTCCATCATCCCAACTCCCCTCCATCATTCCCAGTCCCCTCCATCATCCCCAGTCCCCTCCATCATCCCAGGTCCCCTCCATCATCCCCAGTCCACTCCATCATCCCCAGTCCCCTCCATCTTCCCCAGTCCCCTCCATCATCCCCAGTCCACTCCAACTTCCCCAGTCCCCTCCATCATCCCCAGTCCCCTCCATCATCCCCAGTCCACTCCATCATCCCCAGTCCCCTCCATCATCCCCAGTCCCCTCCATCATCCCCAGTCCACTCCATCTTCCCCAGTCCCCTCCATCATCCCCAGTCCCCTCCATCTTCCCCAGTCCCCTCCATCTTCCCCAGTCTCTTCCATCATCCCCAGTCCCCTCCATCATCCCCAGTCCCCTCCATCATCACCAGTCCCCTCCATCATCCCCAGTCCCCTCCATCATCCCCAGTCCCCTCCATCATTCCCAGTCTTCTCCATCATCCCCAGTCCCCTCCATCATCCCCAGTCCCCTCCATCATCCCCAGTCCCCTCCATCATCCCCAGTCCCCTCCATCATTCCCAGTCTTCTCCATCATCCCCAGTCCCCTCCATCATCCCCAGTCCCCTCCATCATCCCCAGTCCACTCCATCTTCCCCAGTCCCCTCCATCATCCCCAGTCCCCTCCATCATCCCCAGTCCCCTCCATCATCCCAGGTCCCCTCCATCATCCCCAGTCCCCTCCATCATCCCAGGTCCCCTCCATCATCCCCGGTCCCCTCCATCTTCCCCAGTCCCCTCCATCATCCCCAGTCCACTCCATCTTCCCCAGTCCCCTCCATCATCCCCAGTCCCCTCCATCATCCCCAGTCCCCTCCATCATCCCAGGTCCCCTCCATCATCCCCAGTCCCCTCCATCATCCCCAGTCCCCTCCATCATCCCCAGTCCACTCCATCTTTCCCAGTCCCCTCCATCATCCCCAGTCCCCTCCATCTTCCCCAGTCCCCTCCATCTTCCCCAGTCCCCTCCATCTTCCTCCATCTTCCCCAGTCTCTTCCATCATCCCCACTCCCCTCCATAATCCCCAGTCCCCTCCATCATCACCAGTCCCCTCCATCATCCCCAGTCCCCTCCATCATCCCCAGTCCCCTCCATCATTCCCAGTCTTCTCCATCATCCCCAGTCCCTCCATCATGCCAGGTCCCCTCCATCATCCCCAGTCCCCTCCATCATCCCCAGTCCCCTCCATCTTCCCCAGTCCCCTCCATCTTCCCCAGTCCCCTCCATCATCCCCAGTCCACTCCATCTTCCCCAGTCCCCTCCATCATCCCCAGTCCACTCCATCTTCCCCAGTCCCCTCCATCATCCCCAGTCCCCTCCATCATCCCCAGTCCCCTCCATCATCCCCAGTCCCCTCCATCATCCCCAGGCCCCTCCATCATCTCCAGTCCCCTTCATCATCCCCAGTCCACTCTATCTTCCCCAGTCCCCTCCATCATCCCCAGTCCCCTCCATCTTTCCCCAGTCCCCTCCATCATCCCCAGTCCCTTCCATCATCCCCACTCCCCTCCATCATTCCCAGTCCCCTCCATCATCCCCAGTCCCCTCCATCATCCCAGGTCCCCTCCATCATCCCCAGTCCACTCCATCATCCCCAGTCCCTTCCGTCATCCCCACTCCCCTCCATCATTCCCAGTCCCCTCCATCATCCCAGTCCCATAAATCCCCATCATCCCATGGTGGGCCATTTGGGACTGTAAACCGTGTGGCCTTGATGACAGTACATTCAAAGGTATCACAAAAAAAAAACCGATACTGTAGATGATCTTATCCAGAGAACAGACATGTTATTTACCTGTGCATAAGATGGTGGCCAAGACTGATGAAGCCAATGCGCTAATTAGTATGGATGAAGATGGGAATTCTTTGTCCCACTGGATGTAAAACACCCCCATGGAGGATCCCAATCCATGGGTCAAGCCCTGGAGAACGAAGGCACATGCAACAGTGATCCAACCTTTCTTGTTCTTCAGCATCCTCCTGGCTTATCGCAGCTCCTCGTCGACAAGAGAACAGCTAACCTGTGAACAGATGAAAGGGACACATACTTAAAAAGAATATCCAATAAACTGTATCAATCATGGAGGGAACTACTGTATTTAGACTCCCGCAATGTTAATTTATCATGGAACTGTACAACCAAATTGATTGATCATATGTAACAAGTTTGTTACTGTACATTAGATTTGACTGTTCAAAAGTTAAACCTGATTAATGGAACTGTAACAGAGAGATGCCAATGTTTCACTAATTAATTATGCACAAACGAAGAACAGCAATGATAAAGACAGGTAGGTATTCAAATGTTTAAGTAAGGAGACTTCTCAATACTGTTCAGAGAGATATATGCAGAATGTACTATACCCCAAGGGAAGAAAGAGAATTTCATTCGCATAATGCATTTATAACGATAGGACAATTTAGCAAATCTACATACCAATTCTAAAGCAAAATAGCCCAGCTTGGATCACACACTTCTGCTTGGAAAAGTGGATTGATGTTTGTTCATAAAACTAGCAGACTTCGTCAAGGGTGTTTAACTATATCCGTTGTAACCTTCAGGCACTCTAAGGCACATTTAATTTGTATTTATTTTTTTGTGTTTATTTTTTGTATTTAATTTGTATTTATGTATATGTGTTTATATATATATTTTTTTTTTTCTTTTCTTTTCTTTCTTCAGGGAGTCTTCCACATTGTTAAGCTTTTAAGCTTTATGGAAGACTTCCCTCCACTTTGTACTTTTGTGGCAAAACAAATAAATAAATAAATAAACAAGGCCGACTAACTTTCTTGCTAAAGTGTATAGGAATTTGCAGTCGTTCCAAACGCAACCATTTCCATTCACCTTTTTGACTGTACCATTCAGATGGGACATGCTGACAGACACTCAGACACGGATCTGGACATACTGATAGACAAAGGAAGCTCTTATAATGACAGTTAAATAGTCCGACCAGTCTTGATGACAGAGATCTACTCTAGATTCTATTTTATCTGAAAGATATGCTGAAATATCTATTCATGACTTGAGACCAAGTCAATCATGGCAAATACAGATTACTGTGCATTGAGATAGCTGGCGACCAGAAGTCTACTCTCTTTGGAAGACAATGCAGATGTGATGACTTGTCATTAATATGGTGACAAATTCACCAGCCATGTAGGTCACTTTTCACAATTCATACTGAATGGAGTTTTAGACAAGAGAAATGCTAGCTTTCTTCCAACGTGATAAGTGACAGTTCTGGGAGTAGATAAATGGTTGGTGTGATCATAACAATGAAGGACATGTACTGTTAGTTGTTCTCTGATAATTAGCCATATATCACACACTCAAAATGACACTGACAATATAGGCATTGATTCAACTGTTAGCTTTCCATTTACTGTATACATCAATATAAATATATTTATTCTATCTAGGTGCAGACACTGATAAAGTTTAACATCCGTTTTGTAATCACTAAATGTATGACGATCTGCAAAATGAAAATACGCACATTGCAGAGTTTGTCTGTAATTTTTTAAGTCTGTAGTTTAAAATTATTGATTTCAGCCAACCATATTAACCAATTTAACAGCAACATGCACTCATTGATTACATCATGGTAAATGAAGTGAGCCGGTTACCAGCATTGGGTGGTGGGAGGTAGATTCTGACATCTTCAAATGATCTTGTGATCCAAACATTAAGTGCAATTCCAGGCATTCAGAGCTTTGAAAAGTAAAAGACCTCCTAGATGCCTTGCAATTCTTCCGATATTTGACACACAGACCACCACTCGACTAACAGAAGTGGGCAGCAGTGGTGTGAATAATTATGATCGGGTTAAATTGTTGCTATTGTCAGCAAGGGCAGGACCATCGCAGGAATCTCCTTTGAGCCACGCTTCGGTTATGGCGAGAACATCAATCTGCTCAGATATGATCAGATCGCAAACAACAGCAGTTTTATTTATCATTGACTGAGTATTCCCAGAGTGCAGCTCTTCTCCTTGCGGGACAGGGAATTTTTTCGGGTTTTATGCACTTTTTTTAGTTCAGTCAAGAAACCTAGGTGTTGTCAAAGTGATACAATTTTTGCTTTCTTATCATTACCAATTGTCCTTTCTGAGCTATTCCTGCCAAGTCCATGTGACTGAGTCAGAATAGTGGGGATATTCCAGACCTTTGAATGAAATTGGGTCCCCCCACTACATCCTCTGGGAGGGTGCACGGGGGGGGGACATGGATCCCCAGATCTCCGATTAAAGAATAATGCCCTTGTGGCAGTTTTGGTATGTCTTATTGATCTCCTACAGCATAGTAATTCCTCCTTTGCATAACTCACCCTGACTGATAATGATCCACATTTCGTGGGATATGAGCAGGGTCATCCTTGATTGTTGATCAAATTAGGTTTGAAAATACTAACTGTAGACATGATGGCGAGCACTGTAATTAACTGTTAGCTATGTAGAAGACCATTGGAGATCAAGCAAGGTGTGATGTTTGTTGAATACACTGTAATACTAGGGAGTTAAGGATACAGAAGCCTATCATTTCCAAACCAAGAGTTTGACAACAGTAAAATTTATCCACAAAGTTCTCAAAGAAACAATATATTAAGAGGAAACACATATAACGAGCACAGTAAGTCCAAAACAAATACAAATTAATGAACATCCAAATAGCGGAATAAAGAATGAAGAAAATACGAGACCTGTGTCTGTATAGAGAGCTACTGAGATGCTGCTGCCACCACAAGGCTCATACAAGTACACTGTTATCACATCTAAACTTCATTTTAAAAGTTATAAGTGTAACAGGCGGAGAAAATAATAAAAAATAGACTGGAAACACCCTCAGCGGTTGATTCTGTTTGTTTGATGTGGTGCTTGACATTGGTTAGTTTGTGCTTAACAAAACACCTATAAAGAAATTAAATGACTGAAATACGGTTACAAATCTACGTACTTTAAAACAAAGAAAAGGTACTTACGATTCAATTAAGAAAATGATATACGACAGGTATGGAATATTATTCATTACTAACGACCTGTAACACTCTCTCGTGAACTAAACAGCAAAACCCAGGAGAACTGGAATAGGGCTTTGAGGCATGCCATCCGTATAACGCAGCCTGTCTCCAACAACCCGTGAAGAAGATTTTCTGGCTTCAGTCTAGCGTTACCGACGCTTGTGAGCACTAATTTAGTCATAAGCAATAATAATAATAAGTAAAACAATGATAGTAAAACTTGTTGGCAATGCACCCAATTGCCATTTTACTTGAAATAACAATGAAACATCTCATGCAGCAACTTAGCACATACCATGCTAAACACGATTTATTTCAGACTTTCTAACTAACTAGTAAGAATAAGAAGTAGTCCCTTTTCCTTAGCTACATAATTATGAACAATGAAAGCACACAAGATGATATATATATACATTATTAAAGCTCAACAAAATGTTAAAGTCTTATATATATCTTTGTCTAGAAGCTCGCTACCAGAATGTGGGTTTTTTACAACATACTGTCTGACACATTCTACTCAGCTGCCAACCAGAATAAAGAAGACAAAAATAATGTTGCTTCACAAATGTACCTTTAATCATTGATGCCCTCTTTGATTTTATAACAACATTTGACATTGACATGTTGTGTACCAAAAGTGAACTTGAGAGCAAACAGGTTGGGACATAGATGCACACGAAAAAAATTGTTTAATGATTTTCTTTAGAATGTTCATCTGATTTTCTTGAAGCTGGGATGCATAAAGTTCAGCATATGAATATATTCTACAGCGGTACAGCCCGGGTTCGGTTTCTTCCGGAAGAAACCTATTTCTTCCGGGGACGTGGAAGAAACTAGAAGAAGCCTGTTTCTTCCGGGTTTCTTCCAGTTTTTTCCGGAAGAAACTAGAAGAAACTGAAAGAAACTGTGAAAATTGGCATATACGGAGCATAACCCACATACATGATAAAGAGACAAATAGTTTACCACCATCTGACTGAAATGCATACCATTGAAACCATCAAAATATGATATTTTTGTTTGATTATAATTTTGGGTTGTTTTTCTACACCAAAAGATGTTTGCTTATAAATCACAATATTGAAGGACTTTATCATCTTGCGATCCCCCCATCAACCAGAATTGAATAACTGACCATACTGTATGTGTATGAATGATTAACCTGGATTGGCCCATGCACTGAGGATTTAATACAATGAACACCAAGAAAATATATGTTAAAAAAAAATCTGTTAGATCTGTTAGAAAATATCTGTTAGATTAAGGCAACAGTTTAATTTCTGCAACTCCCTAAATTACAACTTGTAGTTAACAGGAGGACTTGTCATCCAAACAGCAAAAAGAACAAACATCCACAATTACACACAGCTGGCCACAAGCCAGCCCTCATTTCACACTACAACTTCCAGTCAAATCTGTAACCCTCATGTCTTGAGTTCAGTCTCCACAAAATCTCACAGAACACCAACAACTTATGACACTCAAGTCTAATCATACATACTTACATACACGCATACCTACATACTGTGTATGTATATATTGTAAAATGAATTGCTCTGGCAAAGTGCCTACAGGTGACCTAATAATTATATCACATGTACTGTACTTACTTGGTTGAAAAAAAATCTTAGAACCTACATAGGGATGACTGCCGATTCCAAGCATTCATAGCCCAAGATCACATCTCCCTGCTGTACTGTATATCAGCCATGAAAGTGCCTAGGCCCAGGAAATTCCTTGGAAGGAAAAAGTACATAAAGCCTACTGTACATAAAGTACTATAATTGGAAACCAGGCTCAGGCAATTTCCCAGGCTGTGCCCCTATACAGGTATCAGTTTTGACTCACACAATTACTGCAGCACCCCACCCCCACCCCACACATTTCATGGTCATTACAACATTATGAGTTTTGAAATATGTATCTAGTAGACTACTATTATATTGTGTATACAGTATATGCTGGAAGCAGGTCATGTGCTCCAAACCAGATATAGACTGCCTAGATGACACTATAGTGCTTCTTGTCCATTTTATTACATAGTTAGAAATCATTGCAGGTTTTTTCCCCCCAAAAAATGAGTTTCTTCCGTTTTGTCCAGAAGAAACTGGAAGAAACCTATTTCTCTGAGTGGAAAAAACACGTTTTTTTCCCCGGTTTTCCCCTGGAAGGAACCTGTGAAACCTGGTACAGCCATTGGGGAATTGATAACTACACATGCCCAATCCAATCGAAAGGCAAAACAATTAAAGTAAGTTGAGAAAACAATGACAAACAGGAATATGTTGCTGGCAGTGTGCAAAGTATATGACATTACAAGTATTTGCCTCAAGTTAACTTATGGTACTTTATAAACTGTGACAGTTTCAATTATCAATGTCTCGAAAAAGCAACGAAGCAATTGCATGCACTTTTCACCAGAATGCACATTATGTGTTTTTCATTGCTCAAAATTAATTTTCTCTGGAGTTTTCTTTTAATGGACTATTAGGTATATAGCTTGTATTATGATTAATAAAATGATGGTCCTGGTAAAACTGCACAATTGTAACTGGTACAGTGAGCAATATAACTGAACAATACAGCTGATACTGTATGCTTCAATGAAGAGAACAATCTCTCTAGCTAATGGAATTGGTTGTTGCCAGGCACATGGTACAAAACTGTTCACCTCGCATTCACAATGTGGTCTGTCATTTGTATATTGCCGGGGCAATTGCCCCAATATGCTGGTTGCGCACAACTGTGGATTTGCCTTGACTTCATTTCATGACCTATGATTGTAATTATAGGCCAAGGCTGATAAAGTGTAACTAGTGAAACCTCATATTAGTAATTATTTAATGTCTATAGAGCTGTTAGATTGAAGACATGCCTTGCACTGCCTATATCCTCAAACTAACAATGGGGTCATTCCATCTCAAATCACAAATGGCTGTCGTTGGACCCTCTCCAAATATTTACACCCTCATTGCATGATTAGAAGCACCATGACATATATTCTGAAAAATTTAAGTTGCATTGCTTCAAATTGAAATTCCGCAATTTGTCGCCAACATGGTATTTTAATCATTATTTTGTATTTTTTGGACTGGACATACGTAATAATCTCTGAAGGTACCAAGCATCCTGAGGCAAAAGTTTAGGAGCAATTTATCACTAAAAATAGCACATTTTGGGTGAATAATACCAAAATTGAATATTTTGTCTCTTTTAAGTTAACCTAACTCCCTCCACAAGACAATGTTATTATCGCCTTATTTTTGTTTTCCATTTCTATGGGATAAAATCTATTGGCTTCTGTAATAGGAAAATAGTAGGATGTTTAATCAGAGAAAAAACTGACCTAAAAAATCATGAAAATGCCACAACGGCTACAAGTACAAAGCACAAAGCACAGAATTTCAAAGTGTGATAAATTAGCAATGAAGCAATGAAACTTACATTGTCAGGATATGTTTGTGTTATGGTGTTCCAAGCATACATTAAATTCTTAATATCAAACACCAAATTCTGGTGATGTGATATGTAATGACCCAATGGATAGTAGGCAATATAGTCTATGGTAGAATGCAAAAAAGCATTTTCCCCCTCTGATATACCTTTTGACTCTCTTGTTGCAGGTGAACAGTAACATATCTCAAAATTAGACCAGTTTAGCCATATCTTTCTTACTAAAATACTAGTCTTGGCCTAATTTACACGGTTGTATATGGTTATAGGCCTATGGCCCAGAGTGTTGCAATAAATCAACATAAGTTAGTCTAGGCCTAACTTCTCTTGTCGCTGGTGATCAACAAAATAAGAGTTTCCTAAATTTGCCTAACTTTGCCGAAAGTTGCCTAAATTTGCCAAATCTAGTTAGGCCTTCATGGTGTTTGACTATAGCCTAAATCAACGAAAGCTAGGTTTCACATAGACTGTATACTGTTGAAGCATTTGATATTGTACTAACGTTGGTTCTACCTCGACTGGTATACTTTCTCAACACAAATCCAAACACCAGGGTCAAGAGCTTTTCATGTGTCTCACGTCATACTCATAGTCTAGTCATCAACCAACTTGAAAAATATAATTTTACTTTCTAAACAATTCCCCACGTTGGTCCTCTTGAACATAGAAATGATATTATCGTTCAATCAATGAATGAGTGTGTCAGGTTACTGAAAGTTATGTTGACTTATAGATCAGCAGCGCTAAAAACCATTATTATGAGCCATTTATCGTGCACAGCTAGCCCGGATTGCGAAAGATGATCTGTGGTAATGTATTGTCTTCGGATTCCTCAGTTCAGAAAAGTTTCGTGCAACTTTATATACTAACACAATGTTTGGCGTCGCTAGAGTTACTGTCACTACATGCATTGAGCCGTATCTGTGCTTAACCCCGTGGAGTGATCTGCAGTTGTTTAGATGTTTTCTTTGTGTTGTTTCAGTTCACGCTGTCCACGCATTCTTTCATTTTGTAGTACACTGTTTATAATATTCCCATTCCTTGGTTGAGTTAGCAAGGTATTGAACAGGTATTCCTGGCACCTTACAGCCAAAATTAAAACACATATAAGACCTATTGCATTGCTTTTTTTTTGGTGGGGGAGTGTGGGGCGGGGGGTAGTCCACAGGAATGTTTGCTTTTTCCAGAAACTACAATTTCCCAGCAGGGTGTGGGCTCCCAGAGAAAACTTAGGAGTTAAATACTTTTAGATGCCGATTATATGGCACCTGGCAGCCAAAAATAGTACACAATAAACATATTTCTTTGCATAGTTAATATTCTCCTTGTGACTTTGCTTAACACGAACTGTTTCATAACACAGTGGTACTGGTACGTGGCTTCACCCGTACCGCTTGCGAGCGGGGAATGCGTGAATACCTCGTCGGGGGGGGGGGGCAGGGCGTCAATCCGATTTGAAACGTGGGGGGGGGGGACGTAATCGATTCGAGTTTTCCGGCCGTAGATACTATCTAAGCGGAGCGCCACCATCGGTTGGCGCGCAGCGTACCAAGAAAATTTCAGATTTGAATACCTGCCAGATCGCTGGAGATGGCACTTGCCAGGCTGGATAACAGCCATCTATAGTTGCGTGATATCGGGTGAAAATTACAAATTTGTCACTCAGGAAATCTGCAATAAAGTTCATGCGACCTTCATATTTGGTGGATTATTTCTTTTATTAGTGATTTAAATTGACATAAACATTAGAACCCAGTGCAAGTTGACAAATGATGCGGCGAACTGGAACCCCAGCCCCATTTTGCCCTATGTTTTAGGATAGAATACCCCTCAATTGTTCGAACCCATGACAACTAACAATCTGTGAGTAAATTGTATCGTCAGACTTAGAATAGGTCCCATGTGAGTGGTGGCTAAAGTGATGAAGGCATCCAAATAAATCAGTGGTTGTTCGTTGGAGTCCTCACGCAAGTTACCTCGGTTGCTAGGTGGATCTGCATCTAGTAATCGGGTGAATTCTGGTCGGAGCGTACTATATGTAACCACCGTGTACCCAGGAACGTAGCTAAGGCCTGATGATTGAGGGGGGGGGGGGGGTTGTAGTGGCTGAAAATCCAACTGGATGGGTTTTGAAGCCAGAAAATTCCGACTGCTGCTTTGTACCCCCCACCCCCCCCCCCCCCCCACCCTCGCGCTACTCGTCAACGATACGGTCAGTGTAAGTCAGACACCCAATCTTTCGCGACTGCACTTTTGTTCCGAACTTTTTTTCGATACATTTGTACCCACTGGCACTCATTTCAGAAATTTATTAGCCATCCCCTCTCACCCCAACCAAATATTTTTGTGAAATTTCGGGCAAAATGCTGATAAATTTTCGGGCACCTATACTGAAAGAAAGATAATTTGCAATAAGTTTTTCAGTAGTTAAGCTTATATTATTATTACCATTAATATTGTAACGACTTTCAAATAATTCTAACCAATATGGAAGGGTATAATAAGACGGAAATGATTGTGCTATTTGCATGCGATGTAAAAACCGATGCATGTCTATATAATATGCACATTGACATGTGGAACGCGCGCGTAGCGCGCGAAAAATATTGGTTATATTTTTCGGGCAAGTCGTAACAACCCCCCAAATCAAATTGTCTCCTACGCCTATGACGGTAGTTCTATTAGGCATTTTTTAATTGAAGTATTCAAAATCATACTAAGTTTTGTACGGTGGAGTATAAGAATCGCGAGATACAATTTCTCAAAGTGGCAAGGAAAACGTGGTAAATATGACAGATTAAAGGTCAATTTTGACCGAAATGTAGGTCATGCACAATCACAGGAATAAATGAATAGGCCTAGATAAACTAGAGTGCGACAGTCGCACTCCAGTTTCCAAATTATCGTCAGTTTTACCAAGTTTGGGGTGAGACAGCCCCACACACCCTCCAGCGACGTCCCTGCGTGTACCCAGTGTTCTCACTGTGGAGTTAACTCCGGTATCACTCAACAACAAGGTAACATGGGATGCGCTGCCACGGAATATTCATTTCCCCAATATTAGGGAACGGGCACCGTCTTTGAAACACCATCTACAACTACACAACCACTATGTACAAGCTTTGGCTCTAGCTATGAAGTGCTGTCTCTTATGATAATGACGGAGCGCACTAGTTTTCAACTGGAATCGCCCGAAGATGCGGCGTCTGTAATCCGAGGAACCAACGAACTTCTCTGCTAACTCCTCAGGCTTCAACTGGGCTAGACGTTCGCGGAGAATATAGCACACCATCACGTGATTCAGCCTCTGTTGAGTCATGGTGCTCCGTAGCCATGTCTTCAAACGCCTCAAAGCACTAAAAGATCTCTCGGCTTCCGTCGAACTGGCGGAGGAGACGAGGAGCAACCACAAGAGAGCTTCGACTTCTCCAAACATAGCCCGTATCGCTGGATTCATCAACTTGAATATTTGTCTATACCCTTCAACCGACAACAACTGGAACTGGCCTCGAAAGAAAGGCAGACTAAGCTTAAGATTGTCGGAGAGCTCAGGGTACCAACTCACGAGATCTGGGTGGAATTCTCCATTCAGCAACATTGAGTGATATTCGATGATATGAATCCTTAGATGTGTAAGTCCTAACCAAATAGAGACACGACATTACTCTTTTTCCAAATTTGTGGGGGGTGGGGGGACATTTGCTATTGTTTCCCCCACCCATCGAAATGTGGGGGGACGTGTCCCCCCGTCCCCCCTGGATTGACGCCCATGGGTCGGGGGTACTCGCTCAGAAATTGTTAAAATTTAACACCTTTAGATGCGATATACTGGTACCTGACACCCAACAATAGTGCACAAATGCCCCCTCTGCCCACCCCAGCCCCGCTACTGCACATAACTGCAACAACTATTTGCATATTGCCAGTAAGCAAATGTTTAACCCCCGAACGTGAGGGTGGGGGCTCCCCCCAGATCTCGACGAAGTAGGTTGTCTCCCCTGCTCCCCCCCCCCCCGGTTCCTACGACTACGATTTTCTCAGAAAGCTGCAGCAAGAATGATTCAATGCAACATTCCGACCAGGAAACCTCTTTAAACCTTTGAACTGGTCCCCACTTGAAAAACTTTTCAAATGTGAAAAGTTGGCAATGGTGTATAGAAGTCTTTAAATTTGTCGTGTACCACAGTACCTTGCGGTTATGTTCCATCCAGTTGGGACAATTTCCTAATGCTAATACCTCTCTAAACAGTACACCCATATCATACTCTCAAAGCACTGGTATCGACAGTACAAACAGTTCCTAACCTTGATCTGATAGAAACATGAAATTCATACTGCTCGTACTGACAATACGAATGCTCTGAAGCGGGACATGACACTATACGGTGTAGAAAAAATTGTCCCAACTGGGTGCAGCCCCATATGTTCCGTCAGACGACTGATATACATTACCATTCCTTAAGATCAACCACAGGGTACCATTTATTCTTGGAAGGCGGCAATACGCAGGACCATAACAAACACTTTCCTAAGTTGCTACTAAGGAGTGGAACGAATGATCTAAGGAGTATAAAAACTGCCAACTCCTTAAACACCTTTCAACGTTATATCCATGTTTTTTCTTCTTCTGAACTTTTATATCGTATATAAAACTGCCAACCCCTTCAATACCTTTAACGTTATATCCAGGTTTTTATTTATTTTTCTTAACTTTTATATCGTTCAAAGTTCCATGTTCTTTTGTATTATTGTAAGGTATTACTAGGTACGGTGGCTTAAAAGGGACATAGGAAAGAAACAAACTTGAGATAAGAAGTCAAAATTTTGAGATAAAAAGTAAAGAAAAAAAAAGTATTCCTTTTTTCCTAAGTCCCAATTAAGCCACATTATAAAGGAAAATGTTCGCTTTCTTTTCATTTCTTTTACACTATTGTCATAGTGTATACGTTTGTATTCTTTATTATTTTTTATGTACTGTTTTTTCTTCTTTTTTTGAGGGGCCACGGTGGAGATTAAAGATGAAAGCTAACCGAGTTTACCATTTAATGTTTAAATAAATATAAATAAATAAAAGAGATGGAGAGGGGGAGAGGGAGGGAGAGGAGGTATTGGAGGGGGGTATTTACTGGAAGATACGTAAGCTAATTAGGCCCATGGGAATAAAAGCTTAACATTTGTTACTTTGCAAGTTTATTATACAAGTTTATTATACAAATAATTAATTTGCTATTTCAGATAATGGTGTTTATTACAAATCAATTTGTTATTCCAAATTATGAAATTTTTGATATAAATTCCATGCCAAATTATTATGTTTTAGAAATTGTTAATTTGTTATTGCGAATTATTAATTTTCTTTTGCAACTTATTAAAATGTTCTTACAAATTACAGATGCATTCTGGTCACATTAGATGTCATAAACTTATAACCTTTGTGAAGTCTTACTTGCCAGTATTATAACAATCACGCACTAAGGAACAACCCTCTATTTACTATTCTAGGTCAACAAACAATTTGACACATACGGCACAGTGTGTCCAAATCAAATTGATAGTTTTTTAATATCAATTCTGTGATTTGTATTAACAAATGAATACTTTTTATTTACATGGCACAATAAGATACTTTCGAAGGAAGAGGTATAGGCCCACTGGAAATAAACACGCAAACATTACAAAAAGTGTCTCTGCTAGCAAGGGGGGCGGAACCGGGGGGGCACAGGGGGCACGTGCCCCCACTTTTCCTCAGGTTAAAAATGTGCCCTTGTTTTACATAAAAATTGAGGTGTCTTAAGTTAGCAAGAGGCCAGGGAACCAGAATGAACACTCGGGAAGGGCCGTTTCCAGCCATCTGAGGGGTTTGTAAAACCAAAAATTTTCTTGTACGCTCCGCGCCAACCGATGGTGGCGCTCCGCTCAGATAGTCGTGCATACAACTTTGCAAATCCTGGCTACGCCCCTGACTTTTAATGAATTTATGTGGTCAAACTCAAGCTATTTCGAACAGAAAAAATTTGTTAAGATATTGACAAGTAATAAACTCTAATTCGGAAGATTCCTACATTAGCAACTAGCATGATTTCACCTCATTTTGTCTCAAAAAGAAAACTTGTTTCACAATTTGTACATTGGATATTGCCGGCTAGTATGCATATTTTCCTTCAGGGCGGGGGGGGGGGCGTTGAAGGAGTGATGTGTATACGCAAATACGAATACAATAAGAGTTATAAAGGGTACTAAATATAAGGCTGCCTATATATATCGACTATCGGGTCTTATTCGGTGGTTATAGGTAGGGGATAGGAAGCTTCCAAAAAGTGTTGGGGGGGTGGGCACAACATTAGAGGGGCCCTTTCTCATTCCACAATCACCACTCGAATTATGGTATAAACCGATACACACCGGCCATATCACTTAAATATATATGATGTGTTAGTATGCTATCAATACTATTTATTGAGATTGTTTATTGTTAACCGTGCTACAAAAAGATATGGGATGCCATTTTAAAAATAGCATGTACAGACTAAAAATAAATAAATAAAAGAAAAAAATAAATGAAAGAAAATAAAGAAAAGGCTAAAGATATCCAAAAGACAGTTCTTCATCAAAGGGGCACAAGCACATTTGCTATATTGGGCATGTGCCCCCAGTGCCCCCCCCCCGGCTCCGACCCCTGGCTATATAAGAGAGGTGACAGTGCAAAATGGCCACAAAAAACTGGAAAAATGGACTTGCTTAGAACTTTCTATACGGTGATGGATAGGAAACTTTGCCACAGGCCTAGGTTACGTGGGACCACTTCTTTCAAAATTAGTTCAACAATGCATCAGGGGTGTATACAAACATTATTTCTACGATTTTGAGACAATAAACAAATTATTATGTGTGTGCGAGACCGGGCAGCTTTTTTTTTTTTGACCGACAGCCGCTGTCGGGCAAGTAAGCCGAGTTTCAAAAAGCAAACCAACAACCCTAATAAAAATTAAACAGTCGGAAATGGGCATTTCTGTATACTTTGCTTTTCTCTAAGTTTTCGCTGTTTCTCATTTGTGTTTATTCAAATGACTTGATGATAAAACGCGAGCGACGTCGCTGTGAGTCCGGACTCGACGTGCACAAACAAATCTATTGAGCTCAATGTAACCGCTATTCCGCAATGGTCGAACAAGCGAAGACCGACTATCACAAATCCCAATTTCAGGACTGTGATCAGAAGCAGTTATTCCGGCAGGTCGACAGGTTATACTCATTGGGTTCAGACAAAGTTCTTACATCCCATGAAGATACAGAGAAGCTAGCAAATGACTTCGCATATTTTTTCGTGGACAAAATTCGAAAGGTTGGAGATAAGTTGGACAACATCACCCTGCAACCGCCTGTGTTTCCTGGAAGGCTTCATCAAAACAAATCGCTGGCAGCCTTCAGTGAATTTCGCAAAGTATCAGTCGACGCCGTCCGTCGTATCATCATCATCATCATCATCATCATCATCATCATCATCATCATCATCATCATCATCATCATCATCATCATCATCATCATCATCATCATCATCATCATCATCATCATCATCATCATCATCATCATCATCATCATCATCATGTCCCTTCGATTCAATTCCTACGTCGCTTCTCAAAGAGTGTCTTCCTGGGTTAATACATCCCATCACCTAAATTGTCAACCGTTCACTCAGGTCTGGCGTTTTCTCGGAATCGTATACCAATAATTATAGACCCATTTCCAACTTGAAATTCGTTTCCAAGGTTGTTCAGAGGGCAGCCTTAGCTCAGCTGCAGGATCATATGTTGGTGAACAATCTCTATGGGAGCAAACAATC
Organism: Apostichopus japonicus; assembly: GCF_037975245.1. Taxonomy (NCBI): domain Eukaryota; kingdom Metazoa; phylum Echinodermata; class Holothuroidea; order Aspidochirotida; family Stichopodidae; genus Apostichopus; species Apostichopus japonicus. Next base: position 32,178,308 of record NC_092580.1, read on the forward strand.
CGCGTACCGAAAAAACTTCAGCACTGAAACCGCGCTCGTCCGTGTTCAGAACGATATCTTAAGGGCTGTTGATCAGCATTCCGATGTAATCCTCGTTCTCCTTGACCTTTCGGCCGCCTTCGACACCGTCGACCACCATACTCTACTCGATCGGTTGAAGGATCGCTACGGACTACGTGCCGACGCTCTGTCGTGGTGTGAAAGTTATCTCTGCGGTCGTTGGCAAATGGTTGCTATTGGTAACAGTGTATCAGATACATATCTCATGGATTGTTCTGTGTCCCAAGGTTCCGTTGCAGGACCTTTCATGTTCACTGTCTATGTATCACCACTCGAGGATCTGATAGAGGCTCGCGGCGTTCAGACAATGATGTATGCAGAAGATACCCAACTGTACCTTGTGCTTAATCCTGCTGAGGCTCGAGAGGATCAACTTCAGTGACTTGAAGTCTGTATTCGCAGCGTGAAAGCGTGGACCACTGCCAACAAGTTAATGCTGAACGACACCAAGACGGAGGTTCTTCACTTTTCCTCGCGTTTTATAAAGAATCCGTCTCCTATCTCCGCTATTCAAGTTGGTGACACGGAAGTTGGTGTTGCTCCCGAAGCACGGAATCTCGGCGCGTTGATAGACCGACACATGTCGCTAATTCAATCGCATGTGAACAAATTGTGTCGCTCTGCAAGTCTTGGGATATCAAAGATTGGTCGTATAAGGAAATATATAGATCGGCCGACTGCTGAACGACTTGTACACGTCTTCGTAACATCTCATCTCGATGCCAATAACAGTCTTCTCTATGGCCTACCAAATTCTGCCATTGCCAAGCTACAACGTGTGCAGAATGGTGCCGCTCGAGTTGTCCTGGGTGTAAGTGGTAGGGATGTTCACCTAAATGCCTTGCGCAAGAACGAGCTCCATTGGCTTCCAGTGAAAGACCGCATTGTGTATAAAATTCTATTGCTTACTTACAAGTCACTCAACGGTCTTTCTCCTGCTTACATCAGAAATCTTCTCGCTGCTTACACCCCGGGACGCTCGCTCCGTTCAGCATTGCAGGCACTCCTCGTGGTCCCGAAAACCGTCTCAACCAAGAACTACGGAGATCGCGCTTTCTCGGTCGCTGCACCGAAGCTTTAGAACGACCTACCACACGACGTAAAGACTGCCAAATCTCTCGCCATATTTAAGGCAATTTTAAAAACACATCTTTTTAGTTTCTCAACGTGATTTTGTCACTTTTATATACTCGTGTTTTTATCTAGACTTTTACTTTTGTATAACTATATTTTATGGTGCCTATCCTTTGTTTTTTTGTTTTGTTTTGTTTTTTATAGGTTTTGGTCTGTTTTAAAATCTTCTCGTGTTTTAAGATTTTTGTGTTCGTATTTTACATACTGTTTAATTTTCGTTTATGTGTTTTCTAGACTTTTTATTCCATTGATTTCTCTGTCTTTTTTCTATTTGTTTTAGGTTTTTTAAAGCGCCTAGAGGCCTTTTGGTATTTGGCGCTATATTAAGAACTTATTTATTATTTATTATTATTATTATTGTAAACTAGATGTGCGGTTTCAGTCAATGCTATAAAAGACGCAGTTGTTGTCTAATTGTGATTTCTTTCCAAGACACACGGCTTCTCCAGATTCACACAATTAGTACGATGCTGAATTATAGATCCGTATACGGTAGCCTCGCAGTTGTATAAAGTATATACGGTATCTATTCCATCCTTCAAAAAGACACGAATTCATCGCGTTACAAGCCTTGTGATTAATTACAAAGTGAGCCTACTTATCGATTCTGGAGAAGTAAAATTATTTCCCATCTTGGGTACATTGCGATGATGTACATGCCGTCAGTGGCGTAGCCAGGATTTTTTCAGTGGGGATCTCTGGGAGGGGGGCTTGACCATAAATTTCCTGGGAGGGCGTCTTGTTACTATCTAAGCGTAGCGCCACCATAAGTTGGCGCTTAGCGTACCTGAATTTCGTAGCTAAAAAGGCCTCCTAGATCGTTGGAAATGACACTACCCAGGCCTTGTAAGCTGCTCTAAAGTTTTCTCAACATCCTTTATTTTGAGATCCCATGTCTTGATATGGTCATCAAATAGTTTAGTGAAATAGAAAAAAAAAACAGTCTGGTACGTTACTTTGAAATATCATGACATATTTTTTGTGAGTTTGACACCGGCATTGACATTTTTCGACAAATCTACAAATTGCGCGTGGAAAATAAAAAAAGATCGACTGGGCTTTCAGCCAAGTAACATACTGAAATGACCAAACTATATGTCAAACTGACATCAAAGATTGCGTCTGAAATATTATTAGGGTGATAGACTGATTGGCCGGTAGTTCTCAGCGATAGTATTGTCTCCTTTCTTGAAAATTTGGTTTTTTAGCGGTTTTAAGAGCATCAGGGTACGTCCCATGCAGAAGTGAAAACCCGATTGCAAATGTAACAGAGTATTGAGGCAATGACGCGAGCAATGATGTGAGAAACCTGTATGATGTCAGCATTTTTTTACTTTTTAACATCTTCTTTGGCATTCCAGTACCTGGAAACCACCTTTCTATAGGGTATAGTATAGCTCACTAGCTTGATTTATAAGTTAGTGCGCACTAATCACAAGATCCTGATTGGCTGTTTGTATTAGTATTTATTTGTATGTTAGGGATTAGGGTTAGTGTTTACCAATTAGGGAAATTCTTGTAAACCATTGCGGATCGACCCTCTTTTTATCCGTGGAGACACTGCATAACATGATAGTGTTGCTGTGTTGTTAAACCCAACTACCGACCAACCACGAGAAAGGATAGGATATGTCACCGTTCATTTATAAGAGAGAAACAAAAGCAAAGTTTGCCCGAACAGTCGGACACACATATACAAGAGTAAACATTATATGTGTTGTAGTCTTTTAGAGCAGGAATTATATAATTCGAAGGTCGTTGACATGCGTTTTCAGTACAATGTGATGACTGTAAATGTCTTCTCGGCCTATGCGCTATGTCACGTCGGGTTTTTCAGCAACTATAGCCTACTGCCGGTCCGCAGGTCGAAGGGTCGTTCATGGGTGGTCATCATTCATGGTGGAGACCATTCAGACCAATGATATATTTTTCGCACATGTAATTTTTTTTCGACACCCAAAATCCCAATGGGAGGGCGACTGGGGGGCGACAAGCTTTCATGGGGGCTGTCGCCCCCCCCACGCCCCGTGGCTACGCCACTGCATACCATATACGAAATCTGCATCACTCCGTCTTCTTCCACCGTGTAAAGGTGTTACATCCACGAGATGACATTAAGTCACCACGCATGCGTCTAGCTGAGGTCACCCAATGCCTACTATGAGTGACAATGGTTCTTAGCAGGGTCATTGTCGTTCACGCACTGCAATATATGCGCGTACTATACTGATTGATATAAACACAATCAACTGATTCCTGCTGTAATTGTAATGTAAGCCTAAGTCTGTTTTGTTGCTGTGCATGGACTGCTGCTTTGGTTTTAATTTATGGCACTGGTACGTATGTGGAAAATAACAAACACTTAGACACATTTGGAGAAAAAAAAACTTTATTCCATTTGTTTTAAGTGTGGAACCATCTACCAATGATAATGTGAGGCCATCCGAGAAGACCATATATATTATCATATCATAATTTTTATTAAAACTTGACAAACTTATCTGAGTTTGGGTTATCCAACTGGATTATATTCACAATGCCGTAATTCTGTGAGACCTTGATAGCATCCGAGTGATCAAGCAAGGCTTATCAACTGAAACCCGAATTGAGCGACCCGCTTTTCATTGCGTGCGAAAATGTTCACTTAGTCACAAGTCACATTAAGTCACAAAGAAGTAGGCTATATGTCATTTAATGCAACTGAGAACCGTTGTCACTTTAAATACGCGGGTGACAGTTTGTGACACCTTTAACTGTCAGAATATAGGCTACAGGTCAGTACGTCCTACCATATGTAAGATAAGTACTTGCAAAACTATGAAGATAAAAATATATATAACCAGGCAACTATATTCAGTGCACGGCATCGCCCTACTTTCATAGTAATGTTGTTAGTACGGATATGCGATAACTTGGCAATGTTTGTTACGAGATCAAAAGTGAACTGCACACTTCATGAAGGTTTGCATGCATGCTTCATTAACTTGAAACTGCTATTAAGGGTGTATGGTTTTCTATCAATAACGCTGTATTTGTACCTTAATATAGGATATTTCTCTTTTCAGGAAATTAACCACAAATAGAGCCTAGATATCAGGAGCTTAAAGGTAATTCACCAAGATAATATATCAGCTCTTAGCCCCACTCCAGTCACATCGAAACTATCAGTTATAATTGCCACATTTGTCAATGAAAAGGACCATTTCCTCTATTTTTGTGATTTAGGGCTTCTTTTGGAAGTAAGCAAAATACCCAGAGACTGGATATTGTCCTATTGAACACACAGAGGAATACCTTTATCAGCCCGTTTTCTTGGGAACGTCGTGGGTCCCCCCCTCCTCCTCCCCGCCACTCAAACCAACTTGTTCACCGTATATACCACTGTCCCTCTATTATTTGTCCCCGAGTCTCCGTCCCCAAGATTCAATTCTCTGAGTCGCTCCTGTGCAAGGAGAAGAAACATGATCGTATAAACACACTGTTCAGAGAGATTCGAATGGTGTTTAGACTAATGGTTTAAACATTGTGGCAGTCTAAGTTTCCTTAAAGCGTGGAGCAAGCTATTTAATCTTTGGCACGTCGTGAACCAGTATCTTTACACAACGCTGTTTTAGGATTCCAAGCAACCGGTAACCAAAACAAACAACTCTGAACTGTTGCCAAATTATGCAATATATTCATTCCGTCACAATACATCAACAGCTGGTAATCATTTTCTCTCCCTCACACAACCCCCAACGCCTCGGGCAGTTTACAATAGGCTCCACTGCAACACACACTTTCAGCAGTTAAACGAAAAGCACGCATGCATTTGAAGTACTGATGTCATCTCCAATTATCTACTTTTGTATAGCAATGAACTCTGAATACGGTAGTAACTATTATCACCCCAACTAACAATAAATGTACAACAAGCGCGGAGTGCAATCACATATCATATCAATTGCAAGATATTTAACAACTAAAATGAGTAATTAGCTACGTTGCATCATTTTATTTTGCACCATACAGAAGAAATGATAAGGCTTACGCAAATGTGGATTGCATTAATAACTGTGAATTTAACAGCTTCACGTACCTATAACGTGCGTAGTTGAAATTATGTCATATGTGTATACTTTACCATAACCTCGGCAAGAAAGTTAAAATTAAGTAACAAGCATTTTGTCTCTCTCGCATGATGTAAATGTGAATTTCTTCTTTTCCAAATGTGAATCACAAATAAGTGATTTCGTGGATCCAAAATGATGCGAGCTGAGCTTTTGGGCAATGTTCATAAATATGAATTATGTGTATAGGGTTTGTTACTAACTGTGAGACTCAGTATATAACATATATGACGCCCATGAAAAAGGCAAATTGTGATTACAAATTGTTTAGTCCACACAAAGTCGCACGGTAACAAAGAACAAGGAATTAACGTTAAGGAAACAGGCCAACTCAGGTGTTCCAAATCGAACGATAGCACATTAGCATACAATAAAGCTGTAAAACAACAACACATTTTTTTATATATGGATAAGGTGCTCATTAACTCAATTCTTTCACCCATTTTCAAACAGGATATCAATTTCAGCGGAAAATAATACAAAACATCTTTCTTCCTTTTCGTCTTACGTTAATGGATGTAAGACCACGATAAATTCGACTCCAAGCTTGAGACCGACTTGGAATCGATTTGACCCCGACTACTGAAGATGCACTGCATGTGAACGTATAACAACCCCATCCCCGTTTGTACATCCCTGATTGCACCAATGATATTTCATGTAGATCAGGCATTGTGCGTTAATTCCACTAATCATCTATTAAAGAATGGTATTCCTGCGGAGAGCTATCGAAAATAATGAATCACAATTAAGTGATTTCGTGAATCCAAGATGATGCGAGCTGAGCTTTTGGGCAATGTTCATAAATATGAATTATTTGTATAGGGTTTGCTACTAACTGTGAGACTCAGTATGATATATGACGCCCATGAAAAAGGCAAATTGTGATAACAAATTGTTTAGTCCACACAAAGTCGCACGGTAACAAAGAACGAGGAATTAACGTTAACGAAAGTACAGGCAAACCCAGGTGTTTCAAATCAAACAATAGCACATTAGCATACAATAAAGTTGTAGAACAATAACACATTTTTTATTTATGGATAAGGTGCTCATTAACTCAATTCGTTCACCCATTTTCAAACAACTGAACAGCTTCTCTAGGAATCAAGTCAACGAATCCGGCTAGCATCAACAACTTGGTTGTGATCATCGGTTTGTCCTGTCGTCCATATGGTGACTTATGTGTGTAAATTTACTCAACGTCATTGCTCGGAAATTGTTAACTGGCGCCTCGTCAACGAACCTTGATGGTTGCTACTGCCAAATATCTGCCAACGGCTAGGACACTTGAGCATCTTTTTGATCTCTTCTCTGATAGTTTTATTTCCGAATCCATATATGTAAGGACAAAAAAACCCAGTACTGTGCGCGAATAAGTGAAGCAACACATACGCTTTCGGTGAAACATTCTCTGGAGTTATTACTCCGGTGAGTAAGAAGAGAGTAAATGGTACCCAATTGATTACATATATCGTCAATACGATGAAGAGGCGCAGCGCCGATTTGGCTTCTCTCATCATACGACCATAGGAGTGGTTTCTAACACTGGCGTTTCGAGCCGGTGTACGCCGAGTCCTTTCCCGAGCTGGCTGGCCGCTGTTCGATTCAGTCTGGGGAGTAGATTTAATCGATGCGGACACTCCAGTAGTTGGTCTAGTATCAAAGGCTGACGTGGCGGCTATCTCCCGAATATGTCGTCTAACCGTCCAGAAAATGTGGGCATGAATGAATGTCATAATAGGGATAGGTAGCATCCAATGGGCAACAAGAATCATCCCGTAGATCTTAGATGGCACCATAAAACTCAAATTGCATCTTCTTGTAAGTCGCCAGATGTGGCCCTTACCAATCCACAGAAGCCCCGATACTACAATGCCATACGTATAGCCATATATTGCAATGGATGCCAATGCAATTATGGATCTCCTCGGTGTGAGTATTGTGTTGGCCGTGAGAGGCCGACAGATTGTAATGTAACGCTCCACGGTGGTAGCTAAGAGACAAAATGTGATTTGTATTGATAGAGCTAAGTTCGGGGATCCTCCCAAGTAGCAAGATGGCTGGGTGGTGAAGAAGAAAAGGTCGAAGAGTGACTGCATCGGATAAGCTGAAATGTCGTTGATCAAGCAAAAAAACATCAATACAACTGTGAAATTGTTCGAGACCGTACGGATGTGTCTCTTCTTGATAAAGACTAGAATAACGCAGATATTGCCAAAAGAACCAAATAAGGCGACGGGAACCGTTGTCAGAACGGTAAACCTAACAAGATCAGGAGTTACTTCTCCAATATTACTAGATGAAGCTTCAGATGATATATTCATGACTTTCATCGACATCTTGATTGCAGATAAGAAATAATGCGTTCGAGAAACAATAGGTGTGACTGTGACGAAAATTAGAAGCGCGCCCGGTCAATAAGCCTGTGTTTTATGAATGTACATTAATACCTGAAATACAGAGTTTTTATTTGCAAACTTCAATACAATTTTCCAACGTGTATACGGTGCCCAATCACACTTGTGCTAAACATTAAAAAAATGAAGTCCGTTTGCGGAAAAAGGAAAACATGTAATATGTATAAATATAATATTCCCTGTTAATAAGTGCGACGATCGTCCAATCATTAATATATCTGTTTGCTTTTACAATCTATAGGAGATTTCGGTAATGCGTGGCCATTGGTCGACGTTCTATCAGCATAATATTAATAAAACCTGAGCTTTCATCAAGGCAAATCAAAGGAGTTCAAATATAGGTCACTAATATTTACCAATAGATCTTCAATTATAAATACTGTACGTGATTATTTGACATCATCTTGCTTTGCATATATAGCAAGTCATTTATAATGGATGCTGGACATTGGCGATTCATAAAACTTACTTGTTTTACAACACCAAATAAACAAAAAGTAGGCATTTCATGGATATGCAGATCTGACCTGAACTTTGGCCGCTGACGCATATGTGACACCATCACTCAATAGCCCATGTCATAACGGAATACAAACTTGAAGTGTATATGAGCCTTAGAATTTAGAAGAACTTTCTACACACTTTTTTTAGTCTTTAAAGTCCAGTGACCTCAATATATATTTTAACATTTTACCCTGGTTTATACGTTACATGCAAACAACATATAAAAACACATTCATATTCCAACATGGGTATGACAATCTCTCGGCATTTTGGCATGCACCAAAAATATCATCTTTATTTCTGCCCTTTGAAGATTAAAACTATGGCCCTATATAATAATATGTCACAGAGGCATAACGATGGACATATTGGAGTGTGGAGGGGATTATGTTTTTGTTAAATCGATTTTCAACACAGAAACACATATCTGACAGGAATTCAACTTCAGCGGAAAATAATACAAAACTTTTTTCTTCCTATTTGTTTTATTACTCTTACGTTAATGGATGAAAGACCACGATAAATTCGACTCCAAAGTTTGAGACCGACTTGGAATCGATTTGACCCCGACTATTGAAGATGTACTGCATGTGAACGTGTAACAACCCCACCCCCGTTTTTACATCCCTGGTTGCACCAATGATATTTCATGTAGTTCAGGCATTGTGCATTAATTCCTCTCATCATCCAGTATTAAAGCATGGCATTCCTGCGGAGAGCTATCGAAAAAGCCATCATCAACAATGCCAAAATATTTGTCTCAGCATATCTGTAGCTGAAATTCCCATTAATGGTAATATCAAAACCTCGTTTAGCTTATATGGACAAAATGAGACCTAATGTAACACAAACGGACTACCTAGTCTATAAAAGACGCAGATATATCAACAATGATGCAGAACTCGGTCGGGCTTTGCATTGTTTTCTACACATGAGAACTAAAAGAGGTAAAAGACACCTTTGGGAAACAAAATTTACATCAATATCTCTCCAAGCAGAAAATACTCAACTAGCTGGATGCTGGGCACGTGGGACAGCCACGACGCCTCTCCGGAGACTCTGTCTGTTAGCCCAACATCAACCCTGTCAACCAATGAACTACTGGAACCACACGACATACTTTCCAAGATAGCCCGTGAATTGGAATGGCAATTATCTATATACACCCAGTGGCGTAGGAAGGTACTTTTGAGTGGGGGGGCTGAAGACTGATGGCCGGCCTGGGGGAGGGGGTGTCCCCCTCCCCTTTGGATTTTTTTTGCATTTCCAGGTGGCCTCAGATGCAATTTGGTGCAATATAGCACACTTCAACACTCACTCCATTTTGTAAACTTAATTTTGTATTTTCACCTGGCCTTAGATGCAATTTGGTGCTCCAAATGAGACTTTTTTTCTCATTTGGAAATGAAAAAGGGGTTTTCTGACTTGCGAAGCGGGGGGGGGGGGGGCGGAATGATACTTCCGCCCCTCCACATTTTTCACTGGGGGGGGGGGCTGGCGCCCCCAGCCCCCCGGTTCCTACGCCCTTGTATACACCTCTATAGTTACACAACGTTGCGCAGATTAGAAACCCTCTGGGACCACCAAAATAAATCATCGCACAAAATGGGCAACAATTCCATGTTCAACCATATCGAACAAATTGAAAGAATGAATTACAAACTTTTAGCCCTTACTATAATCTGATAGTAACCGAAAATTGGGCATGTTGCGGTTTATAAAGGTGTATTCGCATACCCTTCCTGAACGGAAGGGCTCGTGTAGGCCGATACTGTAGACTTTGAAGGTGGGTGGTGTTATGCTTCCGGAGTTTTGACATAACAGGGGTGACCTTACAACCATATTTATTTCATCTGCAACTCTATGGATTCTCTTGTTATGATTTCTTAGTTATAATAGCATAAAAGCCGTTGCCGTAGATTTTCACGCAAAAACCTCCTGTTACCAAAAACTATCTATATATGATACGTGATCACTTAATGTTCTTTAAGACAAATCTAAACTGTTGATAACAGGAAAGCCGTTCCCGTGGATTTTCATGCAAATGCGTCATATTTACCAAATACCGATGATACATGCGCACATTAAACGAAGATTTCCAATCAATTTGTTTGTTGAAGTGCAATATATATGTAAGGCAAATGTAACCCTATTGATTATTCGTTATCAGATGCTCTGGAACCGTTTACTAAATATTGTCTGGAAAGATTTCTGAATGTTGCCCTGTGCCGAGAATACACGTTTATACGACCACTGGAAATATTTTTTCCAGCAGTCACATAGTTATTTTAAGTTTAGTTATTATAATTAGTCATAATAATAGCATCGTTGAAACGCACTGTTCGCGGCCACAACATAGAACTGGCAGGAATTACAGTACTGTGAAAACATTCAATCAGCTGATAAGTTTGGTGAAATTTCACTGAATCTGTCAGTATAAGTAACCTGATTATAAAAAAAGAAAAGAAAAAAATCATCTCATCGCCATGGCGGGAAGGAACAACCAATCTTTCAACAATAATATTGAAGATCTCACCTCTGATATTCTTATCTTTAGCATATTCACATGTGGCCCAGTGATCCTGGTTGGAACATTTGGCAATCTTTCCGTTGTAGTAGTGTTCTTCAGGAAGAGGCACATCAGGACCACGTCCAACTATTTCATGGTTGCATTGATGTTTTCTGTCGCATGGGTCAATATGGTTGCCTATCCCTTGCAAGCAATGTGCGATGTGTTTTTGATCGTTACTCAGCCTATGTGCTACTTGGCCGGTGCGTCTGGTATTATGTCGTCCTTGTTCATGACTTTGTTTTTGCTGGCAACGACGGTCGAAAGATACATTACCATTTGTCAACCCTTAACAGCACACACGATAATAACTCCAAGAAGAGCTGTTACCATCATATCATTTCTCGCATTCTATGGGGTTCTCCTTGGAAGTGGTTTCTTTGGTACCGTCTGGATCGGAAAGGGAGAACTATGGCGCCAAACTCGGCGTTGTAACTTCAATTTTATGATGCCATCGACAATCATGGTGCAGTTCATTATAGGTCATTGGATGGTTCCTTTACCGGTTATGATCTTTATTCACCTTCACATATTTCTTACCGTTAGGAGACATATTCGCGCAATTGCAGCAGTACAATGTGGAACAATCGTCCGACCTCCTGTAGGGGAAGACCCTGTCGGTCTTCAACGCGGCGGCCAGGGAAACATCCTTGCACAAGACGGACAAAGATCTGCCCACAGTCGTCTAATGAAGGAGGCTCGATCTGCCATGCGCTTAGCTCTCGTTATTGCAGTTCACATATTTAACTGGGTTCCTTTCACCGTCTTTTTGTTGACAGGTGTGCTCAGATCAGAGAACATTTCCCCTAAGCAGTATATCCTTCTTCATTCGTTTGTATACAGCACTGGATTAGTCTGTCCTTATATTTACGGATTTGGGAACAAATCAATACGCACTGAAATTCAAGCAATGTTGTGTGGAAAATGTACCACTTCAACCAGGGATCCTCGAGCTCATAGGATTGCAGCGATTACTACTGGCCTTCCTCGACAATTTACCATGTAAGATTGTTCATTTGTTTGTAAACAGCACTGGATTAGGCTGTCCTTATCTCTACAGTTTTGGGAACACGCACTAATATTCAAGTAATGTTTTGTGGAAAATGTACCACTTCCACAAGGGATCCTCGAGCTCATAGGATTGCAGCGATTTCTACTGGCCTTCCTCGATAATTTACCTTGTTACGTGCAGAATCTCTGGGTATTAGGAAAGCTGGGTATTATGTTGGAACACTCAAAAATTAAATGTATTAATTTTAATTTTATCTGCAGAAAAGGTCGTCCCTAGTACCCCCCCCCCCCCGTCCACTATAAACACGTTCGAATGAGCGATCACGCTCAAGGAAAGATCATAGTTATCCGCCTGTGTTAACTTTTATTAAAAGTGTAGAAAATCCAGTTCAAGTGTAACATTACTAATTACGATTCGTGAGATTTATTTAAGGAAACGATATCGTAATATGTCCACAATGACGTCATCAGTGTTTGACACAGCTTAACTAAAGATAAAGCTAGATGTTGTAATAACTGGTTCAGGAAAGGAATAGGATGATCGGGACGTGGATACTTAGTGTATACTAGGATTGCCATAAGCAGGGTAATGATCAAAATACTTGATGCGTTGTGTGTCTCGAGTCAATGTGAAGATCCAATCAGTTTACTGCTGACTTGAGTTCATATTACTCTTAGACAAAATGTACACCAGCCTGTACTGCTTGCTTTACAGCCACCTGTGTTTTGTTTACCGCCAGATCCACTAAAATTATGTGAACAATGGCGTCGAACAGTAGTATCTCAAATAGACCGAATGTGCAAATTAACTGCCATCAAAGTAAAGGGAATGGCACGAGAGTTGCTGACTGCACACGTGGCTATGGTTTTCATAAACACGTTGGACGTTACATGAAAGAGAGCAATGTGGTTATATATGTATGTTAGACCGCACAAGAGAAGACAATATCCAAAGAGAGTAAGTTTTGACTAATTTGATTTCTGCCTTTTCAGTAGGCCCTACTCATGAAATGGCGAAACTCGTTTTCTTCTCTCGTGTAAGAATAACGGAGTTGTGAGGTCCCATTGGCTCATGTACATTACGTACTCATACGAGACTTCTGTCGAAAAGGTAACCCTATACTTGTGGTTGATAGCTGTATGATGCTAATGTTTCAGTCGGGTAATTCAACTTTGCATGGGAATTTTAATGTGAGTGTGGCATAATCTTAACCTTTTTTGTTTGTCAATACTGCTATTGTTAGTTTTACTTTTCTGACTATTCTCTACTTTGATAACATGCCAACATGCAGAAACTCAGCTAAACTGCCATTTGAGTAATTTGTTTTGATTAGTCATATTTCTGAGCATGCAGTTTATGCATTAGTTTGTGCGAACAATATAAGACATAAGCGGGATAACGGTGTCATTTAATGTCCTCCCATCTCCCTTTTCCTTGCCTTATGATCGTACTTGGCAGTGTTTTCTCTAAGAAATTTCCCATCGGGTCAAAATGGCTAATATCTGAACATTTGACTCACCACCGTCCTGGGGGAGGGAGGGGTCAGGATTTTCAAAGTTGTAGGCACGACTATCTGAGCGGTTGGCGCGGAGCGTACAAGAAAAGTTTTGGTTTTACAACAATTAATACATTGATACTCAAAATGACACCTTCTCATGGAAGTAGGAAACTTGTCAATTTTACCTTTCCTCAGCTATGGCGAACACAACATTTTCAAATTTAAGCCAATTGACGTCAAATGACTTTGCCTAAACTAATGTCAAGGATTTGTGCAACTCAGAATGGGTAACCTTAATGTTTCCATTATTGAGATAGGGTAGGTAGAAGGAGTATCTCTTTATCCTGTTGACTTCATATGACTCTTGACCTCCAATCAGAGAGGTAGCTACTGAGCTGGGGTGGGGTGTCTCACTCACCCAATAGTTGTCTTGAATCACTGAAATAGTTGTCAGTTGAAAAAACAAATTATCGATGCAACATCTCCTGCTGTGCGGCACCCCTCCTTACGAAAATGCCCAGTTTGAAAACTATTATTCTAGTTGTAATATTCTGATTCTACACCCCCCCCCCCCCACACGTACCCTATAGTCAGAAGACCCTGGCAACGTCCCTGTAATACTAACATGATAGAAGGTTTTGATGGGGTTTGTACAGTATGAAGACAGTACTATCTTAGCAAGCGCCGTAGAAACGTGATTATGATAACAAACACAATTAATATTGCATTATACTTGACCATGACGTCACCATTCTGATGTATTATATTGCATAGATAGGCTAATATGTTGCATAACTGCGGCGAATTTCATCAATGGTCAGCCATTGTTTTACAAAATAGTACCGCATGCGCGTAGCATGATCACAGCATGGCAGGTGCGAGCAATAACCAGTGCTTCCAGATTTCAGAAATGAATTCCCCAGAATTATGCCAATATGCATAACTTGAAATCCGGTGACTATTTCCTGAAATGGAATGATTTCCACGGTCGTTATCCCTAATTACTGTAGAGAGTATGCGAACCGCACCTTGTTTGTCCCCGAAAATTTTCCCGATATTGATGTTTTCCGGGAAATTTCCTTCAAAGTGGAACACTGTCACAAACTTATTTTATGCAATAGATCACACAAGGGATAAAACATATGCTTCATTGCAAAACCAAAGAACCTACACTATATGCGCTTTGTAGTTTTCATTCATGCAATTATAGCACCACATCGTACAAAAAGTATTCATATGCTCAAATGTTGTGGACATCAAGTTCGAAAAGTGTTAATCCAAAATTGCGCACGAAAGTTGCAACCGTACAATAACAGCACGAACTGCAACTTGTTTACATTCGACGTACCACAAGGAAACGTTTGAGAGCTGATATTGGAATCGGTTCCAACAATATAGGTCATTCTCACTAGTCGTATTTCACACACAAACTGTGGAAAAGTTCAAATTACAAATCTGCCGAATAGTCCTTTTTTTTATATCGAAATACATAGCAAGTCCGAATAACAAGTAAATATCTGACTTGATCAAGTCTCCAAGGGGTGGCATTTTTCAATATGCGAGAGATTTTGCTATTCACACCAAAACACATACTGGACATGAATACTTAAAAGTAGATAAACAAATCCATGATGATTGCATATGATCTGTGGCCTACATTCCATCAGAACTGAAACCTTACAGAAGGCTCTGGTTTGGGCCCTCACATGACGACAAAAAAATTCATGAACAACTTTGGTTTACCACTAGTGGTCATCATTGAAATTCCAGACCATTCAGACCAATTATATATTTTTCGCACATGTAATTTTTTTCGACACCCAAAATCCCAGTGGGAGGGCGACTGGGGGCGACAAGCTTTCATGGTGGGCTGTCGCCCCCACGCCCCCGTGGCTACGCCACTGCATACCATATACGAAATCTGCATCACTCCGTCTTCCTCCTTCGTGTAAAGGTGGTACATCCACGAGAGGACATTAACTCACCACGCATGCGTTGAGCTGAGGTCACCCAATGCCTTATATGAGTGACAATGGTTCTTTGCATGGTCACGTGCGTTGACGAACTGCCATATATGCGCGTACTACTGATTGTTATAAACACAATCAACTGATTCCTGCTGTATTTGCAATGTAAGCCTAAGTCTGTTTTCTTGCTATGCATGGACTGCTGCAGCTTATCGCTTTGGTTTTAATTTATGGCACCGGTACGTATGTGGAAAATAAAGAGCACATAGACACACTTGGAAAAAACTTTGTTCCATTGTTTTAAGTATGGAACCATCTACCAATGATAACGTGAGGCCATCCGAGAAGAGTATGTATAATATCATATCATATTTTTTATTAAAACTTGACAAACTTATCTGAGTTTGGGTTATCCAAATGGATTATACTCACAATTACGTAATTCCGTGAGACCTTGATAGCATCCGAGTGATCAAGCAAGGCCTATCAACTGAAACCCGAGCGACCCGCTTTTCATTGCGTGCGAAAATGTTCACTTAGTCACAAGTCACATTAAGTCACAAAGAACTAGCTATATGTCATTTTATGCAACTTAGAACCGTTGTCACTTTAAATACGCGGGTGACAGTTTGTGACACCTTTAACTGTCAGAATATAGGCTACAGGTCAGTACGTCCTACCATATGTAAGATACTTAGTACTTGCAAAACTATGAAGAAAAAAATATATATAACCAGGCAACTATATTCAGTGCACGGCATGTTAGTACGGATATGCAATAACTTGGCAATGTTTGTTACGAGATCAAAAGTGAACTGCACACTTAATGAAGGTTTGAAAACATGTTTCATTAACTTGAAACTGCTATCAAGGGTGTACGGTTTTCCATCAATAACGCTATATTTGTACCTTAATATAGGCCATTTCTCTTTTCAGGAAAATTAACCACAAATATAGCCTAGACATCAGAAGCTTAAAGTTAATTCACCAAGAAAATATACCAGCTCTTAGCCCCACTCCAGTCACATCGAAACTATCAGTTATAATTGCCACATTTGTCAATGAAAAGTACCATTTCCCCTATTTTGGGGATTTAGGGCTTCTTTTGGAAGTAAGCAAAATATGCAGAGACTGGATTTTGTCCTATTGAATACACAGAGGAATACCTTTATCAGCCCGTTTTCTTGGGAACGTCGTGGGTCCCCCTCCTCCTCCCGCCCCTCAAACCACTTGTTCACCGTATATACCACTGTCCCTCTATTATTTGTCCCCGAGTCTCCGTCCCCAAGATTCATTTCTCTTAGTCGCTCCTGTGCAAGGAGAAGAAACATGAACGTATAAACACACTGTTCAGAGAGATTCGAATGGTGTTTAGACATGTGGTTTACACATTGTGGCAGTCTAAGTTTCCTTAAAGCGTGGAGCAAGCAATTTAATCTTTGGCACGTCGTGAACCAGTATCTTTACACATAGTTAGGCAGATATCAGCAAAATTATGAAACAATATGGCATTTTTTCATACAAGCATGAGTTTTGGCACACAGGTAGAGGACACCCTAAGTAACATTTTCAGAAGTGGAGCCATCGCGAAAAAATCCCACGTCAGCCGTGGCGACCATTTTACAAAATGGCCGCCAAAATCTCTGTTTGCTACTATAATTTGCCCTTTAAAATCTAATCTAGAGATAATTGGATTTGAATTTTCATCAGTGAATGCACTCAATTACATGTACTAGGTACATAGATGGCTAGAGATCATGAATCAGACTAATTTAGAAGACATCAACAAGGATAGCAATATGCTTGGCAGCATATCATGCCAGTCAGCAACCAGTACGAGATCGTACACCTGCTATTACAGCACTGTTACCACTGTTTCCTGAAGACTCAAAGTCTGCTGCCATGATAAAGCACTCCACGGACCTGATAAAGCGAGCAGTAGAAAAACTCAACCCTGGCCGAATACCAGTGATCACCTTGGATCAGCCCCTCTACACAATCGCCAAACAGATACATTGGCAATGGCCTGCAGACTACAGGGAAGATGTTTTTGTCATAGTGCTTGGAGTGTTTCACATTGAGATGACTGGATTCAAAATGATCGGTGATTGGCTGGAAGATTCAGGCTGGGTAGAGGCACTTTTTCAGTCTGGAGTCACATCAATAGGAACTGCAGATTCATTTTTGAGGGCCTCCCATGTTACTAAAACTAGACAAGCACATCAGGTTACGGCTAGTTGTTTGTACATACTACTCAGGAAATCATACGACAACTACAAGGGGACACTAGATCCAGAGGTACATCCAGAAAGATTTGACGACTGGTGAGTTCAAACAAACAAGAGATACCACAATTAACGTTTGGTACACAGTGTTTCAGCTGGACCTTCTTGTCTTGACATGTGTGCGAGCACTGCGTGTGGGGGATTTCGCTCTGTATATTGATTCCTTAACAAAACTTGCACCACGGTTCTTCGGCTTGGATCACACTAACTATGCTAGATGGATGTCAGTGCATGTACGGGACATGACCATTTAAGCAAAACACATCCTGACATTGCTGCAGAATTCAATAAAGGCAATTTCACAGTCCGTAAGTCAAGACGGCCATGTTCATCCATAGCCCTTGATCAGGTGCATGAGCAGAACAATGCGATTGTAAAGAGCGATGGTGGAGCTATTGGTCTGACCCAAAACCCCTGATGCTTTCAGACGATGGATGGTTGCCGGCCCTGAGGTAGTAAGGATGAACACAGAGTTCAAAGCCTCGATCGAGAGATATCTAAAGAATTCAAACCAAGAATCACACCATCACGAACAGACCAAAATTTCGCAAGTTACGTTTGCCAAGGAAGTCCAGAGTATGGTTCAAGTGATGCATGAAGAAATGGGCAATCCTTTTCTGGGGGAAACTAATGACTTGCTCAAACTCGACAACAAGGATATTGTTGATCAAGCTGTGACGACCGCAGTATGCCAGACAAAAAAGATAGTTCAGCAACAATATGACGACTTTGTGACAGAAAGACTACAAGACCAATCAACACATATTTCAAAACCAATTAGGAAAAACAGACTCTTATTACTTAGTCTTCCTCCTGTGAGAGTGAAATCCAGTTCAAAATTGAAAGTGTCGACATTGAAGAGCAAAGTGTCCTTATTTTCACGCCTCTACATTGCCTGCAAATCAAGAGATGATGACAAAGGTGACTATTTGAGACATGAAAACAAGGCATGTCCCCCAGTATTATCCCAATTTAGAAACTTGAGACTAGGGAGCAAGTCGGATCTTCTTGTGTTCCTTGAAGCATTCTCAGAGTCTACAAGTGGCATACCAGCTATACTATTATTCTAGATGGAGCAGTAATTGTCAATATACTTTGACCCATAAATGTCAAGACGTTTGACGACTATGGACTGAAGGTGTTCTTGCCATTCATAAAACGGCAGTTGCAACATGCTAGTAGAGTGGATATAGTCTGGGATCAGTAAAGGGAACGCAGCTTGAAGACGCAGGCCAGGAACAAACGTTGCAGACTGCAGAGGTTTCCGAAGACGAGTTGAAGGCTCCAATAGTTTGCCAGGGAACTGGCAACAGTTTCTACGCCTCGACGAGAGCAAAACCGAGCTGTTCAATTTCTTGCCCAAGCATGTATCTAATATGCAATTGGAACACGGCAAGATAGTAATCACAACCAGCAGGCCAAAGGTGTTGTGCATGCCTCCTCAGGACACATCAAATATATCACCCTGCGACCACGAAGAGGCAGACACTAGGATGATATTGCACCTTTCGCATGCATTCCATGAAGGGTTCCAGAATATCCTCCTACGCACAGCGGACACATATATAGTGGTTTTGACCATAGCTGCAGTATCTAAACTAGGCATCCAGGAGCCATGGGTGGCATTCGGAACTGGTAAAAGCTTTAGATATATTCCAGTACATGAAATTGCTGCATCACTTGGCCCAAACAAGTGCCAAGCTCTGCCAATGTTCCATGCTTACACCGGGTGCGACACTGTTTCAGCATTTTACAGCAAATGGAAGAAATCTGCTTGGGAAACGTGGAATGTATATGAAGCTTTTACCATAGCATCCATGACCATGCCAAATTCTGGACAATGAATTGGCAGTACTGGAACGCTTTACGATTTTGTTATGAACCAGTGCTATGGCCGAGTGGGAACCGGTGCTATGGCCGAGTGGATAAAGGCGGTGGCATTTGAAGCAATGAGGCTTAGCAATCGGGAGGTTCTGGGTTCGATTCCCGGCCGGGTCATAGTAAGGTGGGTTTTTCATCCAAGAGCAATCTATGGTTTTCCCATCTGAAATGACTTTCTAAATTGAAAAGATTCCAAATTTGAGTTATAATGTTGAATTGGAAGCCACCCGACGTGTAAGTTGTAATCCATAAGCCCTTGCGGGTTTCTCCCACATTTGTGGTCGCTTAAGCGTCGTAAAAATAACTGCTGATTATTATTATTATTATTATTGTTATATGACAACAGCAGCACCATGGTAGATATATGGTATATATATATATATATGACTTCGAGTTGGTTAGCATCATGAGCTAGTATTGTTTGATACAGGTGTCAACGCAAACCTTCCTTACCGGTTTCGAACCTCTGGACATACAATCAGCATCAATAGCCTAGTTGTTACGGTGTCCGCGTACAAAGCGGGAGGCCTGGGTTCGAAACCCGGTGGAGGCTGGAAGATTTTTCACTGTTCTTCATTTTCCTTCCCATTACGTTTTCAATATTTCCCAAGAGTAGTTTCCACACATTAAATTTTGACTGCAGTACACTTTACCGTTCCATTACTAAAATTTGGCGGCCATCTTTAAAAATGGCCGCCACATATCACATGTACCCATCTATTTCAAATCTTTTTATTCCATATACATAATTATTACATATAAAGTGATTTTCAGGTATATCAATACCTCTAATTATCTATTAAATTCAGTGCAATCAATGATTTTGCACTAAAAATGTGGATTTTGGCGGCCATTTTCTAAAATGGCCGCCATTGCTAATGTAGGCTCTTTTGGCGATGGCTCCACTTCCAGAAATGCTCCTTAGTATGTCCTCTACATGTGTGCCAAAGCTCATGCTTGTATGACAAAATGCCATATTTTCACTGGTATCTGCTTGACTAGTTAGGCAGATATCAGCAAAATTATGAAACAATATGGCATTTTTTCATACAAGCATGAGTTTTGGCACACAGGTAGAGGACACCCTAAGTAACATTTTCAGAAGTGGAGCCATCGCGAAAAAATCCCACGTCAGCCGTGGCGACCATTTTACAAAATGGCCGCCAAAATCTCTGTTTGCTACTATAATTTGCCCTTTAAAATCTAATCTAGAGATAATTGGATTTGAATTTTCATCAGTGAATGCACTCAATTACATGTACTAGGTACATAGATGGCTAGAGATCATGAATCAGACTAATTTAGAAGACATCAACAAGGATAGCAATATGCTTGGCAGCATATCATGCCAGTCAGCAACCAGTACGAGATCGTACACCTGCTATTACAGCACTGTTACCACTGTTTCCTGAAGACTCAAAGTCTGCTGCCATGATAAAGCACTCCACGGACCTGATAAAGCGAGCAGTAGAAAAACTCAACCCTGGCCGAATACCAGTGATCACCTTGGATCAGCCCCTCTACACAATCGCCAAACAGATACATTGGCAATGGCCTGCAGACTACAGGGAAGATGTTTTTGTCATAGTGCTTGGAGTGTTTCACATTGAGATGACTGGATTCAAAATGATCGGTGATTGGCTGGAAGATTCAGGCTGGGTAGAGGCACTTTTTCAGTCTGGAGTCACATCAATAGGAACTGCAGATTCATTTTTGAGGGCCTCCCATGTTACTAAAACTAGACAAGCACATCAGGTTACGGCTAGTTGTTTGTACATACTACTCAGGAAATCATACGACAACTACAAGGGGACACTAGATCCAGAGGTACATCCAGAAAGATTTGACGACTGGTGAGTTCAAACAAACAAGAGATACCACAATTAACGTTTGGTACACAGTGTTTCAGCTGGACCTTCTTGTCTTGACATGTGTGCGAGCACTGCGTGTGGGGGATTTCGCTCTGTATATTGATTCCTTAACAAAACTTGCACCACGGTTCTTCGGCTTGGATCACACTAACTATGCTAGATGGATGTCAGTGCATGTACGGGACATGACCATTTAAGCAAAACACATCCTGACATTGCTGCAGAATTCAATAAAGGCAATTTCACAGTCCGTAAGTCAAGACGGCCATGTTCATCCATAGCCCTTGATCAGGTGCATGAGCAGAACAATGCGATTGTAAAGAGCGATGGTGGAGCTATTGGTCTGACCCAAAACCCCTGATGCTTTCAGACGATGGATGGTTGCCGGCCCTGAGGTAGTAAGGATGAACACAGAGTTCAAAGCCTCGATCGAGAGATATCTAAAGAATTCAAACCAAGAATCACACCATCACGAACAGACCAAAATTTCGCAAGTTACGTTTGCCAAGGAAGTCCAGAGTATGGTTCAAGTGATGCATGAAGAAATGGGCAATCCTTTTCTGGGGGAAACTAATGACTTGCTCAAACTCGACAACAAGGATATTGTTGATCAAGCTGTGACGACCGCAGTATGCCAGACAAAAAAGATAGTTCAGCAACAATATGACGACTTTGTGACAGAAAGACTACAAGACCAATCAACACATATTTCAAAACCAATTAGGAAAAACAGACTCTTATTACTTAGTCTTCCTCCTGTGAGAGTGAAATCCAGTTCAAAATTGAAAGTGTCGACATTGAAGAGCAAAGTGTCCTTATTTTCACGCCTCTACATTGCCTGCAAATCAAGAGATGATGACAAAGGTGACTATTTGAGACATGAAAACAAGGCATGTCCCCCAGTATTATCCCAATTTAGAAACTTGAGACTAGGGAGCAAGTCGGATCTTCTTGTGTTCCTTGAAGCATTCTCAGAGTCTACAAGTGGCATACCAGCTATACTATTATTCTAGATGGAGCAGTAATTGTCAATATACTTTGACCCATAAATGTCAAGACGTTTGACGACTATGGACTGAAGGTGTTCTTGCCATTCATAAAACGGCAGTTGCAACATGCTAGTAGAGTGGATATAGTCTGGGATCAGTAAAGGGAACGCAGCTTGAAGACGCAGGCCAGGAACAAACGTTGCAGACTGCAGAGGTTTCCGAAGACGAGTTGAAGGCTCCAATAGTTTGCCAGGGAACTGGCAACAGTTTCTACGCCTCGACGAGAGCAAAACCGAGCTGTTCAATTTCTTGCCCAAGCATGTATCTAATATGCAATTGGAACACGGCAAGATAGTAATCACAACCAGCAGGCCAAAGGTGTTGTGCATGCCTCCTCAGGACACATCAAATATATCACCCTGCGACCACGAAGAGGCAGACACTAGGATGATATTGCACCTTTCGCATGCATTCCATGAAGGGTTCCAGAATATCCTCCTACGCACAGCGGACACATATATAGTGGTTTTGACCATAGCTGCAGTATCTAAACTAGGCATCCAGGAGCCATGGGTGGCATTCGGAACTGGTAAAAGCTTTAGATATATTCCAGTACATGAAATTGCTGCATCACTTGGCCCAAACAAGTGCCAAGCTCTGCCAATGTTCCATGCTTACACCGGGTGCGACACTGTTTCAGCATTTTACAGCAAATGGAAGAAATCTGCTTGGGAAACGTGGAATGTATATGAAGCTTTTACCATAGCATCCATGACCATGCCAAATTCTGGACAATGAATTGGCAGTACTGGAACGCTTTACGATTTTGTTATGAACCAGTGCTATGGCCGAGTGGGAACCGGTGCTATGGCCGAGTGGATAAAGGCGGTGGCATTTGAAGCAATGAGGCTTAGCAATCGGGAGGTTCTGGGTTCGATTCCCGGCCGGGTCATAGTAAGGTGGGTTTTTCATCCAAGAGCAATCTATGGTTTTCCCATCTGAAATGACTTTCTAAATTGAAAAGATTCCAAATTTGAGTTATAATGTTGAATTGGAAGCCACCCGACGTGTAAGTTGTAATCCATAAGCCCTTGCGGGTTTCTCCCACATTTGTGGTCGCTTAAGCGTCGTAAAAATAACTGCTGATTATTATTATTATTATTATTGTTATATGACAACAGCAGCACCATGGTAGATATATGGTATATATATATATATATGACTTCGAGTTGGTTAGCATCATGAGCTAGTATTGTTTGATACAGGTGTCAACGCAAACCTTCCTTACCGGTTTCGAACCTCTGGACATACAATCAGCATCAATAGCCTAGTTGTTACGGTGTCCGCGTACAAAGCGGGAGGCCTGGGTTCGAAACCCGGTGGAGGCTGGAAGATTTTTCACTGTTCTTCATTTTCCTTCCCATTACGTTTTCAATATTTCCCAAGAGTAGTTTCCACACATTAAATTTTGACTGCAGTACACTTTACCGTTCCATTACTAAAATTTGGCGGCCATCTTTAAAAATGGCCGCCACATATCACATGTACCCATCTATTTCAAATCTTTTTATTCCATATACATAATTATTACATATAAAGTGATTTTCAGGTATATCAATACCTCTAATTATCTATTAAATTCAGTGCAATCAATGATTTTGCACTAAAAATGTGGATTTTGGCGGCCATTTTCTAAAATGGCCGCCATTGCTAATGTAGGCTCTTTTGGCGATGGCTCCACTTCCAGAAATGCTCCTTAGTATGTCCTCTACATGTGTGCCAAAGCTCATGCTTGTATGACAAAATGCCATATTTTCACTGGTATCTGCTTGACTAACAGCGCTGTTTTAGGTTTCCAAGGAGATCCGTTGGGTACGAAAGATGACAAGCAAACATTGCATATAAGAAACGGCAAACCACCAAAGAAACAGGTGACCAAACCAAACAGCTCTGAACTGTTGCCAAATTATGCAATATATTCATTCCGTCACAATCCATCAACAGCTGGTAATCATTTTTCTCTCCCTCACCCAACCTCCAACGCCTCGGGCAGTTTTGCGGCATAGGCTACAACAGGCTCAGCTACAACACATACTTTCAGCAGTAAAACGAAAAGCACGCATGCGTTTGAAGTACTGATGTGTCATCTCCAATCATCTACTTTTGTAAAGCAATGAACTCTGCATACCGTGGTAACTATTACCACCTCAACTAACAATAAATGTACAACAAGAGCGCAGTGCAAACATATATCTATTGTAATATATTTAATAACTAAAATGAGTAATTAGCTACGTTACATCATTTTATTTTGCACCATACAGAAGAAATGATAAAGTTTACGCGAATTTGGATTGCATTAACATACTGCATGAATTAAACAGCTTCACCCTATAACGTGCGTTATTGAAATTGTGTTATATGTGTATACTTTACCATAACCTAGGCAAGAAAGTTAACATTAAGTAACAAGCATTTCGTCCCTCTGACATAATGTGAATGTGATTTTTTTTTCCAAATGTGAATCACAAATAAGTGATTCCGTGAATCCAACATGATGCACTGAGCTTTTGGTCAAATATTCATAAATATGAGTTATGTGTATAGGGGTTGTTACTAATCAGTAGTTTTATCCTTTCAACTGTGAGACTCAGTATATAAGATATATGACGCCCATGAAAAAGGCAAAGGCAAAGTGATAACAAATTGTTTAGTCCACACAAAGTCGCACGTTAACAAAGAACGAGGAATTAACGTTAACGAAACAGGCAAACTCAGGTGTTCCAAATCAAACAATAGCAAATTAGCATACAATAAAGTTGTAACAAGATAACACAATGTTTTATTCATGGATAAGGTGCTCATTAACTCAATTCGTTTCCCCATTTTCAAATAGCTGAACCTTGTCTAGGAATCAAGTCAACGAACCCGGCAAGCACCAACAACTTGGTTGTGATCATCGGTTTGTCCTGTCGTCCATAAAGTGATTTATGTGTGTAAATTTACTCAACGTCATTGCTCGGAAATTGTTAACTGGCGCCTCGTCAACGAACCTTGATGGTTGCTACTTCCAAATATCTGCCAACGGCTCGGAAACTTGAGCATCTTTTTGATCTCTTCTCTAATAGTTTTATTTCCGAATCCATATATGTAAGGACAAAAAACACCAGTTCTGTACGCGAATAAGTGAATCAACACATACGCTTTCGGTGAAACATTCTCTGGAGTTATTACTCCGGTAAGTAAGAAGATAGAAAATGGTACCCAATTGATAACATATGTCGCCAATACGATGAAGAGGCGCAGCGCCGATTTGGCTTCTCTCATCATACGACCATAGGAGTGGTTTCTAACACTGACATTTCGAGCCGGTGAACGCCGAGTGCTCTCCCGAGCTGGCTGGCCGCTGTTCGATTCAGTCTGGGGAGTACATTCCATCGATGCAGACACTCCAGTAGTCGGTCTAGTATCAAAGGCTGACGTGGCGGCTATCTCTCGAATATGCCGTCTAACCGTCCAGAAAATGTGGGCATGAATGAATGTCATAATAGGGATGGGTACTATCCAATGGGCAACAAGAATCATCCCGTAGATCTTAGATGGCACCATGAAACTCAAATTGCATCTTCTTGTAAGTCGCCAGATGAGGCCCTTACCAATCCACAGAAGCCCCGATACTACAATGCCATACGTATAGCCATATATTGCAATGGATGCCAATGCAATTATGGATCTCCTCGGTGTGAGTATTGTGTTGGCCGTGAGAGGCCGACAGATTGTAATGTAACGCTCCACGGTGGTAGCTAAGAGACAAAATGTGATTTGTATTGATAGAGCTAAGTTCGGGGATCCTTCCAAGTAGCAAGATGGCTGGGTGGTGAAGAAGAAAAGGTCGAAGAGTGACTGCATCGGATAAGCTGAAATGTCGTTGATCAAGCAAAAAAACATCAATACAACTGTGAAATTGTTTGAGACCGTACGGATGTGCCTCTTCTTGATAAAGACTAGAATAACGCAGATATTGCCAAAAGAACCAAATAAGGCGACGGGAACCGTTGTCAGAACGGTAAACCTAACAAGATCAGGAGTTACTTCTCCAATATTATTAAATGAAGCTTCAGATGATATATTCATGACTTTCATCGACATCTTGATTGCAGATAAGAAAATAATGCGTTCGAGAAACAATAGGTGTGACTGTGACGAAAATTAGAAGCGCACCCGGTCAATAAGCCTGTGTTTCATGAATGTACATAAATAGTTTTTATTTGTAAACTTCAATACAATTTCCAACGTGTGTACGGTGCCAGATCACACTTGTGCTAAACATTAAGTAAATGGAGGCCGTTTGCCGATAAAGAAAACATGTAATATGTATAAATGTGATATTCCCTGCTTATATGTGCGACGATCGTCCAATCATTAATATATCTGTTTGCTTTTACAATCTATAGGAGATTTCGGTAATGCGTGGCCATTGGTCGACGTTCTATCTGCATAATATTAATAAAACCTGAGCTTTCATCAAGGCAAATCAAAGGAGTTCAAATAAAGGTTACTAATATTTGCCAATAGATCTTCAATTATATCTGACAGGAATTCAATTTCAGCGGAAAATAATACAAAACTTCTTTCTTCCTTTTTGTTTTATTAACTCTTCCGTTAATGGATGTAAGACCACGATAAATTCGACTCCAAGTTTGAGACCGACTTGGAATCGATTTGACCCCGACTATTGAAGATGTACTGCATCATGCCAAAATTGTTGTCTCAACATATCTGTAGCTGAAAGTCCCATTAAAGGTAATATCCAAACCTCGTTTAGCTTATATGGACAAAATGAGACCTAATTTAATAGAAACGGACTATCTAGTCTATAAAAGACGCAGATATATCAACAATGATGCAGAACTCGATCGGGCTTTGCATTGTTTTCTACACATGAGAACTAAAAGATGTAAAAGACACCTTTGGGAACAAAATTTACATCAATATCTCTCCAAGCAGACATACTAAACCAGCTGGATGCTGGGCACGTGGGACAGCCACGACGCCTCTCCGGAGACTCTGTCTGTTAGCCCAACATCAACCCTGTCAACCAATGAACTAATGGAACCACACGTCATACTTTCCAAGATAGCCCCTGAATTGGAATGGCAATTATCTATATATACACCTTTATAGTCACACAACGTTGCGCAGATTATAAACCCTCTGGGACCACCAAAATAAATCATCGCACAAAATGGACAACAATTCCATGTTCAACCATATCAAAAAATTGAAAGAATGAATTACAAACGTTTAGCTCTTACTATAATCTGATAGTAACCGAAAATTGGGCATGTTGCGGTTTATAAACGTGTATTCGCATTACCCTTCTTAAACGGTAGGGCTCGTGTATAATGTAGACTTGGAAGGTGTGTGGAGTTATGCTTCCGGAGTTTTGATATAACAGGGGTGACCTTACAACCATATTTATTTCATCTGCAACTCTATGGATTCCCTTGTTATGATTTCTTAGTTATATCATAAAAGCCGTTGCCGTAGATTTTCACGCAAAAACCTCCTGTTACCAAATACTATCTATGATACATGATCACTTAATGTTCTTTAAGACAATTCTAAAATGTTGATAACAGGAAAGCCGTTCCCGTGGATTTTCATGCAAATGCGTCATTTTTACCAAATACCGATGATACATGCGCACATTAAACGAACATTTCCAATTAATTTGTTTGTTGAAGTGCAATATATATGTAAGGCAAATGTAACCATATTGATTATTCGTTATCATGTAGCTACAGATGCTCTGGAATCGTTTACTAAATATTGTCTGGAAAGATTTCTGAAAGTTGCCTTTGCCGAGAATACACGTTTATACAACCACTGGAAATATTTTTTTTCCAGCAGTCACATTATTTTAAGTTTAGTTATTATAATTAGTCATAATAAGAGCATCGTTGAAACGCACTGTTCGCGGCCACAACATAGAACTGGCAGGAATTACAGTATTGTGAAAACATTCAATCAGCTGATAAATTTGGTGAAATTTCACTGAATCTGTCATTATAAGTAACCTGATTATAAAAAAAAAAAAAAAAAGTCATCTCATCGCCATGGCGGGAAGGAACAACCAATCTTTCAACAATAATATTGAAGATCTCACCTCTGATATTCTTATCTTTAGCATATTCACATGTGGCCCAGTGATCCTGGTTGGAACATTTGGCAATCTTTCCGTTATAGTAGTGTTCTTCAGAAAACGGCACATCAGGACCACGTCCAACTATTTCATGGTTGCATTGATGTTTTCTGTCGCGTGGGTCAATATGGTTGCCTATCCCATGCAAGCAATGTGCGATGTGTTTTTGATCGTTACTCAGCCTATGTGCTACTTGGCCGGTATGGCTAGTATTATGTCGTCCTTGTTCATGACTTTGTCTTTGCTGGCAACGACGGTCGAAAGATACATTACCATTTGTCAACCCTTAACAGCACACACGATAATAACTCCAAGAAGAGCTGTTACCATCATATCATTTCTCGCATTCTATGGGGTTCTCCTTGGAAGTGGTTTCTTTGGTACCGTCTGGATCGGAAAGGGAGAACTATGGCGCCAAACTCGGCGTTGTAACTTTAATTTTATGATGCCATCGACAATCATGGTGCAGTTCATTTTAGGTCATTGGATGCTTCCTTTACCCGTTATGATCTTTATTCACCTTCACATATTTCTTACCGTTAGGAGACATATTCGCGCAATTGCAGCAGTACAATGTGGAACAAACGTCCGATCTCCTGTAGGGGAAGACCCTGTCGGTCTTCAACGCGGCGGCCAGGGAAACATCCTTGCACGTGACGGACAAAGATCTGCCCACAGTCGTCTAATGAAGGAGGCTCGATCTGCCATGCGCTTAGCTCTCGTTATTGCAGTTCACATATTTAACTGGGTTCCTTTCACCGTCTTTTTGTTGACAGGTGTGCTCAGATCAGAGAACATTTCTCCTAAGCAGTATATCCTTGTTCATTCGTTTGCATACAGCACTGGATTAGTCTGTCCTTATATCTACGGATTTGGGAACAAATCAATACGCACTGAAATTCAAGCAATGTTGTGTGGAAAACTTACCAACTGTACCACTTCAACCAGGGATCCTCGAGCTCATAGGATTGCAGCGATTACTACTGGCCTTCCTCGACAATTTACCATGTAACGTGCAGTATCTCTGGGTATTAGGAAAGCTGGGTATTATGTTAGAACACTCAAAAAATAAATAGTCTGTCCCTATATCTACGGATTTGGGAACAAATCAATACGCTAGGAAAGCTGGGTATTATGTTGGAACACTCAAAAATTAAATGTATTAATTTTAATTTTTTCTGCAGAAAAGGTCGTCCCTAGTACCCCCCCCCCCCCCCCCGTCCACTAAAAACACGTTCGAATGAGCGATCACGCTCACGGAAAGATCATAGTTATCCGCCTGTGTTAAATTTTATCAAAATGTAGAAAATCCAGTTCAAGTGTAACATTACTAATTACGATTCGTGAGTTTTATCTAGGAAAACGGTATAGTAATATGTCCACGATGACTTCATCAGGGTTTGACACAGCTTAACTAAAGATAAGCCTATAGATGTTGTAATAACTGGTTCAGGAAAGGAATAGAATGATCGGGACGTGGATACTTAGTGTATACTAGGATTGCCATAAGCAGGGTAATGATCAAAATACTTGACGCGTTTTGTGTCTCAAGTCGATGTGAAGATCCAAGCAGTTTACTGCTGACTTGAGTTCATATTACTCTTAGACAGAATGTACACCAGCCTGTACTGCTTGCTTACGGCCACCTGTGTTTTGTTTACCGCCAGATTCACTAAAGTGAACAATGGCGTCGAACAGTAGTATCTCAAATAAACCGAATGTGCAAATTAACTGCCATCAAAGTTAAGGGAATGGGTACACGGCACACGTGGCTATGGTTGTCATAAACACGTTTGACGTTACATGAAAGAGAGCAATGTGGTTATGTATGTTAGACCTCACAAGAGAATGCCCAATTTCAATGCCATTGATCCCGACTACTCGCAAGGAAACTTCGTCTGCGGCTTTAAGCGCTTTATTTGCATGGCGACTCAAGCTCCATATCCTTCCATGAACTACCAGGGTAATTCCTAATCTGGGAGTGTGGTGTATTACTTTAGACAAGCACGATGGTGAAGACAATATCCATAGAGAGAATGTTTTGACTAATTTGATTTCTGCCTTTTCAGTAGGCCTACTCATGAAATGGCGAAACTCGTTTTCTTCTCTCGTGTAAGAATTACGGAGTTGTGAGGTCCCATTGGCTCATGTACATTACGTACTCATACGAAACTTCTGTAGAAAAGGTAACCCTATATACTTGTGGTTGATAGCTGTATGATGCTAATGTTTCAGTCGGGTAATTCAACTTTGCATGGGAATTTTAATGTGAGTATGGCATAATCTTAACCTTATTTGTTTGTCAATACTGTTATTGTTATTTTTGCTTTCCTGACTATTCTCTAGTTTGATAACATGCCAACATGCAGAAGCTCAGCTAAACTTCTATTTGAGTAATTTGTTTTGATAAGTCATATTTCTGAGCAGTTTATTCATTTGTTTGTGCGAACAATATAAGACATAGGCGGGATAACGGTGTCATTTAATTTCCTCCCGTCTCCGTTTTCTTTGCCTTATGATCGTTCTTGGCAACATTTATTAAAAAAAGACATAAAGATAAATGTTTTTTCTTTATATCTTTATTGAAATAAAACAATGATAAAAGTTAGAATACTTGAAAAGTCAAAAGGCTGTGTTCTTGAATACTTAAAATACACAGCTGCCTTTGTAGTATCTTTAAACCAAAATGCAAAACTGTATCGAGGGTTTTTATGGATGACTTCATCGGAACAGGGGGTGAGCAAAATGTTATCCTTGTATGATATCTTGTAAAGTTTTGTTCATTCATACTTAGTAAAGATTCCTAAATCCTATTGGTCCATTCAGGTCAGCTGACCGTGGTTAATCCTGTGAGTAACGCACGGTAAAATTACCGGCGGATGAATACAATTGTTACCATGTTACCATGTTTTGTCGTCTGCTTTGATGAGCTATCGAAATACATCAAAAGCACAAAATGGCTAATATAACGTTTGATTTGAACTTCGATTTGCGCACTTTAGACGAGGTAGACACTCAGGAAAACAATGGAAGATTTGCAAACCTGGTTGAGAAAGACTTAATTCACAGAAACGATCTTGTTCAAAAGTCTTGCAAGATGCCATCAGAGGTAAAGGACGCGAAAACATGGATCCGCACTCGAGTCTAGGCCAAAGTGTAGGCTGCACAGCTGTTGCCTCCAACAATGAAATTAACGTTACTGCTGCTGTTAGGGCTGAAACGTTTAACATGTCCAAACTGTTTTCCAAATGTTCTTTCCAAAGTCCTGTGAATGTTTACTTCCAAAATTCATAGTTATATCCGTATTAAAACACCAAACAGTTGTGGATGCTTTGAGTTTAAATATATCCAGTATCTGTCCGTAATTAAATGTTCGCAAGGCCGTTATGTTGATCATAGTGTTATAAATTTAAAGTTAAACGACCGCAGTGCCAAGCACTGTGTAGTGTGTACGTTCAAGTGAGTGTACGTGTTCAATACAAGGCCTACTATGTTATCGTATGACTGTATACCATACGTACATGTTTGTTCCTAGAATGGTTGCTATGGGAACCAGAAGCTGTAGGGTATTGATATGATGAAGCCAACTAGTAATTGTTTGTAGTTCCTTATGTTTGGCAATATTGCGGCCATAAAACTATTTTTGAAAGGTCTCAATAATATTAGTTAAAATGTTATTATGGTTCATCTTTTATGAATGACAGCCTTTCAAAGACGTTTCCTTTATAATTATTCACTATCGTTCAGTATTACTTTATAATTGCACATGTACATCAGGCGCGTATCCAGGATTTTCAAACCCGGGGGGCGCGAATTACTATCTAAGCGGAGCGCCACCATCGGTTGGCGCGCAGCGTACAAGAAAATTTCTTGTTTTGAAACCCCCCCAGATCACCGGAAACGGCACTTCTCGGGCATGAAATGACCAACCAGATGTACACTTTTTGCCTGAGAACCAGGTATTTCCTAATAGTTTTTTTTCCATCCATAACCTTTCTGAAGTTTGTCAACCCGGCACACATCATGTTCGACCTGATGGCATCTCCTGTGGGTCTTTGCTTTTGTAGGTGATTCTACGTCGCGGCCCACAATACCCGTCAGCCCCACTTTTCAAGGTTTTAAGCCCCATACTTGTTCAGAATTTGTTCACAAAATTCACATTTCTCGTGAATAAACTCACTTGAAAACATACCCATAATGTTGTAAAAAATTTCATCTATGGACAACCAATATAGAAAAACTTCCTTGAACCCCTAACAGACCGGTGAAAATTGCACGAGTAGAGAGAAGTGTGATGCAGAATGTTGGTCAGAAATTTTCGAAAATTCAGACACAGTTAATTTCTTGGTGTACAAACATTAAAACCTGTTATAACGGCTATTATAAAACTTGGTTGAAGGAAATGAAAAAATAGCAGATATTTCCTTCAACCGAACACTACACACATAGGCGTAGGAGGCGCGGCGGCAGTGGCGGAGCTAGGGGCATTGGTCAGGAGTGGCGAGAATGGTCTGTAGGGGCGCTTTCGACACTATCTAAGCGGAGCGCCACCACTGGTTGGCGCGTAGCGTACAGAAAATTTTTGAATAAAGATACTCCCTAGATCGCCGGAAATGACCCTTTCCGGGCCTGGCTAATTTGCAGATAAACGAAGAATAAGGTGTCATCGCCAAATTACACCAAGAAAATGTGAGAAATGTCAATAAGTAGATGAGAGTGCATTAAAAAAGGTAATAATCTAGAATAAGTAAAAAGTGGTAAAGAGCTGAAAAAGGCGCCAGCAGTCCATTTGAGTCCGTCAGGGGGGGCATCCACCCCCCGACCGTATGGACGCTCCGCCACTGCGCGGCGGGGGTGCAGCCCCTAATTCGCCATTACTAATGTAAAAGAGAGTTTTGACATAATTGGACCTCCATGCTTTTTATACATCTACATGAGACATGTCGTTGTTTACATTAGCATCCCGCGAAATACTGCGCAATTTGAACGGACCGTACGGTACATGATGGCATGCGATGTAATAACCGATGCTTGCTTATATGGTATTGACATGAACACGTTGAGCGCGCGCTCCGCGCGCGAAAATTTTTGGTTATTTTTTCAGGCAAGTCGGACAGTTTTGAGGCTTTTCATCCTGGAACGCCATTTTCATGCTCACTGATATGATGTGATATCTGCTGTTTGCGTTACAAATTCGAACAGGCGCGTAGCGAGGAATTTGCCAAGGGAGGGGCGAAGCCTGTAGGCAAATTATCTAAGCGTAGCGCCACCATTTATTAGCGCGAAGCGTACAAGCAAATTTTGGCCGAAAATGTCTCCCAGATCGCTGGAAATGACACTTCCCAGGCCTTGTAAGTTGCCTCTAAGCACTTTCTATTTTGAAATTACTTAGCGATATCATTTAAAAAAATGCTGAATGGGGGGGGGGGCGGGCGGTCACCCCCATCCCAAAATGCGTCATGTTCCCCGACGACACGGTCGAGTTCGAGACCAGCCACAGTTGGTTTCATAGCACAATTCTACACACGCGTTATGATAGACCATATATAGTACATATATAGATCATTAGTGAGAGAGGAAAATGGAAACGTCAAAAAATGGAGTTGTCGGTGTAAGGGTAGGATGAGTCACACTTTTACGAAATCATTGATCCGTCACTGGCTACCCTTCAGCGCTGTAATGATGTCACTGTTCCTCTTTCTCTCCCCGGTGTCTTCGCGTTTTTCTTTTACTCCCTCCTTTTCTCCTTTTTCTCTCTTTCTTCTTTTTCTTTTCCCTTCCTTCCTCTCCTCCTCCTCTTTTTTCCCCTCTTTTTTCCTCTCTTTTTTTCTCTCCTCTTTTTCTTACCCGGGGGGCGCGCGCCCCCAACGCCCCCCCTGGATACGCACCTGTACATTATTGTTATGCTGGTTGTTAATCGTTAATTCGACTTACGGGGCATCACTTTAATAAATCTTCGGTTATATGTAACCAAAAATGTTTTGTTTTATGATTTTTCCCCCACACAAATGGTAGCGTATGAATGAACGGGGTTAATCAACGGTCTAGCGTGCGTTACTCACATGATTAATGCACTCCGGGTGTTAATGCTATCGCTGGATGCACTCGGGCTCCGCCCTCGTGCATCGCTTGCATTATCCCCCGATCGTGCATTAATCCTGTGAGTAACGCACGCTAAACCGTTGATTAACCCCTTATTTATATGAGTTCTGCAGATACTGTTGACCCTTGATAAATTTTGAGCTCACAACAATTAATACATTTATACTCAAAATGACACCTTCTCATGGAAGTAGGAGACTTGTCAATGTTACCTTTCCTCAACTATGGTGAGCACAACGTTTTCACATTTAAGCCAATTGACGTCAAATGACTTTGCCTTAACTAATATCAAGGGGGTTGTGCAACTCAGAATTGGTAACCTATATGTTTCCATTATTGAGATAAGGTAGGTAGAAGGAGTAACTGTTTATCCTGTTGACTTCATATGACTCTTGACCTCCAATCAGAGTCGTAGCTACGGAGCTGGGGTGGGTGTCTCACCCCGCCCCCACCCCACCCCACCCAATAGTTGTCTTGAATCACTTAAATAGTTGTCAGTTGGAAAAAAATTATCAATGCAACATCTCTTAAAATAATTTAAGCTGATCGCACTTTTGACAGGATATTTTTGATTTCTGAGTCAATAATATTAGGCTATTTTTAATATCATTAACTGTAGGCTTACATTATTACAAGATTTGACGGAATTCGAACTGAAAATCCACGAAATCTTGTTTCTAAGTCTTTTCTGCAACCCATAATAAAGTTGAAAATGCTATATAAACCAACTTTAAAATTGTCTGAATACGGCAAACTGGCGTTCGAAGCAAGTACTGAGTACCCGGTATAGCATATTTAAGGTACAAAGAATTGACAACCCACTCGTGTAATGCTGCTGAAAATTTCGAACTTGCTGTGCAGCACCCCTCCTTACGAATATGCCCAGTTGGAAAATGATTATTCTAGTTGGAATATTCAGATTCTACACCCCCCCCTCCCAACGATGTAGCCAGGAATTTGAAAGGGGGAGCACTTTTTGCGATTGATATGGGGGAGGGGGTGTAGACCCCTCCCCCATATATATATTTTTGAACAATTGAAGATCCTTACATGCGATCTGGTGCAATGTTTTGCCAGTTTCATAATTATCATATGATATCATATTATCAGCAGATTTTGTTACATGTTCTTTTACATAATATATCAGAAAGACAAAAATAATGCTCTTTTACATTTTTTCCAGTAGGATGATTCTTGTTTAGTGTCCAATGTCTGGTCTTTAATACATTTGACGAACTTAACTGATGGACAATATAAACTTTCATATTTTGTAAGACAGCCAGATGTGGCCTAAAAACAAATATCGTTATCGCAGTGTATTAGCAGTGTAATAATTATTTATAAGAAGTGCGTATCACGTACGATTGCTAGCTTAGCTTGATAACATGCTGTTCGTGCAACAACTTAGGACGAATCATAGAAAGGATGAGAACGAACGTTGTCAACGTCGTGTACATACGGTTAGTGCGGTCAGGTAGGCAATATGTACTTTATTACGCAGTGGCCAACTGTGGGTTGTAAAAGGCTATAGACTAAATTTAGCTTATTGCATCTGCCAAACTAAGTAAGTAGCTGAATCAGTAGGCCTGAATGTTCCTACGATTATAATTGAGTTAACGTAGCCATTCAAGATCAAAAGAGCACTGACAAAATACCATGCTAATAAACAACAGTTTTTAAACATTTTTTTCGACACTGAAAGGGGGAGCAGTCGCTCCCCCTGCTCCCCCTGCCTACGTCCCTACCCCCCCCCACGTGCCCTATATTCAGAAGACCCTAGAAACGTCACTGCAATGCTAACATGATTGAAGGTTTTCGATGGGGTTGTACAGTATGAAGACAGTTCTATCTTAGCAAGCGCCTTAGAAACGTGATTATGATAACAAACAAAATATTGCACTGCATCATACTTGACCATGACGTCACCACGCTGATGTCTTATATTGCATAGATAGGCTAATATGTTGCATAACTGCGGCGGATTTTATCAATGGTCAGCCATTGTTTTACAAGAGAGTACCGCATGCGCGAAGTATAATCATGGCATGGCGTGGCAGGTGCGAGCAATAACCAGTGCTTCCACATTTCAGAAATGAATTCCCCAGAATTATGCCGCTATACATAACTTGAAATCCGGTGACTATTTCCCGAAATGGACTGATTTCAACGGTCGTTATGCCTAATTAATGTAGAGAGTATGCGAACCGCACCTTGTTAGTCCCAGAAAAAAATTCCCGATATTGTCGTTTTCCGGGAAATTTCCTTCAAAATGGAACACTGTCACAAACTTATGTATGTATGTATTTCAGATCCTCCTGCAAGCAGGAACTCGCGAAGAAGCCATCATTGGCTAATCAAAGCCGCAAGCTGACCAAAGTCAGTCTCTTAGATTCATATTTTAACGTCCATGATTATGAATTGTCAATTGTCAACAACTCTGTAACTGGACGACATACATTAATCTTGGAGTGACTCGAACTCGGGACCTCATGATTGAAAGGCACCGGCGCGTTAACCACTGAGCTAACACTCCTATAACACTCATAACACTATATTTTATGCAATAGATCATACTAAGGATAAAACTATGCTTCATTGCAAAACCAAAGAACCAACAGTATATGCGCTTTGAAGTTTTCAATCATGCAATAATAGCACCACATCGTACAAAAAGTATTCCTCTGCTAAAATGTTGTGGACATCACGTTCGAATAGAGTTAATCCAAAATTGCTCACGAAAGGTGCACCCATACAATAACAGCACGACCTGCAACTTGTTTACAATCGACGTACCACAGAGAAACGTTTAAGAGCTGATATCGGAATCGATTCCAACAATAGGTCATTCTCACTGTCGTATTCCACACACAAACTGTGGAAAAGTTCAAATAACAAATCTGTCGAATAGTCCTTTTACAGAGAATGATATCGAAATAGCAACTTAGCAAGCCTGAATAACAAGTATATATCTGACTTGATCAAGTCTCAAATGGTGGATTTTTTTCAATATGCGAGAGATTTTGCTATTCACACCAAAACACATACTGGATATGAATACTTAAAAGTAGAAAAACAAATTTCATGATGACTGCATATGATCTGTGGCCTACATTTCATCAAAACTGAAACTTTACGGAAGGCCCTGGTTTGGGCCCTCACATGACGACACAAATATTTTTTCCTGAACAACTTTGGTTCACCACCGTTCGAACGTTATTTCCACAACATTTCAGCAAATTTGGACAAACGCTCTAGGAAGAGTATTCCGTTTTCAGAAAATGACCTCTTGTGACCTCAAAATGACCTTCAAATTGACCTTCAAATTTATAAAATATCGCATGTATGAAAATATAAACCACTCACGAAAATTTCAGCCAATTCGAATGTAAAACTTCGAAATGGCATTCAAATCAAACACGGTGACAAAAAGTGACAGAATTTCGGCAACATCGCAATAGGTCAGCTGAAGGTTTTCAGATGAAAGAGACAGGTATTCTGCATGATTTCCGCTAGGAGGCTACCTTTCTGTTTGTGCTGAGTTGATATGGGCTGTGGCTGGAGCTGCATATTCGAAGATGGGCCTGATCACCATCTTGTAAATCTTCATGGTTGTGAGTGGTGATGCTCTGGGGTTTTCTGATGATCCGGCAATTCTTCTTAGTAGATTCACGCATTGTTGATGTAGGCCTCGTGTCCTCGATCTTCGCTGGCTGATGTGTCTCCGTTTGGATGGTAAGTGATGTTATACCCTCGTTTGATGAAGTCTGCTATTTTCAGGATACGGTCGTTTTACAACGGTTTGCTTGGGATGTTGTGAACGGTGCTGCAGTAGTTTTGTTTAATTGTGTCAGCTTTTTAGACCAGTTGTGGGGAGCTGTTTTCTTGACGTTGGTGATTCTGTTGACTGTTCTCCAATAGTCATTGTTGTTTGATAGTTGTTGGCATTTATTTTCCAGTTGACTTTATTTGTCTTTGCGGATGAGCTCGGCCATTTGTTTCTTGATGTTGACGTGGACAGTCTTTATGTTGTTGTTTTGCGTTCGCTGTAATATTTTCCGAAGTTTCCTGCGTTGTTTGATGAGATGGATAATGGATAATAAGGCGTAGTAGCTGGAATCCCCCAGGTCTTTTGTGGCTGGAACGGCTTGTTTGTTGGCGTAGATGAGGATTTCTATTATTCCTTCTGCTGTTTGGTTAGTTTGCTTTGAGGTGGTGATGATGTAGGGCTTGATAGTGGTATGGATGTCAATCCTGTAAAGGTACCAATTTTACTTTCTTGAAGTTGGGTCTGGGCTGTAAGACGGTTTATTCAGTTATGGTGTTGAGTTGGAGAAAGACTGGAATGTGGTCCGATCCGAGGTCTTAACCGGTGTTGAAAGTGTGGAATAGTTTTTAGATGTTGGCCGAGATGAGAAAATAATCCAGTTATTCGGGAGCTCCATGGCCGTTGAATGGGTATATTGTAGGTTCACCGGTGTTGAGGCATATGAGGTTGCTGGATGATAGTAGTTGATCAGTTGACCTCCTGCTGGGTTGGTGGAGCGGCATTACAGCGTTGTTTGTTTGGCGTTGAGGTCGCCGGTGATGATGATGTACTTTGTGGACGGTTTTGGCGATGTCGTTGAGAAATTGGTTAGTAAGGCCTTGCAAGGACTGCAGTAGATACATAGCACCATGACCCGCTTCCTGTTGCTGAAGGTGATGTTGATGGCTGCGGCGTCTCCACCCTGTTGATGGTGGCTATATATTAGTTGGTGTGTGCTTACTTCGGCGAAAGTGATGTTTTTGTCTGACCGCGATAATGGTTTCTCTGGTATTGTTAGTGGATGTGACGAGTTTCGTTGAAGCATGCTATGTTGATATCCGTGTTGTTCATGTAGTCCTGTACTTCTTATACTTTATTATTGATGGAGTTGGCGTTGAACTGCATTATTCAGAGTTGTTGGGCCATTTACTTCAGCTTCTTCTGCTTCCTCAGGTTGGTGGGTGGTAGAGTTCCCATGGAGCGGCGTCTAAGCAGTGGCGGAGCTAGGGGTATTGATCAGGGGGGGGGGGGCGAGAATGGTCTGTAAGGGCGCTTTCGACACTATCTAAGCGGAGCGCCACCATAGGTTGTCGCGGAGCGTACAGCAATTTTTTGAGTAAAGATACTCCCTAGATCGCCGGAATTGACCCTTTTCCGGGCCTTGCTAATTTGCAGATAAACGAAGGATAAATAGGTGCCATCGCCATTTTTTCCGAAAATTACACCAACAAAATGTGACAAATGTCAATAGGTATTTGAGAGCGCAATAAAAAAAGTCAATAATCGCGAATAAGTAAAAAGTGGTAAAAAGCTGAAAAGGGCGCCAGCAGTCCATTTGAGTCCGTCAGGGGGGGGGGGGGATTCGCCCCCTCTGACTGTATGGACGCTCCGCCACTGCGTCTAGGGCTATCTGCAAGTCCTCTGCGTTGAGAACCATGTGTTTCTTTAGTATGGTGGAGATGGTGATGATGTTCTTATCACTCGAAAATGATGACCGGCTGCTGGACGGGAGAACTGAAATCAGGATGTCAGCGATTAGGATGGCGCGTTTTTTTTTCATGTCGTTGAGTTGTTCTGTTGTGATTTGTAGTAGTTGTTGGAACATGGCTGAGTGGGATTCAGTCGTTTTCTTCTGGGCTTCTTATAGTTGTTGGGTATGTGCTTCGTGCAGTTCCTTTATTTGTTCTGGTGCTCCTCCCGTAATCTGGGAGTGTGTGGCGATGTTGGCTGGAGGATCATTGGGTGGTATTGGTGGACGATCATGGGCTGGCTTCTGATGTTGTCATCTGATGGAGGGGGAATTCTGTTTGGTCAATTCCCTGATGTATTTGGGACATCCTCTGTAGCTGACTATGTGTCCTCTGTGACAGTTGGCGCGTTCTCGTTGATCTCTGGGCTTGGTGCATTCAGATAGACTATGCATTCCTGCACATCTAATGCATGTTTCTCGGAGGGTGCATTCTGCTGCTTTGTGACAAAAGAGTTGACAGTTGTGACACTGTATGATCTCTCTTGTTTTTCTGACATTCTCTATGAAGTAGTGTTTACTGTGGATGGTGATTCCTCTCGTCACTGCTTGTTGAGGTCTTCTTGGTTTGGAAACGTCAAGGCAACTTTCCAGATCGGAGTGGTGGTTTTCTTTGAGTTTGTTGGTTTTTGACGCTTCAATGATGTCCTTTTCAGCGATTTTTGGATGTATTTTGGTGATGAGTCCTTCGATCTTTGGTGGGCGGTCAGTGGCTGGGAGGCTGGCGGTCGGTTGCTTGCCGTTGATGAGCGGCCATGGGCTGTGTTAGCAGTGTCTTCTGGGCATCGACGTTGTTTGCTGCATTGATGATGCTGTTTTTTCTCGATATTCGGATTGAAGTGACTGTGGCGATTGGGAAGCTGGCTTCGATGTAACGCCTGGCGGTCGGTAACTGTGTGTGCGATGTTGGTACGTTTCTGATGATGACTGGGTGCTGGGCTCTGGTTGTGTAGGCTTTAGCTGGTGGTTCCTGTTTGTTGTTGTTTGCTGGGCTGGTTTCTCCGATGTTCCTCAGTTTCTCTGGCTTTGATGGTGGGTATGGCTCTGGTTCCTCTTTCTCTTGTTAGTAACTGTGATAAATTCTGGTTTTGGTTCCTCGGTGATTGGAGTTACCTGATCCATTATTGATGTGTTTCTGACTTTCCATTATGAGATGGAGTTATTATTCCTTACGCTAGCGTTTCGCCTTCACTTGTAACTTTGTTTTGAAAGTTTTGCAGCATTTCAGTTGAATAAGATAGGGCCTGACCTAACACCTGGCGGGAGCATTCCTTGTTATAGATCATGGGTTCTAGATTTAATTAACTACGAGGGCCAGATAGTTACATTGGTTACAGTAAAGAGCCAAATATAATCAAACTGTCACAATACCCTGATTGAGCAATGCGCATGCACGAGCGGTTGGTATGGGTGCGCGCTCAAGCTTAAGGCCGTGGTGCCTGCATACCCATGAATGCAAGCTTGTGGGCCGGATTGCAATCTTCGCGGAAAGGATCTATTTTATTCAACATGCAATTATATATATTTATCAAGCCAAAGCTATAGCTTCTTTATATGTTTATGAATTGGAGCGAAACTTTAAAGAGAGACCTACCAAAATTTTAAGCTGTCAAAATGTTGCCTTTGTGCAGGGAATAAATTTGTAAGCATTTTTATCGTAAATATGACTGTGGATTAAGAAGATTAGTTTGGTTTAGTAAAAAAAGGATCAGGAAGGACACTCAAGTCCCTACTAAGGACCATATAGGAGAGAGAAAAAAAGAGAACACAAAGAAATCAGACCCGATTACAATGCTTAAATATATGCAAAATTGATATTGGTTTACAGTTAAGAACATACGATCATACCCTATTGCAATCAAATACACTCCAATTGAAAGTTGACTTACATAAATGTAAGAATTCCGCTCAATATGAAAATGTAAAACAACAAAAAGACTACAAAACGTGAACAACTTCAAATCGGGAATTACAAAATAGGACATAAGAGAGAAGAATGTAAATCTAAGAATCAAATTACAAGACAAATGACGTGAAATCATACATTGCGTAATATATATATATATATATAACTGTGGATCATACCTTAGGTCGACAGTTACATTGACTTACACACTAAATTCAATCTAACCCTAACCCTTTTTTCTAACCCTAACCCTGAACCGACCCTAACCAAACCTTGTAAATGAACGTTTTAGAGGACGGAGAACATTATAAAGTTATTTGCGACAATAAAAAAGTTTCTTAAAATGGTAGTAAAAACAATAGGTCGACACATAAACTGTCGACCTAAGGTACATATAATGAGTATATATATATATATATATATTTATGTATATGGGTGTGTGTGATCAGTGATATAAAATATTTAATCATAAATGCATGATAACCTCGATAATCAACTCAACTCATGTATTTTCTTGTGTTTATTTTCCCTTTTCTAAATCAACGATTAGAGATGAAAATCTCTCAGATACGAAGATTACCGTTGATTGAAATATTTCGTGCCAACTAGCCAATAAACTAGTACGAGATTTGCCTGACGACAAGTGTCTTCGTGCAAAGAGTATATCTAATATCATGATCTAAGTATAACACTCAAACATCGCCCCCCCCCCCTCTCCCTCTCCTCACATGAAGATCCTTTTATGCTTCTTTCCACATGACATCAATATTACAAAGTTTTTCTAACATACTTCTCTACTGCTTAATTTCTCACGTTAAGTTATCTTTTATTTATACACATGTGATAGAAAGTGTTAAAGTCCAGAGAAGTTTTTTTTTTCTAGTTTACTCTCTTCTGCTCCGTAAAAATCAACTGTCGAAGTGATTCCAATATCTCTTGTTTCTTGAGATCAAATTACACCAAAATGAGCTTCCCTTGCATTAATTTAAATCCTTTTTTTTACTAAAATAGAAATCTCCTCGAAAAAGGGAAACTAAAGTAATAATTTGTAGTAAAAAACAAAGCACAAACAAGCAAAAACACAGAGGGAAACACCTCCCAGCGCTTACTTGCCTTTAAATACATTACATATGCAGCACAAGAGTAGTTTGCAAGCTAACCCTGGCTGAATTTTATACTGCAGATGTAGAGCAGTTATAAATCTAAACAGACTCAGCGCTTAGGCTACAATGTAACACATGGAATTTGACACCAGACAGGCCAAGAACTGTTACTGACAAAAGAAAAAAACTCTGAAGAGGTGTGAAGCTGATACAAGCAATATTATGGCAGCAACTCATCCATCATACCTATTGCCATGAGTAGTTTACTTTAGTAGAGTATAAACACCTGGAAAGACCTTATAAAATACTTGTAAAGGTAGCTGCATAAAATCCCAAGGAAGAATAAACTTTATCGACATGACTTTCATGGACTAGTAAGAGTAACGGAAAACTGTTCAATCCTTCACCAAATATGAATAACTTAATTTGCTATGTACCTAAGCCGACCTTTGACCTCCACGTAACACAGTCAGGAGGTTCTACTAGATACAGGGAAGTCAAATCAGCATAAGTTTCACATCTTCATTCAGACCTGACCTTTAGAAATTACCTAATGGTTGGACTTCTGCAAACCTTTAATGAGCTTTCACCTCTAGCAAATAGTGGAGCAATTTCACTTATCATTTGGGCAATCTACCATGCATATATATCATTTGAAAGTAAAGTTTTCAAGATAAAGTACTTTGATATTTTGACATATGGACCTCTGCTGACCCCAAATGACCTTGACCTCCACCCAAAATAATAGGGTTCTTGTACTCACTATAAGAGAGACACATGCCAAATATAAGCAATGTGATGTAACCTATCTTGGGATATCGTGTTTACAAAGTTTGTGTTTATAAGGTGACCTCTGATGACGCCACATAACCTTTGATCCCCACAAAAAAAAAACAATCAAGTTCTTGCACATATTAAAGGGAAGCCACATGCAAAATATGGGAGCCAATTAAACCTGCTATCTGGAGATAGCAGGTTTTTTTTATCCTTAATGACCTTCAATGACCTTTGCACTAGACAAAATTGTGTTAAAACTTACGCTACATAAGGCTATCCTACCATGCATTTATATATTAGCTCCTTCGATGTTCAGGTTCGGGAGTTACAACATTTTTGAGTTTAACATTTTGCCATCTGCTACCCCATATGACCTTTGACATCCATAAAAACAATAGGGATCTTGTACTTACAATGGGAAAGCCACATGAGAACTGCATAGGTTACCTATCTTGAGATATCTTGTTTACAAGTTAGGGCATCACAGACACACACACACATACA
Source organism: Apostichopus japonicus (assembly GCF_037975245.1). Lineage (NCBI taxonomy): Eukaryota > Metazoa > Echinodermata > Holothuroidea > Aspidochirotida > Stichopodidae > Apostichopus > Apostichopus japonicus. The sequence continues at coordinate 32,222,756 of NC_092580.1, forward strand.
CACCCGCACGCGATCAAGACTGCATAGGTTTCTCTTGGTTATACCAGGGAGCTGCTACTCTAGCAGCTCCCTGGTTATATCGAAACCAAACAATGTGGCATCAGGGAATAAATCCGGTATCGCGTCGCAAAATGGTCAATTTGCCAAAGGTGTATAACATCTTTTGTACACAGCAACCATAGTATTTTATAAGAGACAAAGAGACTTTAAAACTGCGACATTTAATTTGAACACTAAAATATTCCCTCGGCTCTTTATAATTTGTATTAATTTTAATATGTATTTATTTTTACAGTCAGATATCTCCAAGTTTTCCATATCTTTAAAAATGTCTTTACCAATTAGCAAATATATATATATATATATATATATATTTATATATATATAAATATATATATATATATAAATATATAAATATATATATATATATTTATATATATATATATATATTTATATATATATATTTATATATATATGTTTATATGGGACAAAAATAAAAGACTACGAAATAAAAAATTAATATTACCGAAAAACCATGAAATGATTGAGGTAAGGACACCGCTATGAATATTTCAGAATTTATTCACAAATTAACTTTAGTCGAACATTTGGAAGTGATAAATAAATAAAATTACATTTTAAGCACACTGTTAGGCAAATTGCAATCCCATGCCCTTTCTTTAACTTGAAAGAAAAAATAAAGAAATTATGAAGCATATTTCCGAGCAGTTTGATGTGTTTTCGTTGTGTTGGAGCTGAACACTGATTCATTAATTCAATTTCAGAGATCTGAGGAAGATGTGAACCAATCAGAAATTTATGAAGAAAACACTTGTTACAGCCACTGCATGCATATAAAAAGGGTAAGAAATGGAAATACCCAGACACATCAACCACTTTGAATATTCCAGAAGAATATCATAACAATAATATAGAAACTAACAAACTAACGTCAAAATAACAAAATCTTTATTAGCAGGGAAGGACAAAAATGTGACCACTACTCCGTGCCCCAAATATGCTACAAAGTCAAGCACTAGTCACTATGACAAACCCTCAAGAATCATTTCACTGTCGACCTAAAAGAATTTTCCACAAAACTTTGGATTAAATTTCTCAACATTTGGTGACTTTGTATGTTGAAAAAAAAAAAGAGCCATAAGTTCTTTTGGGAGGTTAAGCAGTTTCTTTGCGCCCAAATATTTAGGCAAAAATTACGAAGGCAAAAAATGGCTGGCACACAGAATGAATTTCTGTGAAAACAGTGTAAACACAAGGAGTAAATTAAAAATCGATAGTACATAAAAAGTGTATAGTTTAATTAATATAGTTGGATATACTTCAGTGTATATGGAGAGACTGAGTTAACAAAGAATAATTAAAATAGAACTTAAAATAGAATATGTTTTGAAACACAAATACAATGTAGCCTACTGACAAACTCATTCCATATTGGTAAAATAACTCGACCGATAAATTAGCATTTAACCCAGAATGCAATTTGATATAACCAAGACCAAAATGTTGGAAAAATTAACTGCCCATAATACTGACTTTATAGTTCAGCCATATTACAATTTTATCAATTTACAAAAAAAATATATATATTAAAAAAAAATTCTTTCATCTTTTCAACATAATTCAAATGTTAAAGAAATTACATTTGAGGAAATCTTAAAGTAAGTTAAAATAGATATAGGAAGAAATTTCTCAGATGGCGTTTCATGTTATTGTAAACTTTGCAAAATCTTGCCCAATTTCTTGAGATATTGGTAGCAATTCACAAATAATCTTCGAAAATGTTTCTTACATTCATTTATGTGCAACCCTTTAATTATTTATTTACAAATTTTGAGGCTACAGAAAGAAACACATAAGATAGTCAGGTTGGTAGGTAGGTAGGCAATTAAAATATTTCTTACATTTTTCAAACAAACCACAAAATTGAAGTATTTTTCATAAAAATTTATGAAAAAGAGAGTTATTTATTTTCGCTTCACTATTTGTGATAATATTACAGAAAGTCTCTTTTTTTCAGCATGATGAAAAGTAAGGCACTGTTTCAAAGTTAACAATGAATGGACAAAGATGTCAAGAAAACAATGAACATTAATTTAAACAATAGCTATTAACCTTCTCCTCCCTCCGCCTTGCTACCCCCCCCCCCCCCACCACCTCCCCTTAATAAAATCGCTCATTTATAATAGAGTGATCTTGAGCTTCACTTATAAAAAAAAAAAATTTACCTGCCTGGTTGTTATAAAATAATGTATCATCATGAATTTTATCTTCAAGCCATGACAGTTAAATAAAAATAAACCAAAGGTCACAAGGAACAGGTAAGTAGGAGGTAGGGGTATGAGAAAGCTGGCGACTTACCTTCCCTTTAATTTGTGGATGGAGAAGGGGCGGGGGAGGGAGGGGGGCGGAGTGCATTTATACTAGGTAAAAGGCTTCGTTTTGAATTACTCAATGAAACAGGCACAGTATTAAGATTATGGCATGCGTGGCGTGTCCACTACGTTATTGACCACAGGTCATATGGAAGGCACTGTGAAATGTTGTAATTCTTTGATTTAGAAGTTATAAACCTTTTAGATATTTCCATTTTCTTCAAGATAAGAGAGGATTTTTTCGAGACTCAGGTTTGTTTCAGTGTTCCATTGTTTGACGAAGTTCGAGGCCTCTTACGTTTGGTACGAGTCGAGGTGTTTAGCGTGGTGGCTGTCGGCGATGCGACTCGCACCTCCTTCAACTGATGGGCTTCGTAGTCATCCATGTAGGGCTTTACGGTTTCCCAGATCTATTATGATTCAAAGCAGAGAGATGTCTTGGTGCAAGGCTAAAATCATCAAGAGAATCATATTGATATTAATAAAATCTATAGAAGAAGACCCACCTCCTTGGGATATCATTCATTGACATCCGACTTCAATTATAGGATTTACGTTATTCTTCCTTCTTCATGCATGATGCTGCTTTTTGCACTTGCAAATACTCTCGTGTAATTGTGCCAATTCACAGCCCCAATATTCGGAACGGTTACGCAGCCAAATTTTCCCGAACGGTGCCTGCTGGATTGTTTATTGGGTTGATGAATGTGTTGAAATCTTTAAAGTGATGTTTTCCAGTGTTCCTTATTCAGACTAGTGATATATATGTATGACTCCATAGCCCACTGTGCCGTAATGTGGCACTTTCAAGTCATGTTAAAAGTTATCTTTCAGATTACTTACCAGTCGCAGCCCAAAGCTAATATGTATGTATGTATTTTAGATCCTCCTGCAAGCAGGAACTCGCGAAGAAGCCTCATTGGCTTATCAAAGCCGCAAGCTGACTGAAGTCAGTGGATATACTGTGAATTAGATTGTCAAGTTATGTCAAATTTCGAAGACAGTTATCGACTTGGCGGTTAACCTATGCAAACCAAACCCGAAGAGATTTTAACAGTGTGACATAATACTTCCACAGCAATTCTTCAATGATATTATTTGCAGTCCAAAGCAGTGGTTCTAGTTTTGACAAGAGGTTTAGTTTAGTTTAGTAGAATAAAGGAATAGGAGGGACACATAAGTCCTCATCAAGGACCCTATAGGGAGGGGTCAGAACTGAAGACACAAACACTCAGACCCGATTACAATGCTTAAAGTGCTTGTCCAAAGCATTCTTAAACCCATTCACACTACTTTCAAGTACAATTCTCTAAGGCAAACCATTCCAATCATTCACAACCCCACTAGAAAAAAGTTATGCCGCATATTAATCCTAGTTTGTGACTTTTGGAGTTTAAGACAATGACCTCTGGTACAACTACTATTAGCAAACATGACAGTCAAGGATAAATTGTCAAAACCATTCACACAATCTTGAAAACCTGAATCAAGTCACCACGTAACCTCCTAAGCTCCAGTGTGGTAAGATTCGACAGTTGTAAGCGCCTATGATAAGGAATACCCTTTAAGGAACTAATTATCCTAGTAGCCCTCCTCTGGACCTTTTCAAGTACTTCCTTATCCTTAGCAAAATATGGGTTCCAAGCCTGCACAGCATGCTCCAGATGAAGCCTAACAAACTGCTTATAAAGCCTAACAACTATTTCCTCTTTCAGAAAACTGAAGTTCCTCTTGATCATACCTAAAACCCTATTACCTCTATCAGCAGCTTCGAGATAATGTTTAGAAAGTAGTTTGCCCTATCGTGACAAAATCTGCCGAGATCTAATGTGCAAGAAGCACAGTATACTTAGTGTTTTCTCATATTACAGTAAATAATTAAATGCAGCAAACGAATTTTTTTTTTTTTTTAGTCACCAATATAGCGAATTTTCCAAATCAAAGATATTCAACGTACCCATCAAACTTGATATGAATCATGTTGTGATTAGCCATACATCCCATATCATGTGTGTTAATTTTTTTGGCATTGACTAAAATGTCACTACTCAGGCTGATTTCATTACGTTGCAATTTTGGAGAGCTACATAATATGCTATCTAAACCCTGTAGATTTTTGGCCAAATGTTAAGACCGACAACCTTCAAGAAAACTAGGTCCATCTGTCTCACAGTCAGAATCGAAGTTAAGACGCTCCTATTTTTGCACATAAGTTTTACTTTTTCTTATTTGGTTTGGCCTTCAGAAGATCAAGGCTTAAGCCATCTTACTTCCTAAAACATTAAAAATTCATCCAGAATGATGACATATGCAGTAATCTGGAAAGAAATATTCAACCAGGCTGAAGGACTCAATATAGCGAATTGATCTTCTCTTGTATTTAAAGGACCGTTACGTAAAATTCTATACAATTTAAAGCAGTGTGTCGCGTTTGGAAGAATAACAGCCAATTACCAAATGCTGTCTGATGTTGAGTTTAAACATTAGATATCATAAAAACCCATGATAAATTCAACATAAGTATTTTACCCTTAATCAATAACACTTTCCTTGACAGATGCATTTTAAGCCTAGCCTTCTTCGCATATCCCAATCTTGCTACATTTTTCGATTTGAGCTCAACAGTTACAGCAAAACTATTTGTTTTTGGCACTTTGGTTGGGGAGCTAGGAGGCTATGACTTTTAGCATTTATGGATGAATATAATAGAAGGACAAAACCACATCTAACATACACACAATAATGTGTAAAAGTACATTACTACACACAATAAGTGGGAGACAATCAGAAAGGAAGAAAACACTGCTAATATCACACATAATAAAGTGGGAATTATGTGGAACACACTATTAATTACACACAATAATCCGGAACAACGTAACAGAAAAATCATGGCTAGTAATGCCCACAAATAGGAAGAATGTTTTACTATGTTCAAAGTTTGCTGTTTACTGAGTCTAAAAGATTTGAAACGTCTAATTCCTTCAATGGAAACATGACACACTGACTTACAGATTTCACGTTCAGCTACTTGTTTGTGACTTGCAATTTGTCACTTGAAACCTTTTTTACTTCTCAAAAGAGAAAACCACACAGTCACTCTTACCGACCTTGCAAATTTGTTAGGGGGACAGCGGATTGCAAAGTCGGCAATGGCTATCACAGGGATGGCAAAGTCAGTAATTACTTTTACAGTTACATTTGTTCAACACGGCAGCATACAGAACCGTCGTACTCAAAGCCGAAGCCAACGTGAATTAATCAGGTCACACATCCAGAGTCTATACATGCTAAGTTCTTCAATACCGCCCTCATTGCCCTTCAGAAAAACATTTCATAACTGTAGTTTTTTATTACTCTTTAAGTGATCTTCCTATTGGAAGCACTCTGCTTTTATTAATTTATTCAATCCACAGTCAGGATGTGTGTGAATTGAGAATGGAACATGCTGTGCAACATGCTCTAACAACTGGAACAATCAAACCCCATCAAAACGAAGAACTCGGGATGTGAATACTCCGTGGGTCACATCTGTCGTAGCATTAAGTTGATGTTTTACGGTATATCTGTAAACTGTCACAATGCTTGTTTTCTTACAGCTCTTATTCTTAATTTTTAGAGCTGTCATAATATGCAATAACATCAGCCAATAGAAGCTACGAGACTCTGACTGGACACCAAACACTACAAACTCTAATAATTACACAGTTTTACAGAAATATTGCAGTGGCCTCATGGGACATGTTAAGAAAAAAATAAATGTAACGTTTAAATTGTCTGGAGTACCAGCTAATAGCCACAGCTCCTAATTCCCCACTCCATAAAAACATTAATTTTCCAAATCCCATTTCCCAACTACTCCCTAGTCAATTATCTCTTAGTACAGTTGATTAAAGTTATAAGATGATATATATCGTACCTTTTCTTCCTGGAGTAGTTTTGTCGCGGCGTCAATATCAACACTCATTACTCTGTCAGTTTCAAGAGCTCTGAGGAAGTAGAAATAGATTTTAGCATATTATTAAATGTTATATATATATATATATATATATATATATATATATATATATATATATATGTATATATATATATATATATATAAATATATATATATATATATGTATTTATATAACATTTATATATATACATAAATACATATAAATATATAGATGTGAGTTGCAGAGATCAAAAAAGCAAAATGTGAACATTTTCACACAACAATCGTTTGCTGTATAAACACAATAAATGAGATTTGTGAAAAATTAATTGAGTTTTTAAACCTCTTCTCCCATAACCTTGGGAAGACATATCCAAAATTGTTTTGTTTTAGTTTTGCTTTCCTTCTTTTAATGAATCAATTCTGCTGACTATTAACTTGAGGCAAGATGTCATGGCAGTAAGAATATATCTGAGATACCTGAAAAAAGAAAATATTACATATATATATATTATATATATATATATTACATATATATAACTGGGAAGCTTTTGATTGGACCACCGGAATGACCTTGTCAAAGACATGGGAGGGATAAATACGCACAGACTAGGGAGGGGTAAATACTCACAGACTAGGGAGGGATAAATACTCACGGACTAGGGAGGGATAAATACGCACAGACTAGGGAGGGGTAAATACTCAAGGACTAGGGAGGGGTAAGTACTCACAGACTAGGGAGGGGTAAATACTCAAGGACTAGGGAGGGATAAATACTCACAGACTAGGGAGGGGTAAATACTCGAGGACTAGGGAAGGATAAATACGCACAGACAAGGGAGGGATAAATACTCACGGACTAGGGAGGGAAAAATACTCAAGGACTAGGGAGGGGTAAATACTCACAGACTAGGGAGGGGTAAATACTCACAGACTAGGGAGGGATAAATACTCAAGGACTAGGGAGGGGTAAATACTCACAGACTAGGGAGGGAAAAATACTCAAGGACTAGGGAGGGGTAAATACTCACAGACTAGGGAGGGATAAATACTCACGGACTAGGGAGGGATAAATACTCACAGACTAGGGAGGGAAAAATACTCAAGGACTAGGGAGGGGTAAATACTCACAGACTAGGGAGGGGTAAATACTCACAGACTAGGGAGGGGTAAATACTCACGGGCTATGGCAGGATAAATACTCAAGGACTAGGGAGGGGTAAATACTCAAGGACTAGTCAGGGGTAAATACTCAAGGACTAGGGAGGGGTAAATACTCACAGACTAAGGAGGGGTAAATACTCACGGCTAGGGCGGGATAAATACTCACGGGACGATGCTACGGACTAGGGCGTGTACAGCTTCAAGAGGTGCTGTTGTCTTCAGAGGACGAAGAAACTCAATTCCTTGGCAAGCTGCCAGCAGCTCGATAGCAAGCACTGTGGATTAGAAATCAATTGTCAAATAAAAATAACAAATCAGTGGTAGTAAGGTCAATAACCAAAAATGCAATAACACATTGTTTAATAAAAAAATATATTTTAAACATTTAAATCAGTATTAAAGAGATACATATAGATTAATACAATCAATTCAATGACTCCACTGCTTGATGTGAAATATGCTTAAGAAGACTTATCTTTCAAACTCACCCCTCCCTTCTTCACCACTCCCTCAACCTCCCCCCCCCCCCCTGTTAGACATATATTGTTGTGACATATCAAAAGCAACCCCATCCAATGACCAAGCAAAGACGATAGACATTTACTCAATGTCTTATCATATCTTGTCCTTCATTGGTAGGATACATATTCAAGTTCTGCCTCTTCTTCTTGCCCACCTCCCAAACAACAGCCATACCACTCTCATGAGTAAGTAATCCCCCCTACCCCAAGCTATAACCCCATCCCCTTCCTCTCATCCCTGCCCTCTTTCAAGAATGTACTTGTAGGACTGTCCTAAATCAATTAGATAGTCTGATACACCATTCTACATGTCTATTGTTAGGATATCCAATGACAAAGCCTAAATATTCTATCATTTATTGAGTGAGAGTAATTGTTTTTGACCTTGTTCAACATGTTCGATGACTTGTAATGACTTCCTGGCAGCGAATCCTCCCATGGAGACGTGATCTTCTTGTCCTGCGCTGGTTGGCAAGGAATCCACAGATGCTGGATGGGTCAGAACCTTGTTCTCTGAGACTGTGAAAGATATCATCAACAGGCAAAAAGAAAGAAATTAAATACTAATAGGACCAACCAGAAATAACTAATAGTGCTCACGTACAATATTCGAGCTCCTCGTAAAGAAATCTTCCACTATAGCAACTTGTCGCATTCATTTAATGCATAACGTTTTATAGGTGGTAGGTTAGGCCTAGGCTAACTACACAAAATCATAGTGTTTTGTGTGTGCCTGAAATAAACAGTGATAACTTCCAACTCTCTGCTGGCAATCATATCACTCCATGTAAATGAATTAAAGCACTAAACACTCAGTAACTAATTACGATGGTTAACGAGCTTACCAAGGGAGGCTGCTGTGCAGTGGGCAATCATGAAGCCCGAGTTTAATCCACCATCTTTGACAAGGAATGCTGGGAGTCCGCTCAGATCTATTAAAAATAGCAATTCCGGATACGATTAAAGCTGTCAGATGTGTATGAAATTCTGGCCAAAGATACACACAAAACCACACCTTATAAAATTTACATGATTCTATTTAATCTGGATGGGTGACTTTCATTCCTTGAGAGTATAGATTTTATTGGTTCTTTAATTAAAAAATAGTTCATAACGATGTCCATCAAAGGACTCATTCTGCTTTGCTGGTATTACTTTAAGTTAAGAAACCCTAAAACTATGATACCACAATAAATTGGCTGAATGTCTGTATGTAAGTACCATTGTCTAGCTGTAGGTAGGGAGGTATATGTCTTTAACATTTTAAGTTAGTTAAAAATAAAATTAGCATTGATATCTCAGGGGGAGAGGATTGTTCAGAATCTTTTGGCACTTCTTATAATCTCCTAAAAACTCACGATACAACTATATCCATTTGTAATAGTTGTCAGCAACTACTTTTTATTGTGTTTTCTTTCTTTCCTTGACAATAATTGGGGGAAGGGTGAGGTGGGGTGGGGTGGGGTGGGGTGGGGTAGGGTGGGGAGGAGGTGAATGAAGAAGAGAGTTGGGATCCATGTTTACATTAACAAATCTTCTCACCTTGGTTTATGAGTCTTTCTATTCTTCGTTCACTCATATTTGCCAATTCATGAATGCCAATCGCCAGGTAGTCCAAAACCTACAAAGAAATTCAAAATGTGAAAACTTTTACTACTCCACAATCTCACCAAACCATCTTTCTTTGGCTTACAATTTTTGAGAAGAACATCTCCTGATTCATTACTAACCATGCCTCAATCATGGACAAAAGGGTGTGAAAGTACCCATTTTGAAAGTAAATCTACAACTTTTTCACATACTTTTATTTTGTACTAAACCTTTCTTCTCTTTGTAAGAGTTCCCAATTTTGCATTTGATATGAGAGTAGTGTCAATGTGATCTGCTATAACACACAACAGGTGTATCTTTAAATATATTACCTCAGAGGTTATTTGTGGGGAATATCAGGTGTAACATTTGTGAGACATTAGGAATAAAAATTGTTTGAATTGGTAATAAATAGTATACTAGCATACTTCCTTGTATTCAATGGATAATTTATGTTTAATTTTTCATCTGTTTGACTCAACTTCTTTAGGGTTATTTCTTTTATTCTTTTATTGTAAAGATTACAGAATACATTCCTTTCTAATAATCATATCATTTTTTATATTTCTAAGTGCCAATTTTAAACCTTGAAATCACAAGATGATAGCTACCACTAAGACATAATCCATGTATTAATCCCCCCATTTCCCCCCCCCCCTGCCCCAATGGAAAGAATAAGCAAAGAATAATCAAAGGAATAAACCAAAGATCAGGGGATTATGGTCAGGGGAGGGGAGGACATCACTAATAAAGTAACATGTAAATAACAGAACCTAGAACTGTATTAGTTTTAATTTTTCATTCATGGTAAGATCTAAAAGCTGCAGCACCCCACCCCATCCCCTCCCTATATATCTTTGCCATCCCATCCCCTCCTCCCCCCCCACATTAAGACATCTAGCCATTTCTGACTATGGATTGAAATACCCTTAATCCACAATCTATTCTGCTTTACATACACACAAAGAAACGAGTCCAATTTTTAGAAACCATCACAAACAACCTAACCAATCTTGCACCCCAATTGCCACCCTCCCTCTAACATCCATATCATCAAGTCGGTAGTTATAATATAGGTTAGTGTAGCATTGAGTGAGCATGGGTTTGTCTTATTAGGTTCGTGAAGACAAAAACTAGTGGATTGCAATTCCCAATAAATGTGATTTATGACATTAATGACATCATTACTGATGAACTGCTTAAAAGAACAGTAAGCCTATAGATGGCGCCATTTAAGAATTAAGTGAACAAACAACAACAACATGAACCATTGATTGCCAAAAATATACTACAGAAATAAAAAGAGAAGAAAAAGAGAAAATTCATCAGCCTAGGATTTGACCTCTTCACCTCTTAAACCTCAAGATACTTTTGTCCTGATTGAAACAAATTTATCCCAATATTGAAAACAATCTTATGGTGAAACATTAAAGACAACAAAATCAACCCCAAAAATGGTCTAATAATATTTAGGGGACATGAATGGAATGGAATAGAACAACATATGAGCAAGAAGAAGACATGTTATACTGCATTGGCTACACGCTAGACTTTTGTGCTACATGATGTATCTTACTATCTTTATTGGAATGATTTGATTTAATACTTACCTTAGCTGGATATTCTCCATGAAAGTTGCCTGCAGAGAGAATTTCTTGCTGTTCTGTAAAGACAATCTGTGTTTGGAATTAAGGATAAGAATCACTCTTTGATGAAATAGAGTTGCTCTCATTTAAATATTCTGAGTGATAATGAAGCTGCAAAATGGGTGATAGGTAGGGGAATAAAGGTAGGGTGTTGGTGATTGCAGGTAGGGACATAATAACAGTTGAGACATATTTTAAAGATACCGGTTCTCAAATCAGGTTTTAAGACAGCTAGAATTTCCCCTTATGAAACACGAATTTCTCAAGTAGCTTAATGAAACTAAAGATCTGAACTTACAACCAGGGATTCAATGGGGTATAGGTACAGTAGCATCATGACTGTGGAAAGGGGGGGATGGGGTGAAAGAGTAGCTGTGCTTCAACAACTATGACAACATCAATCAAGTGGAAATAATTTGAAAATAATGAAGGTAATAAAAAGGATACTGGGTTATCTGTGGCGCTGTTCATCTCTGTGGTAATGATTCCTTTCACAAAATCGATAGTATCATGGACAATACCATGAACCTTTGAAGAGAGAATAATATCATATAGATTAGTCCCAAGAACAAGAACAGATTATAAAAGTCATATTTTTGTACGAAAATATAATAATTAAAAAAAACCTGTAGAAATTCCTAAAGTCAATATGTTCATTTAAGGTGAGACATTGTTTATTAATCAAAATCCGTGTTTAAACATCACACGCATTTCACATTATCTTCACTGAAGATTTACAGCAATATTTGGAAACCATTTTAGAATAGTTGAGAATAATTTCTCATCAAAAGGCAAATGAGTCCATTCAACTTACCTGAGGGCAACATCGAAGGGTGTAAGCATCTTGAACTTTGCCGCAAAAACGATGACTCTGTGATATTTCAGAAGGGTGGGTTTCCGAATGCAACAAAGAACGTAACCTCCAAGCGACCTCTCGTTGACCTCTGTGGGGTCTAATGTTGTGGATAGCTAGTGTCAGGGGAACAAGAGAGAAATATGCACAGTCATCCTTGGTTTTTTTCCTCTTTTGAATCATTTTATTACCTTTATTAATCATCAATATTTTCACAGAGATTAAGTAAACTATGAACTTCAAGTTACAAATAAAATTACGTCACATACAGTTTTTGTAAACTTGAAAGAATGTCTCGAGAGCAGTTTAGAAAAAGTAACAAAATGTACAAGATAAATTAGAGGACAGGCCAGGACAAACCATCACAATGTGACATATGCCTCTGATATGAACCTACTTAAGTTTGCTGTCCGGAGAACCGGGATGGGTGTGACAATTATTGTTGTGACCAAATTTGATTTCCGGTTTGGTCTTTGCTCCTTCAATTGGTTTATAGCGCCCTCGTTTTTAGTGAGTGTAACTTAGATTGACTTCAGCCATCTTGTTCGGGCTGTTGCTGTTTTCAGATGGTGTTTCAACAGCTTGCTTATGCAATTTAAAGGTTTAGGTGGGTTAATAGTTTCCTTCGTTTATTTTATTGTCTATTGACAGCTTTCTTGGGGTATGGGTTTTTCTGTGAGGTTGCTAGGTTTCTTTTTGGTACATGTGACTTTGCTCTTTCTTCATGGAGATAGTAACGACAGTGTATTCCTATACTTTATATATTGAGTGCATTTATGTCTTGTTGTATTCAAAGTGTAACGTTGGGACTTATTTATCATTGTTTCCTTATTACTTGGTTGCAGTGCAGTTTTTATGTTTTTGTAAGATGTGTCAAGGTTTTTGTTAGAGATTGACATTGTGTATGTTACAGTGTGTTTATTCATAATTGTATTTTGTTTTTCCAGTTTACGGTTGTGAACTACAGCTCAGGTTCTTACGTTTTCGGTTCTTACGTGGAGGTGGGGAAATTGTTTCGGTGAGATGATATTTTGCAATCGTTTGTTGCAGGGGTATATGTACTTTTATTGGGCTTGGGTTTATTTTAATATTCTGGTTTAGTTAAGCTTCCCTGGGCAAGCCTGGGTGAATGTGTTTTTCAGTACTGTGGTATTCAGTGGGGAAATTGGAGGTTTATCAAGTTTGTAGTTTAGACTTGGCTAGGGTTTATATCAAAGGTGATCTATTTCACTATGCATATTTTTCAGGGATATTGTTACGTGGTTATATTATGTTAGGTCTATGCAGTTTTTTGGGAGTTTGGAAGTCCTATAGAGTTAAAGGGGTAGTAAGTTTGGAAGTCCTCTAGAGTTAAAGGGGTAGTTTATTGAGAGATTAGTAGCAATTTATTTTTTATGTTTTTTGCTTCTTTTTTACTCTCTTCAGTTAATCGCTACGCTGTTAAAGTTGGCGCATTACACTACAACAGATCTCCAAATAATGCCTCCGAGTTTTCTTTTAATTGAGCTAAGGACCAACAATTATACCGTTGCCTGCGCTGTAAATATACCCCTGAACCAGTCACCTAACAGAGTTATAAGCTGGTGGTCCATTATCACATGGATAGGGTTTTCATATGAGCTTCTATAGGCTTCCTAACTTTTTGGGGGTTCACTAAACTATAAACGCTCCCCAAACTGCTCAGGTTTTAAAAATAGTTTTGACTTAAGAGAAGCTCAGGTAACTGTTTAATCCTGTCTTACTGATAACGTTGCAAGGTTTTCATGGTAACACATTCTGGATAAACCGTTCCATTCTGACAGGATTGTGTGACAAACACCAATTTAGCAATTTGTTGATGTTCAAATCATTATCCACTGCAATTTTTCAAATCTTTTTAACTCCAGGTAACCATGTTAAAGTGCTAAATGAGCATTCACATTTTACCACAAGGTGAGAATTTCTCAAATCAAATCTGATAACAGGAAATTGAAGATATTGAAAAACCATGCATGACAATGACTTGCTAGAGATAGAAACATCTATATTATACAAAAGACATTTCTTATTTTTCTTCACTGCCTATCCCATCCCCACTCACACAACCCCCCCCCCCCACCAACCCCACCTGCTTATTACCTCAAAACTTACCACTTTCAAAGGCAGTAGTAGTTCCCTTCAACACCTCGATAGTGAGGGCAGCAATCACGTCTGCTTGTTTGGCAATATTGCCAGCTCTTTCAACAGCTGCAAGTAGAGATACATGCCCTTTAAACTGAATCAATATATTTACAAATTCATTAAAAATGAATGAATATTTAATATGCAGATCATGTTTAAAGGAAATCAGCACTGCCTCCAGATATGTTAGGAAAAACCAAAACTGCTCACTTTATTTTGCCCACAAGTTGAGTTGAGTATAAACATCCATTTCACTGACATCAACAAATACTTATCTCAAGAACTTTTGCCTTAAACAAAAGAAGATAATTCAGAGATGAATTTAATAGTATTATTGCAACCAGATCCACTTCCACATGTCGTTTGAAAGATGCTTTCACATGAAGTTTACATGTTATCTGACAAACTGAGCTTGAAGCAAGCATTGGTAATGTCAAAGATACACATTGATAAATTGTTTTACTATTGTTTTCAAGGTGAACCCCAGCTGATAAGTAAGTTACTTATTTGTAAGTTACTTAATTCTTAAATTTTGATGGGCAGTCTATGACAATTATTTATCACAATTTATACTTATTTAGACAATTACGATCTATTTTAGTTATACAAAACCCAAAGATATCAAAGATGTACCAGGAACTGTGGCAAACTTTGCCATGCTGGAGGTTTACTAACATGAAACAGATCAATAACCTGGTGCCTCTTTATCAAAAAAGCTCACATCATAAATTTGCCAATTAATTAGGCACTGTTTATAGCCAATTATCAGTATATCATGTTTTAATTACCTTCTGCTCCAAGTGCCGTTATTAGCTGAGTACCATTGATGAGGGCAAGTCCCTGAAAAAAAAATTATTTAAAAAAAAAAAAATGGAATAAATAACAAATTTGAAAGGTTCCATTAACATTACAATTAAGAATAAGTCACATGACAAAATCTCCTACATTAAATTAGTAGGCGATAAAAAGACATTCATTACAGAGACACAACCCTTACCGAAATGCCAGATCTGGCTTTATATCTGGTTTAATCTGGCCAGATCAAGTTTTATCTGGCCATATAAAGCCAGATATAACTGGATATAGAGTCAATCCAGATATGCAGATAAAGTTTTCTCTGTCAATATAAAGTCAGGTATAACTAGATAAACATCATGTATATCCAGTTATACCTGACTTTATATTGACAGATAAAACTTTAAGATTGTATGCTCTTACATAGTGTATTTTCATAGAGATTTACATTGCACTAAATTGTGGTACTGCACTATGCATATATATTTCAATAGTAAATCACTTACAGTGCACACTAAGTCAAAGGGGGGTGGGGAATAACTATCTCTATCTGGGTTGCTAGGCAACCACAGGGTCTTAGCTTGAAACAGGATGACTCAGAGGTTGATTAAGTGTGAAGGCCACTTTTGAACAATGGACATATGTGTTTTGATACTCTAGGAGTGAGATAGGAAAGGGAGCTATGTGTACACTAGTGTCCACATGGTATGAGTAAAGAGCAGAAGGAAGTTTAACAGAAAGGATTGGTACATTAAGAAAAGGTGATGGAGATTCGTAAATAATAACCTATTGATGTCAGGACATTGGCAAAGGTTTCTATAGTAAACTGAACAGTCAGAAGTAAGGAAGATTTATTTGGAACGGATGGCAACAAGGAATATATTTTGGGACTGAACTTCGATACTGAATGGAACATATATCGCCCACCTGGAACTTATTTATTAAAGCAAATATATTAAATAAAAGAATAGCACAACGCAATTTAGTATCAACATCTACAGGACCACAGAAGAATAAAGAACTCAACCTTCAATTATTATTTTTAAGTGTACTAGTGGTACCGCGCGATGCCAGTTTATTTAAGTAAGTAATATGATTTACCTGGGCGAAAAATTTGAATGTGCATGTATTCAATATCAGTTTGCAAATGTTTTGGTAAGGTATAGTAAAAATGTGATATGTGCATGCACATTACATATTTCCACTTTGTTCCAATCCAGTTGAGTTCTGTGTTTATATTTTTTGTGTGTCTTGCTCTCTGTATGGGTCTCCGTACCAGAACAGAGATAACTGATCACGCTGGAAAGTTTCTCTCAATGCTAGTCCAGTTTCGGCCACTTATTTCCTATTTGATTGACATTTTAGCCATATATATATTTTTTTTTTATATCGGCCATATAAAAGTTTATCTGGATTTTCTTTATATCAACCAGATAAAGTTTTATCTGGCCCAGATATGGAAGCCATAAACTTCAACCATATAAAATTTTATATGGGCCATATACAAGTTTATCTGGATTATATTTATATCAACCAGATAAAGTTTTATCTGGCCCAGATATGGATGCAATAAAATTTAACCAGATCAAATTTTATATGGGCCATATAAAAGTTTATCTGGATTTTCTTTATATCAACCAGATAAAGTTTTATCTGGCCCAGATATGGATGCAGATCTGGCCCAGATTGAAATTCCAGATCTGGGCCAGATCTGGATTTTTATATCTGGCCCAGATCTGGGATTTCGGTAAGGGAAGTGACAAACTTCACAGAACTTGATGCAGAGAGAGAGGTGGAGAGAGATGAAATCTAGTAAACTGCATGTTTGGGTCTGTGTGATATCTCACGCACATTACATGAGGTACAGGAAATAATCCTTAAATCTTGTTTTCTACAAAATGCAACATTACTTAATTGCTGCTACCAATTTTCTTTACAACAGCTGTACATAGCACAGTAAACATCAGAGAAACCCAGTAGACAATTTGGTTTCATCTGACCGACCATACAGCTACAGTAACATGAACTCAGTGTTAGTCATTGCTTCAAATTGACTGCTCACTGCTGAGAGGGTAAATCAATCTGGATAAAACCATACAGGGGATTAAAATAATCAGTAAAAGGCACTCAAGGGATCCCTGATCCTAGTTTGTTTCAACACTTTGAATACTGACAATTGAACACAGATGCTACCAACAATAGAATGGACAAATGGTTAAAACCAGCTGGTTGTGTTTGCTACCCTGGCTATCTTGTGGGTTATATTGACTAGTTAATTGCTTACTTGTTGTTGCATGAGCTGCTAACCAATTTGGATCAAAATTACAGAGGATTGTATTCAGTATTAAAAAGAAGTAGGCAAGTTAACCTCTTCTAAGAGGCTTAGTGCTTAAACCACATGACAAAACAACAATTTACCACAGATATTGACCGCACTTGAGAGAGTTACATATAGAAACAGTTCATCCCATCTTCTTGTGTTTGTTACCCTGCTAGGTAGGCTAGTAGGTCTCCTTCCATGCAAATTAATCTCTTGGACAAAAACTACATTGATAGTTTGTTCAAGTGTTGTCACACAGTTTATAAAAGCTTCAAACACTGTTACTTGACAAAGTAAAAAACAAAGTCAAAACCTTCACTTCGGACATCTAAAGCTAGCAATCAATGAACAGCTGTATAGGCCGATAGCCTAGCCTAGCTTGTCCTCATAAAATTAGGATTATCATCTACAGCTAGCAATCAATGATCATCTCTATAGGCCGATAAACCTAGCTTAATTGTCCTCATGCAATTAGGATTATCATCTCAAGCCAACAATCAATGAACATCTCTATAAGCCAATAGCCTAGCCTAACTTGTCCTCATGAAATTAGGATTATCATTAGTTGCACAAAAATGTTATTGAATGCATGAAGGAGCCTCCTTAACGGGTCTAAAAAGTCCACATTTTGCCCCACTCCTAAAAGCCTTTGGCTTGTACCTTCGACCTTGGACCTTTGACACTAGAGAAAGGGAGGCTAACAGTCTATATATCTACATAGAACAAACAGCAAGCCTTGATTTTACATTGATGTTCCCTGCCTGCATCTATTAATCAATGAAATTCAACCAGCAACTTTCGGGGTTCAAATGCTTCATGAAAACAAATTTGGAAGCAAATAAAAATGGAGGGTTTTTAAATACTTATGATTGAACATTTCTCCTGCTTAAGTTATTCTAGAACCAATAATACAGTCATTGACACAATCTCTTTGAAGGGTGCAAAATATTTTAAAAAAATTAGTTGCTGTTTAATGAAAAATAACAAACTATTTCTGAAAACGGCAATGTATTTTCATTTGATGTCATTCATACCTCCTTTGGTAATAACTTGAGGGGTTCAAGTCCGTAGCTCTTGAGGATCTGAAAAGAACAAGAAACCAAGCATTAAACATCTATAGTGATCACAAGATGGTGTATACAGTACATGTAATAAACCAACTTATTATGTGGAGTGTTGGCTCAGTGGTTATAATGCCGGTACCTTTCAATCATAAGGTCCCCAGTTCGAGTCACTCCCAGATTAATGTATGTTATCCAGTTACAAAGTTGTTGACAATAACAATTCATAATCATGGACATTAAATATGAATCTAAGAGACTGACTTCGGTCAGCTTGCGGCTTTGATAAGCCAATTAGGCTTCTTCGCGAGTTCCGGATCTAAAATACATACATACTGTACATACATACATACAATCACTCACCACCTGTGCATCTCCCCATCCACTCTTAGGACTCCACATTTTACCTTCTCCCATTAATCCCAAAGCCAGATGTGATAAGGGAGCAAGGTCTCCACTGGCCCCGACTGTACCCTTTGAAGGTATCCAGGGTAAGCAAGAGGCTGAAATATATTGAAATTAAACAATATTAATTCAACTAATTCTAATAATCCTCATATACTACACATATACTACACATATACCATGTTCTAACTGTAAGAGATAATTTACAAACCAGATTGATAAGAGGCATTAAGCATCAAAGGCAGAGAATGGAATTACTGAAGTATAACTGACACCCTTATTGGTAACTCCAAATGGGCTAAAACAAATCATTATATGTAACAACTCTTTCATTCTTTGGAGGTCCCAAGCCACTTTACCTCCCAACCTTAAGAAACTCAGATCCCTCCTCCATATCTCAGTAAATCTTATATGCTCACCAAACTTTCCCACCAATATTCAGTTTTGATACAACCATCACAGGCAAGGTTTATTCAGGGAGGTGCCATCATTGAGATGACAGTTACCTCATACCTGTATATATCTATCACATTGCAGTGTAATATCTTAAACAGCAATAGAAAAGTAAATCATTGTCTGTTTCAAATAACTCAGAGAGAGGACAAGGGTTAGGGGGAGAGCCTAGGCCACTCTATGACCCCTTCTCTTATGACTTTGTATAGATAAGTGAAGGCTCGGAAGTATGGTTTTATCTCTAAAAAGAAAAGTGATACAAAAATCTATGAAAGGGTAACAACTGGCTGCAGAAAGTGATTGCAGTCAATCCTAGCAATACATACAGAGAGGAAGAATTGTCTCTCCTCCTTGGAGAGAGGATTATTTACCATTAAATGCAGCGACCACCTTCTGCAGTGTCCCTGGAGAAATGCCACTGTAGCCCTTGGAAAGGATATTGACTCTCAGAGCGAGCAGTTTTCGTGTATGTTCCTGGCTGAGAGGTTCCCCTACTCCAGCGGAATGTGACCTGATCAGATTCTCCTGAAGTTGCCTACGTATTAAACAAAGATGATCGGGGAACTATTTTATCCAGTATACGCAAAAATCCTACACAAAAAAGGTCAACTTGCTATACAAATCCAAAGAATGTATAGCAGGAATCATAGTATATTTATAAGAGACGAAATTTCAGTCTTCAATACTGCTATATGAAATTTGAACATTAAAATTATTCCCTGACGATGATGGTGCAGAAAATATGGTTTTGGCAATGAAATATAGTCAAATCCATTTAATTAATTTACCCTTCCTAAAACTATGCAGTACAAACAAAGAAATGTGTGCCCGAGCTTTCACAATGTGACAGAAATCGCATAGCACCATACGAAAAGAGCATATCAGCGGGCAGTGGTACCGATGGAATCTCACAGCTCTTCTCTGTCACACAAGCAGTGATTTTTTTTATGCCTAGTCAAGAGCCATCAAGCTGCAGTTTGATAATTAAAATTGCCAGAGAGTATACAGTGTGTTTAGGAGTAAGAATTAAACCAGACGCAGCAGTTTGATCGAAAACACGATCTTCAAAGAAAACAATTTACAGAGATATTACTTACTTTAATTTATCAGGTGAAATCACCACTTTAGCAA
Organism: Apostichopus japonicus; assembly: GCF_037975245.1. Taxonomy (NCBI): domain Eukaryota; kingdom Metazoa; phylum Echinodermata; class Holothuroidea; order Aspidochirotida; family Stichopodidae; genus Apostichopus; species Apostichopus japonicus. The sequence continues at coordinate 32,243,185 of NC_092580.1, forward strand.
AGTTTCCAAAACCGGTGGAAATACCATAGACAACTGTTGCGGAGGAAATAATGCACAAAAGCTGGTTATATGTTGGTTGAACACAGTGGCGGAGCGTCCATACAGCCGGGGGGGGGGGCGAATGCCCCCCGACGGACTCAAATGGACTGCTGGCGCCCTTTTCTGCTTTTTACCGCTTTTTACTTATTCACAATTATTGACTTTTTTATTGATCAGCTCTCATCTACCTATTGACATTTGTCACATTTTGTTGGTGAAATTTTCTGACAAAATGCTCTAACGGCTATTTATTCTTCGTTTATCTGCAAATTAGCAAGGCCCAGAAAGGGTCATTTCCTGCAATCTCGGGAGTATCTTTACTCAAAAAATGTCTGTACGCTCCGCGCCAACCTGTGGCGCTCCGCCTAGATAGTGTCGAAAGCGCCCCTACAGACCATTATCGCCCCCCCCGACCAAATTGCCCCTAGCTCCACCACTGGTTGAACAATTGTAATTTAAACATTCGGGATATGCAAAGGAGGCCCGGAGAAATTATCAACACTCTGGTTCACACTACTGCTGCTGCCCAACCTCACAGCACTTTAAACTTCAAAAGTAACATTTCTAATGTATCTGCATATTTAGTATCGGGTCAGTCTAAAACCCTACATAGTGCAGAATGCCTCGAAAGAACCCTTAGCTCCTCAAAAGTAATCAAATTTCCTTCTGTGCATCTAACCCACAAAATAAGACAAGAGACTGGGCATGGAATGTGAGAAAGAGCTAGGTCGAGGAATGGATTAACTTTGATATAAAATGCAGTGATACAATCATTTGTCTTGTAGAAAAAGAGTTTTTACATATTTTAACCACAACTAAGTATCAAGAGAGGCATAAAGAATTAGCGTTACCTTTCTGTTCTTTCAGTATTTTATCCACCATTTCTCTTGCCTTGGCTACTTTCATCCAAGCTTTCGCTGTTACCTGCAATATAACATTAACAGTCAGTGGAACTACAAAAACAAAACAACAAAATGCTCCGGGACTGACTCATACCACAACATAGTGGAGTGGAGTGTTAGCTCAGTGGAGTGTTAGCTCAGTGGTTAACACCGGTGCCTTTCAATCATAAGGTCCCCGGTTCGAGTCACTCCCAGATTAATGTATGTCGTCCAGTTACAGAGTTGTTGACAATTAACAATTCATAATCATGGACGTTAAATATGAATGTGAGAGACTGACTTTGGTCAGCTTGCGGCTTTGATAAGCCAATTAGGCTTCTTCGCGAGTTCCTGCTTGCAGGAGGATCTAATATACATACATACATACATAGCAGCAGAGATATTAAAATCACAAGTTAACAATTTATTCAACGAAAACAGGAAATCTTGTACAACAGTAAACCTAGAATGTTTAATGAGTTTAATGATACATATGTAGGGAGACAAGGGATCCAATGATAAGCTAATTGAATATGATGGATGGAAGTTTTATGAAGGTGAGGTGGTACAAAATGTAACGAAAAACCAATAACATATGAACACACAGCCAGACTCAAAATTCGTTTAAGACCCTCGAATGACAATATTCCTTGCCTATCCTCATTTTATCAACTGATACTACCGATTGTATGTTGAAAAGGTAAAGCATGTAACACTTTAAGTTTTTAAGGTGAGGGGGCCCAATATTTTTCTAAGAGGGGAAATACTGCTTGAACCTACTTTATAAAATGACAAAAGCATTCATGACAAGTCTTTTGGGGGCCCGACACAAATATTTGAGGACGGGGGTGGGGGATGGGGAGATCCAGAAAACTTTGACACCTAGTAAAGGTAGAAACGTTTAAAATGTATCACACTCAATTTGTCAAATCAATAGTCATATTATGAAAGAAAAGTAAATCTCTGAAAGGAATTTATATGTCATATTGATGTCAAAATGATGTCACAGAGCAACCATTGTGATCAATCAGAGTAATGACCTATTTTTCAATCTTTAATAGACCATATCTAGAGTTTTAAAAGAGAATATGACACAAAATTGTCTACTCTCTAATTTGGGAACATAGGATGACTATTCCACTCTTTCAAATCACCTGAAAATCCCTTTAGAAAATTCAAACATGGTATATAATAATTCTAAAATATTCAATCTAAAAATTCTTTCAAATGTTTCTGTTTACCTCAATTTTGTATCTTCCTGTTCCTAGTTTTGTCAGCTCATCAGCTGTGAGGCTCTCCCCATCTAAATACACAACCTAAAATCAAATTTTATGAAAAGATGATGAAAGATACCACAATATTCATGAAGCAAAACAAAAACATAATTAATAAATAATTATATCATAAGTAATTAATATATAGCAAAAGTTATAAAATATGGTCATTAACTTTGACATTAAGTGTAGTGAAACGCACCGTATCTGGTTTACAGAAAGATTTTCCTTTTGTTAGTTTTAATTTTACCTCAGCCTTCCCCTCCCTCCCTCCCCTCTCATGAAACACAGCTATAAGCTGTTTCTTATACAATTGTTTACTGTACTAAACTTCTTGAAAAGATAATTTCATTTGACTTACACATTCCTATTTGGAGTTTAGCTCAATATTCTTTCAAAGCTGTGAAATGGGACTACAGGTGCAAACCAGGCACAATAATCATAAAAATTATTCAGAAGTGAATATACCCAGCTAAGAAAATGGTATATCAATATGGTAGAAAATTAGGTTACCTACCTCTGATAAAGAAAGTTGTCTGGCAACAGTTTTCTTGGTTAAGGATTTAAAATTGATATACTTATTTGGTGGTGAAAGTTTTTTTTTTTACTAAAATAGTATTTTTCTTTGTGGTCCTACATGTCCCACTACAAGAACTATTAAATCATTGACATGAATATAAAGACTCTGAAAGATAATTAGGCCATGTTTCCCCTTCTCTCCTCCTAGTCAGTTTCAGATTCTGTAAGTGTGAACTACATACTGTATGCTATTAGACTGATGCATCTATAGAAACAATTCTAAACCTGCAGGAAAATTCTGTAACCATTACACCCCATCAGGTTACTGGCATGATTTCTGCATGGCAAAAGTACTTTTAGCTCAGATTTTTACAGCCACAAAGAGGGCACTAAGTATTGTACTGTATTTACAAATGTTTTGTAAAATATTTGTACCATATAATATATATAATGCATGCTTATGTGTGCATGTGAACCTGTGTTTAACTGCTACTGTACATGTGAACTGCTACTGCAGAGACAGAAACAGCTGCTGTATTGAAATTATATCCCATAATGATCAGACAATGGTTAAACAGTAGCCGGAGATGTCAGGAACACCCATGTATAGTCCTTACTACCTGCATGTAATAGATAAAACAGCTGTGAACTTATAATGCTATTTTGAGTTAGATCAATTCAAGTCAACCATAGCCAGGGGTGGCAATTTGTTTCAAATATTGGGGGGGACATTGCTTGGGTGCAGGCGAATTACTATCTAAGCGGAGCGCCACCATTGGTTGACGCGCAGCGTACAAGAAAATTTCTGGTTTTGATAGCCCCCAGATCACCGGAAATGGCACTTCTCGGGCTTGAAAATGATCAACCAGATGTACACTTTTGTCTGAGAACCAAGCATATCCCAATAGTTTTTTTTTTTCATTCATAACCTTTTTCAAGATTGTCACCAGTCACACATCATGTTCGACCTCATCGCATCTCCTGTGGATCATTGCTTTTGTAGGTAATTCTACGTAACGCCCCACAATACCCGTCAGCCCCACTTTTCAAGGTTTTAAGCCCATATTTTGTTCAGAATTTGAATAATAAATTCACTTCAAAACATACCCATAATGTTGCACAAAATTTCATCTATGGACAATCAATATAGAAAAAACCCCTTCAACCCCTAACAGACCGGTCAAAATTGCACGAGTAGAGGGAATTATGATGAAGAATGTTGGAATTTTCAAAAATTCAGACACAGTTAATTTATTGGTGTACAAATATTAAAACCTCTTATAACGGCTACTATAAAACTTCGATATCATAAACAAATACCACAAAAATATGCTCGAGGGGGGGAGGCGGTCTTTACCCTTCGCCTCCTTGGCTACGCGCCTGCGGTTAGAAATCTAGTTGGAAACAGGCAAAATGGACACCCAATGAACCCATATCGATGTGGATCAAATGTATGATTGTACGTACTTACACTCATACACAAGAGATGTACAGACATTATATGATAATAATCATGATCGCCGCCCATGCATTTAAACCGTCTTCAATTGTGACGTGTACACTGTCTTCATAATAGTTGGTTGAATAAATCAAATAAATTAGGCTGATTATTTATATATTTTAAATATGGTTGCTACAGCCCTATTTTCCTTTTTCATCGGCAAACCAAATTTCATTACGGATGCGGTCCGTCTAACTACTTTCGGTCGTAAATAGTAACAAAATGTGACATGGTTAGACAGGCGCCTTGCGAGGGATCTGCCAAGGAAGGGGGCGAAGCTTGTAGGCAAACTATCTAAGCGTAGCGCTTCCATAAGTTGGCGCGAAGCAAAAGAAAATTTGGGCCAAAAATGACTCCCAGATCGCTGGAAATGGCACTTCCCAGGCCTTGTAAGTTGCATCTAAGCATTTTCTATTTTGAAATTACTAGCGATATCATAAAAAAAATATGCTAAAAAAAGTATGCCACAAAATATTGGGGGGGATATTAGATACTATATCCCCCCCACCTAAAATATTGGGGGGACATGTCCCTCCCGTCCCCCCCATGATCGCCGCCCATGACCATAGCGATGTACATACTGCATGTGAATGTGTGTACATGCATACATTCATGATGACATATAAACAGTACAGCTGGTAACTCTATGTTGGAAAGGATACGGTCCTTGCTGTGACGTGTCAACGGATCCAGAACTGGACGAGATTTCTCCATCGTCTCTTAAAACTATACGAGAAAGAAAGAGAAAGACGTAACTAACGTTAAAGACAAACTGAACAAATTAGCAACGAACGAGACACGCATAATTAAAGATGGAATATGCATGACACAACTATGAAAGGGAAAGGAGAAACTTAGCAAGAAATTTATGGAAAGAATTGTTCAATTGAAGACAAATTGGACATATGGAATACAATGGAGACATTTCATGGTAAAAAAATTGAATCAATTTAACTACAAGATTCATCCATCCACATAATATACTGAAAAGTTCAAGCCCTATTTTGGAAGAGGAGGGGAGGGACAGGGGGCAGAGTAGGATAATTCTACCAAACATTCCAAGTATTAATCAAACATATAACTGAAAATATGATCAAACCGAGACATCCTAAAAGATATTTCCAGCAAGGTTGACAAGTTCACTACTAGCAATATTAAAAGTTTGTACTCGATTTAAACTTTATTTATGGGATGGGTTTTGTTTCTTACTTTAATTACTTTTTTAGGTTTTTTTGCTTAAAAACAATTCCCTTTAACCTCTGCTAACCTTTACCTTAAAGTGACTTTTTACCTCTACAAAAACCACTACGGATCTTGTACAATCTGAAGTTAATCCGTAAACCAATTGTACAAATTTATGAAGTTTAACAGAAGAAAATGCTATTTGATTGATAGTGTTTACAAGCCAAGACCTCACACATGGTAGATACACACAGTTCACCGACATGGCATCAAGAACAAGTCAAAGGAATACAAAATGGAAGAAAATAAAGAAGAAGAAAAAACAGACTATAAACTTCACACGAAAGTTGAACCTACATGCGCCATCACCAAGGACAAACTTTTTTTCTTAAATTGAAAAGACATACTATTTACATGCAAGATATACATTGTGAACTAACATGATCGACCATGACACTTATTATCATGCGAGATCAAAGTTACATTGACAGATGTCTTTTATCATTGTATATGATCAATGTCTATTTTTGCAAACATGGTCTTCACATTATGTATGTACAGTAAGCAGACTGCTTAGATGTGAATACTTAATTGCCAGAAATAAAATGACACGCCTGTGATAAGAGACATAAATAGTGCAGTACTTTTAGTTAGGATTCAACAACAGATGGCTTCTTTCCCCACATTCTGATATTTAATGCAATCCACTTTTTATTTAAACTTTGCGATGTCATGCAAATAGGTGTTAAGAGACGATCATATATACATGTATATAAAAACATTGAAAAGTTATGTATCTAGGAAGGGAGGCCCCCATATTGGAATAGGAGGGGCTTTAGAGAGGGGGCTAAGGGGAAGGAGAGGGGTAAGAGGTTGAGGGATAAGGGGAATGTAGACTAGTTATCATGATGCTTTGAATCTAACTTTTTGTTACTGTTAAGCTGTTTCCTTTTGCCAAGTAGATTAATGAAAATGCACCTACAACCAACTTCTCTGATGTCACATGAAGTTCTTTGCATTTAGTCTTTAACTGGTAATTTACAACCAAATGTATGGAGATTTACTCGAAATAACTGTGAAATTGTTGGATCTAGGGAACCAGTTTACAATTTTTTCATTAAATTGAATTAACTTTACTTTAAAGTGAGTCATAAAGTACTTCAGTTCATTTCTAACTTGATTTCAATGACCAGACACTCTTGCCCCTTCAAGGCTTTTGGATAGAGCAAATCAAGGGATTATCAATTTGAATATGCAGGACTTAATGTTTCCGCTCACTGATTCTATTTTGAGAATTGGAAGTTCCTTTATTAGGACCTCCAAAGCTGTTGTCGTAGCAACCCTTTCCCCACTGATGTGGCTCTTAATCCCATAAGCACAGAAAGACAATCCTTACTGTTTGTTATTGGTAGGCAGGCAATCCCTAGTGTCCCTCAACAATAATTGTGACTTTACCCTGGAGTTTAATAGTTTTACAGTACCTGTGCCAGCATTTGAAGATCATAACTTCTTGCAAAGTTTGTCAATGTATTAAGCTGAAATACCTTTTTGAAATTCTTATACTGAAATTCATGTTATAGTACATTATTTCATAAAGCCATTATTTAAGTGACATTTACTAACTGGTTTTAATGGTTTACATATTCTGTGATTTGGTTGCAAAGCAAATAGCAAGGTTACTCCACTAAATGTGTGTATGAGCTTCTCACAAAACCTGCCAGGGTTACATCAAACCAGTTCGAACCAGTTCTTCAAACTGCCAAGTTTACTTCCAGGGTGACGAAATGTTGTAATGACTTCTTTTATTTATTACATTGCATGTCATGCAGTGACTAACTACCATTGGTTAGCTGATACTCGTCAAATTGTAACATCTACTCTGCAGTCTGTCTGTGAGGCTGAAATTCCAACCCCATACAGCCTCAAATTCAGTATGTACATCGCCACCACCGTAGTCAACCCGTGATAACATTTGCTGTCATTTATTAAACTCACAAAGACAGTGGAGAAAGGCAGATCTGAGACATGTAACCACCTAACAAGGCTAATGTCTACCCAATTAATGTTCTTTCTATGACTGAAAGGAAACCATCAGTGGAGCTAATACTTCCTCCTTACTGTAAATTTCAGTGAAATTTATCTGAGAAAAACCAAACACTATGTCAAGTATGTATGTGAGAAAAGAATTAGCTTGATATTTGGGTTTGTCACGCTGTACATCGGTACATACAGGTGAGGAGAATTGCAGACATCTGTACATGTTTAAGACATAAACTTATGTAGAAGGCCTAAAATTTGCCTATCGGTGACTCCGAAAAGAACGTTTCAAAATTTCCAAGTGATTTGATGACCATTTATTCTCTTTACTCTTTTTTTTTTCTCCAATTGATCAAGAATTATGACCACTGTGAAAAATAGTGATAAAAATAAGGTGAAAAAAGTGCACAAAATTGTATATATGAATATATAGTTGTTAAAAGTTGCAAATGAAAGCAATGATGATTGAGAGACTCTTCTGATTCGAATCATAATCCAGATCTGACCAGTCTCTATCACTGATGAAAAAACTTGTCTGGAAACTTAACTATATGGACAACTATTATGAGATGTTATGTGGTGGCAGAGCGACAGGTCATGCACGGTCACCACAGGAAGGGGGAGGGAGTGGGGAGAGGAGGTAGAGTGATTAAGTTAGCAGACATTAATCTAGAGACAAATTTATTTCTACTCTGTTCTCGCATGTATTTGTGAAGCCTGCCTCAAGAATCAAGCAGAATAAAACAGCCTGACAACTTTTGTTGATGACGTGGTACGTCTTTTATAATCAGAATTATATGAAAATGGTGATGCTGTTGGACTAAGCCAGAGCATGCAACTCCTATGCCACTAAGAGGACATTGAGATATGGCGAAACTTTCCACCTTAAGGCCCTAAGCTCTGTCTACATGCGTGCCTATTAAGAATAGATACCTAGCATCTGAATTCTCATTTTTAAATGGAAGGGCACAAATTTTGTTGTTGTTCCCTTTCATTTCCAAGGGTTAGCTTTAAGAGAACCCGACTGCCAGCCTTGCATCAAAGTTGCAAGGCACTGTTTGGTGTTTTGCCTCATTGCATTGGCCCTTGAAATTTGATCACATCATTATACGTTTTATTTGTTTGCAAATGCAACAAAATTACTCAAACAAAAATAGACATAGTAAAATACATTGCCATATAGCCTGCAGTTTGATGCCTGCAAGTTTTCTCTAACCAGTATTAAAAGTACAATAAAATAGGCATTGGATATAGGTTTGAGACCACTCCAGATATTTCAACAGCCAACAGAGAAGCGTTTAATATCCGGTCATTTCAGCAATAAGTTGACAGAAAAGCCTTGCTTATTGTGTTATGGGTTTAACCAATGCTTTTCAGTATAATAATACAAAAACAGGGGGAACAAATTCTAGTGCTAGGTAACTCAAGGTGCACCCAAACCGTGAATTAAGTACTGTAGAAATGTGGCTGTCAACTCGAAATGAGAGTGGGCAGACATCTGGCATTTCGCCCGGACAGTGCAGTAATTTGGGGGAACTCCACGAGACCGAAGGTCCGTGAGACCGAAGGTCCGCGAGACCGAATATCCGTCAGCCGATGGTCCGCAAGACCGATGGTCTATGGATGGTCCATTGATCTTTACTAGACTTTTCCATTAAAGGAGCTTCAGAGTCAAAGAGATTGACAAGGGGGCAATATTGTTTAAAATAGGGTATCGCTACATCTAATTATTAAGTTATATTGTATTCTAAAATTCATTTGGGGCAGCAGGGGGGGGACGAGACTTTTGAGAGCGGGGGCTTTTGCCCCCTGCAACCCCCTGGTTATGCAACTGGTGGAGGCCTAGTATCAATGCAAGCCATCCCAGCCCCTTGTGCAAGTCACTGGTATCCACTATGAAAAGAAATGGCTGTAAATTCTTTTTAATTACGCGCTACGGTATTATCAACATAATGTTACCGGTAGTAATATTTGTCTTACCACTATTCTATACCTAGTATAATAGTTTCGGTCTCGCGGGGCCTAGTTATAGTTTCGGTCTCGCGGACCTTCGGTCTCGTGGCAGCTCTAACCAGTAACTCAAAATGATATTTTCTACCTGGCATGTGACATCTCACCAGATATTTATTTATGGCCAGCAGTTCTAAAATAAAAATGTTTGAAACAAACCTAAACAATCACCATTTGAAACTTAGAGAATCATTTATTTTTAATATACTCTAATGTGCTCTACCTTGAGGTGCTTTATGTGTACTTTGGAAAGTACATACACATAGTGGATAAACAAGTCCCAATCAATAGGCAGGCAAACAAGTACAATTTCATTACAGTTGATACAATCATTTATTCTTTAAATTGCCAGCTTCATTTTAACTGTATTCAAATTGCACATTATTCTGTTTCTTGATCAAATATAAACATTTTGCGATGAAGAATTTACAGTGGGGTGAATGCACATTTTACTTTAGCAACTCTATTGTGTGGAGAGAACAAACATACTGTGAGATGTTAGCTTCCCACACAATTCATAAATTGTCTCAACTCATAACATTTTGTGATCAAAACAGTGATTCAAATATACCTGATGTTCTTAGAAACAAACGTTATAATATTTGAGTGAGCACATATATATTAGCGTATATAGCACAAACTCTACACAGGGGACAGTAACTTTATAAGTAGTTGCATTTGATTTAAACAAAATACTTTTTGTTCATTGAGCACTATCCATGCAAGAATGGTAAGGGACTATTACAGGAAATTTGAAACTGCAACATTGACTATAGTTTTCATCATGAGAATATCTGTAATGGGAGTGGTTGTGAACTTTGCAGTTGATTGTTATGATTTATTTGTTTTCAAATAAAGTCAATAATCTGTACAAAGGATTGACAGAAATTTCGGTTCTTTTGAGAAGTTGTGGTTTTATAATTGCGTGGTACACAGATTTATAACAATGCTGTGGATTGTTCTGAAAATATGCAGACGAATTACAGCCTAGATTTGATGGTTTACTACCATGACATGTCACTACTACAAAGTGAGACAAAAAAAAAACCAGTTCTTCCATTCTCCTAAACTTAATACCAACACGGCACTACACAGTTTAAACAGGTATGGCATTGAAAAAGGTCATAATAATAAAGGCTTATGAGCACAACTACTACAGAAAACTGTGTGCACTGCTGTGCTGGAAAACAACTCAATAAATCTCAAAGTAACGATACAAAAGTTAAACCTGGTCAAGATTCTGGCTGAAATCAGAACCATTGACAAATAAGTAGTGTTTTAATTGCCTCTTAAAAGTATAGCAGCATTTTGGACTTCTTTAAGGCTGTCAGGAAGCTTATTCCACAATTTAGGTCCAGCCTTCGCAAACGAGCAATACCCATACGAGGATTTAACTCGAGGCTCTTTTAATAACGTATAAATTTCTGCTACGGTCAGAGGTTACCAACATATCATGGATATATTTAGGACCCAGTCATCTAACAGACTTAAACATAATCAAAATTATTTTAAAGTACACCCTCTCCTTGATTTTAAGCCAATGAAGATCATGGAATAGATCATAATGCTATACAAACTGTGCAAAGATGTATAGCAGTTAACCATAGTACTACTTATATTTAGAGCTCTAGACAAAATTCAGAGCCACTGCTACACAAAAACTCGAAACCTTAAATTATTCCTTGCATGATGTATGCTAAAAACATTATCGTATCTACCAATAACTATTATTTATCTTATCTACCAATAACTTTTATTTCTCTTATCTACCAATAACCTGTACCCAACTCACCTCACCTATTATCTTACTCAGTTTCTTTCTGATAATTCTAATCTCCACGGCTATAAATTCCTTTTCTGTTTGTTTCCAGCTTTTCTGCATATTTCATTCTGGGTCCATTCCGGTAGCCATTATGAATCACTTGTCCTCAAAATCTACTACTTATCAGCATAAATGTTATTGAAAGTCATCGATTGTTCCAGTAGAGCTCACTTTTACCAGTAAAAATTCTAAATTCGAATGGGGCAATGTTGATTTAAAGCCATGAAAAGCGATCAAATAGATTTCTGTAATTAATGGTACTAATTTTGAATTTGTAAATATCTCAGGAATATCATTGCAGTTTGCTTGTTTACTAGCTTCTGATTTCTAAGAGGTATCAAACCGTTAAACGAAAAATAGTGAGAGGCGAATGTCAATCTATGTCCAGACAATTTTACCGAGAATAGCTGAAATATCTTACAACGGCTAAGTCTGGATTTTAAAGAGCTTTAACTCTCTTTCAGAGAGAGTTTTCATGCAATCTGACCCTACATAGCATAATCATGGTAAGACCAGGAAATTTGCCTGCCCATCACTAATATAGAAAAGATCTTATTGGCTGACACAGTGACCAACTTCCTCTGGTTCATGTATCCACCCACAAGGGACCCTACGGAAGACCCGTTGACCCCACACCTGGTTATGAGGTCACACTGATGCCTGTGGCATCAGAGTCAACAGTCGTCCTTGATCTCAGCCCAGTTTGAGTTTAATTATGTTTTTTTTTTTAAATGAAAGCTATTGATATTAACATCTAGGGTAATTATTACAAGCCAAGTCGAGTGGAGCAAAGAAAAAGCAGTAAGCACCACTTAATTCCCTCAATTTTTCTTACAATCATGGCACCTTGTCACACGAACAGTCTCAGTCTCGTGGTGTTACTTTGAAGAGGGGAGATTAAAGTCTTTTCCAGCTTAAGTTTATTCCCCGACTCTCACGTCTTAAAGGCATTCTTCATATGTGGTCACAGCGCGACCTTACTCCTATCGGCAAGATAACGTTGATCAAGTCTATTGCCCTTTCTCAGTTGGTGTTTCTTTTTCAAGTTCTTCCTAACCCCCCCCCCCCCCCCTCTTCATTTTATTAAGAGCCTCGAGTCAATTTTGTTCAATTTTATTTGGTCTATGTAGTACTATGATAAATCCTATAGCTAAAGGTGGTTTAAATGTTACTCATATTTTTAGCTTTATCCATAGCTTGAAGTGCACATGGGTAAAACCTTATGTCGGTTGCAAATACACTCATTGGGCTAAGTTGTTAGATTTTTATCTAAGAAAATATGGCAGGTCCTTCCTTTTTCATTGTAATTTTCATAAAGATGACGTATAAACCGGCAATGTTTTCATTGACGAAATTTGTCATGCTTGGGCAGGATGTAATTTCTGCGTCCCAAGTAGTTCTTATAAGAAGCAGATCTTATGGAATAATTATAATATTAAAATAAATAATTCGATTACATTTTATGAGTCATGGTACAGGAAAGGTATTGTTTGTATAAAAGACCTCTTTAATGATAACAAAGAACTATTGAGTTTTCAGCTTTTTAAGAGTAAGTTTAATTTACGTTGCTCCTTTTTGCAACATTACAGTATTATTCATGCTTTTCCTGGTGAATGGAAACAAGAAGTAAATAACAATCTTCATGAGAATAGGGAGGGATCATTGTTCGGTAGGATTCAATGTTATCCGTCTTTATCACGTTATATTTACGACATTTTAATTCAAAATTTTGTCTCTCCTCCAAAGGCAGTTCCTAAATGGAACCTTATTTTAAATCTTAACAACATACAATGGCGAAATATCTTTCTTATCCCATTTAAAATCTCTTAGAGAGAGTAAGCTTCAATACTTCCAGTTTCGTTTCATTCATAGAATCCTTGGCACTAATTATCTTTTATATCGCATGGGGAAGGAGGAAACTCCTACACATGTGTACTTTTTGTGGAGAAAAAGATGAAAGACTAGAACACATTTTCTGTGAATGAAAAGTTACTTCTAATTTCATTCTTGATGTTGAGCAAGCACTACTTGGTAGACAGTTTTGTTTTTCAAAACAAGAATTTTTTTTGGGTTATAAACTTACTCTCAAACATCCCTACAACTTTCTAATTTTTCATGCAAAATATTTCATATTTCAACAGAAAACTCTGGGTAGTATTCCCAAGGGTATAGATTTCGTAACTAAATTTAAGTTTAACTTACAAATTGAATATTATCTATACATAAGAATAAGCCTAATCCTCCGATCTCCCTTCAAGAATTTAAAACTGCATTTAGTAAGAAGGATTTCATTTGCAGTTAGCGCTCTTTTTAAAGGGTCTCATTGCTTTTTTGGTTTCTTGTTTAGTATTTCTTCTTCGTAATGTTTTGCTTCTCATTGTTGTGCAAGTCGCGATTGTTATAGTTGAATAGTATTATTGTACGTTTTGTCTCTGCTGCTGCACTGTATGTATTGATATTGTTATGTACTATTAAAACTAAAGATAAGAAAATATTAAATTGTTTTGCAATGATTGAGTTGTATTGTAATATTAAAGAACTCACAAAATTATCATGTTTATTTGCATAAATTGTCAAATGAGTCAATAAAAGAGATGAAAAAAAAAAGAAAAAGCACCACTTGCTGGTATCAAAATTCAGTGAAGACTGCCCTGCTTATTTTATACCATCCTGTGAATGTGTAAACAAACCTGAACAATTGTCACTATACACTTAATGATGTTATATGATCAATATATTCTTATCAGATATGTACTGTCAATCACTGATCAATATATTCTAATCAATTACTGTCAATAAATGTCTTAAACTTTGCTCTTAGATTTTGTTTTAGAGAAGAATGTTTGAGCTAAAAGGACAGAGGCTTTGACCAGTGAGTTAAAATGTTAACATGAAACGTTGTGAAAGACAACTGTTGATATGAGAACATTATACTGTATCCAATTTATTATTTAGCGCTGAATAAATGCTGGACAGTGACATTTAAATAGTCAATCATACTGCTCAGGCAAACACGAAACCGCCACCCTCAAATAAGTTGGTATCACTGATAATAGTAAATTCAGCTACCAAAGGTAACTCATTTCAATGTCTCTGAAATAATTTGAAGGAATTTATAAACAATTCACAATTTAAGGAAAATTTGAGTGAATTCCATACTGTAGCTATTTAAGGGTTTTATTTTCAAGACAATATCCCCTTAATTGAGATGTCAAATGTCTGGAAATGTTCCTCTTTTATGGCTATAAAAAAAACCCAGAAGAGACAATTCAGTTTGTGAGCTGCATCAGCATGCATCATACTTCATGTATCATTTTAACATACAGTACCATAACTGACATTGCAATGTATCAAAAGTAATTTTACATCGTTACTTACTGAGATGGATGAAATCGTTATCATCCAAGACATCGATAATATCGTCCCCAGGATACAACAGGCTACCTCCACGGGCCTTTCTGACTTCCTTAACATCCTCGATGGAGCCATTGTAACCTCTCATAGTCTTGTATCTATTAAAAGCTTCTTTGCCAAGCCATCGTACGGTCAGCTCGGTGGAACTTTTGGCCTTACATGGGATGAGCAGCCACTCCCCTCGCACCCTTACGTTGACCTTCATACCTATCAACAAAATCAACAAATGGAGGATTCTAAACAGGAGGTGTGACCCTGGGTATGCAAAGTGGACACCCATGTAGGGGGTCCTCTGCCAGAAAAATTTCTCAAAATCTTCGCAGTGAAATAGTGCATTCTGGGTCAAATATTTATGAAATAAATAAAGTCTATCATGAGGTCTACAGGCACAGCTGTGCAAACAACTAGGCCTTTTCATTTCTGTGTGGGGTTGATTTGCACCTGCACATATTCAAACTCTTCACCATGGTAAACCATATTCAACTTGCCCACTATTAAAATAACTAATTGATACTATAGAGTTCCATGTTGCTGTTACACTATACAAGTTACAGATCTGTAAAACTATGATGATGTGGCAAGAGTAGACTGGATATGAAATTCAGAGTTACAAATAATCTTGTATGTAGTTACACAAATTTCACAAATTTATACAAAAGATATGCTTAGGCCTAGCCTAGAGGGAATAGTAACATAGAACAGTTCTTAAATATTTATACTGGCAACACTATGAAATAACAGATGAGCTGAATTGAGTTGGACACCTGTAGTGCAACAAAATAACAACACAACACCATTGAAGTGTATACTCAACTAACTTTATTCTGTACTGTCTCTTTACTTAATTCCCAATGAAGTGGTACATGAATTAATGGGGCAGTAAAGGATGACAATTGAGGTCCAGGGTATATCACATTCCTGGTGACTTATGCACTTACAATTTACAGTAGAATTAAAATAAGATTAATGGATTACATCAGCTACAGCATACAAGCATAGTAGAATACTTTGTTTACCATAATGTTTATTCTTACTAGTGTTACTGTTAGGCCTAACATTAAATACAGGCTACAAATTACAGTAATAATGGAAGAGTGAAAGTTTGATGTATTTCTTTGGTAAAAACATAACTGGATACTTGCTGGCACACTTCAAGAGACCAAATTTTAGTTTGTGTTTCGATCTTAAATCATGAATTTTCCAACAGTGTGCGCCATAATATGTGTACCACTCAAATATAGGCATATACTTACGGTAATAAAAAACCCACTTTCACTTTCTTACCTGCAGTGATACTGTAAGTAGGATATAGCCGTATTATACGCGTTGCTGGATTATTATTGAATACTGACGGTCTATCTTCACACAATTACAGTATGGTGACCTCAGAAACTTGACTTGAAACTTCAAAATCGATGAATGGACACAACAGGGATACCGAGTGAGTTCTTTGCTTTGTTGTTAAGTTTATCGTAGGCTGCAATCGTTTAGGAATAAATTATCTCAGATATGACTTCACGATCACTTTACATGACGAAGAAGTATAACGAGCAACTGTAACAAGTAATAATTACAGCAGTATATTTGACTTGAAACACGGCCTTTACAAAGATTGTTCAAAGCACGGAGGCGAAAATTGTAAATACTTTCGCAGAAACAATGACACACTTTACTTGCACTGCATGCTAGGTTACAGTACACAGAGCACATCAGGAAAACAGGAGTTGGCGCTTCGCCATTGACACTTCGCCATTGCCACTGAGAATAGTTCGTACGTTTCATAATAAATGTTTAATTTGTAAGTAAATATTATATTAGATACATAAATTCACAATAGAAGTTTTATCATTGGATTTTCTTGTTTATTTGTATGCATAAACTGCTTTAAATGAATCCAGTTAATAACGTAGTTATTCAAAATAGCTAATTTTCCCCACTATATAGTCGTACAGTCTGGAGGCTTGTCGAAGGTGTGTCGTAAATAATAACAAACGTGCGTGTCATATTAGGAACTGACATCAGCAGAATTAAATGCCGCTGATTGTTGCGGAATTTGAGGTTACTACGATGGCCCATTAGGGCCATAGTGAAAAAAAAATTGTCATCGTAGGTTACCTATTTTCGATACATACGTATT